>NC_134270.1:155439048-155807798 GCF_031893055.1 Leptodactylus fuscus | reverse complement strand
AAACGAATATCGAATCTCAAACATTTTACTGTTCACTCATCTCTAACAAGGAGGCCTTAGGGGGACTTATAGTCCTCCGTCCTCCTGATCCCAGTGTCACAGTGTGCATGGACCTCTTCACCAACTTTCACCCTCCAAATTTGTAGGAGGAACAACACAACGTGGAGACCTAAGAAACGATTCTCTAGGACGTTTCCTTCATGGAGAATACAATTATTTACCAAACAGACATGTCAGGAGAGGTAAGAGGTTCTCCTTAAAGTGGAGATATATTCTATTAGGGGATAGAATTACAGGGCATTCCTTGATATAATGTTATTATGGGATTTACGCCCTGTATAATTAGCATTAATTCCCCTAGTAAACATGGCAGGTGGAGGGGAATGAAATCCCTGGTAGCCTTCAGGTATAATGAGCGGCGTCTCATTACCCTCCGACACGTCACATAGACATGATGTTCATTGCTCTTAATTACGGCAGATGTTCGGTCATGTAGTGACTCCTGGCAGATTCCTCCACTGTCCAGATTGCTTGGACTCAACATTATGTATTGTCAAAAATGTTTTCCATTCGCCCTCAATATATCAACCGCTAAAGACTGAAAACTGAGCCGGGGTGACACTTGTCAAGTCTATGTGACTTGAACGGCTTCAGTATTCGTGACAGTGTAAGTGGAATGGATCATGAATGCAGCAGACGGTGCAGATTCTGGGCGCTGGTATTAGGAGTCATTGATGTGGGTGCCCGAAGATCATTTGTTACTGGTCTCTATGGGTGAGAATTGATAAAGATGGTCGAAGCATCGTGTCAACTTGGTGCGGTGTAACGTAAAATGGGAAGATGGGAACTAGTGCAATACGTACTCAGGTTTGGAGGGGAGCATACCCCTGTCTACTCACAACAGTATGTAGCCATTGGCCACTGCAGGTTGTCAGTTCATCAGACACAGCTTGGTAGCGATGCTGGCAGCATTGTGTTTCCACCCTGTTACGTCTCTAATGGCTATAGCAGGGGTCACAGCTGCTGCCGGGCCCAGAAGTCGGGGGGCCCACGGGTCACCATCATCACACTACAGCTGATAAACATCTTTCACCTACTTTCTGTTTCCATTGATGGCTGACATTGTCAGTACATTGTACATTGACAGCACATTGCTCTCTGCTGGTCTAGAGTGAGAAGATTTATGATACACAGCCTGCCACTGTCAGAAAGGAGAAAAGTCACCCTTTAATGGCCAAAATAGCAATCTGTCAGCAGCATGCATAGAAGGAGATATTCTGTGGGGGAGGCTGTGGCGCAAAAGGGGACATGGTTGTTATGTGGGGGGCACAGAGAGGGGATGGGAGTGATGGGAAGCTTGTGTACACGTACATGTTGTGAACAAGTCTTCATGGTGATCTTAGCTTAGATAGAGATGGAAAGATAAATGTAAATGCTGCTAAAATGTATGGATAGGGCACGACTAACTGTTAAAGAGAAGTTGCACAGAGAGGCCCAAGTAGACCTTTTGCACCAGGGCCCATGAGCTTTTAGTTACACCCCTGATCTGTCATCGTAATCCTGGAGCAACATAGTAAGCGGTGTATTGCTACAGCAGTTTTGCTGCATATAACTGACATCCATAAGTGTGGGGACATGATAGGTAATCAATGGTGAGGAACAAGGGACACGTCCCAGGGGACAAAATAGATAATCAATGGTCGGGAACCAGGGACATGTTCCAGGGAGCGTCAGGGGACTGGTAAGGAGAGGATTATATGTTTTTTTAAAAATTTTATACAATTATTCTCACTTGTGGATTCTGCTACTGATCCTTGGGTAATCCACTACCTAAGGCTGAGACCCCACATTGCGGAAACGCATCTTTTTTTTGTTGCAGTTTTTCTTGTGGTTTTTTGAGCCAAAGCCAGGAGTGGATTGAGCAGAAGGTAGAAGTATAAGAGCTTCCTTTATATTTCCCATTCCTTTTGTAGCCATTCTTGGACAAAAACAAAACTGCAACAAAAAAGCTGCGTTTCCGCAATGTGGGGCCTCAGCCGGAAGGGGCTACAGATCTGGGGAAAATCCTCAACAAATATGGGCCCTTTCTAAATCCACACGACAGGCCAATTTTATTGCTGATTTTTCCAGTGCAAATGTGGCAGCATTTCTAGAAAGTATGAATTTACCCTAAATATTCTGCCCGGAGCCTCTGCAGCTAGCAGTGATGTGTCCTAGACAACTGTACTATGCGAGAAAGCATTTCTTTGGTTTGCTTACAGTGTTCTATGTATTAGAGAGCCTAGGAATAGGACGCAGGACCAGCTGCTCCCCTGCCGCGTCTGCCAGGTGCACATACATCATGTGCAATGCAGATATTAAAACCGAAGGTACACAGTGTGTTGTACGTTCATTACATTACTTCAGCTTTCTAATATACATTAGGTTTTATTTCTATGCTGTCAGTGAATGGAAGTCATTGTATTTATATCAAGGCACAGTGTATCTGCCCCATCTGTAATGTGCTACAACTATTCCTATTCACTGACAGCAAGCATAGATCTTAATAACTGTGAAAAATGTAAAATAGACATAAAGGTTTCCTCGGCAGGTTCTGTCTGTAGCTTTCAATTGCAAGAGCAGAGAGCTTGCACCCTATCTGAGCTGGTGGAGACTAGCTGCCATACACTGCACACAGTAGGTAGAGAAGAATCTGCTCTATAACAGTCTTTCTTGCTCAACAGTCCCAGGGTCACAGAGGACAAATATAATATAATACTGACGCATAGTATGCAGTTTTTAGCTCTTTTCCCCAGTACATGCTTTATTATTGATCTTTGGCTGTCATAAAAAGCTTCTGTTTAGCTCCAGCATCAGCTGAAGCTTGTCTGTCCTACGCTATCTCCTGCACTTCCCACTCACTTCTCTCCACTGCTCTCCATAGGTTTCAAAAGACATGTGTAAACTGAGTCATGTGACCTATCATACATCTCAAGTTGGATATAGCAGAATGTTCAGAGTGAAAGTCAGTTTAGCTGGGGGGGCTGTAGAATAACAGCCTCATAAGAACAGAAATTGGCATTTCTCTCTGATAAGATATATGACTTCTTACAGTCCCCTGTACAATCCATTTATGCACTATTATGTCATTTTGCTGTAACCTTCGTGACCATTTCAGCTCTGGGTACGGTATGTCCATGGCCCCATCACTTCCTGAGAAAGCTACTTATCCACAGCTCCGGTGTAGGCCAATCCTAATTAGTTATGTAAATCAGTGTTAAACTAGAGTGACCAATACGATCTTACACCGGCTTCTGTTACAGTGTCATTGTCACACCATGATATTACGGCATGGAAATCTGTTGCAGATACAACTTTTGGCAGGGACTGCACGGCTGCCTGGGCTCACTCATATTGGGTTTATGCATTCTGTATGACTTCATGTGCTGTACTAAAAACACATATGGTCTTTTAATAGTAGATTTGTGAGGATCAAACTATTGGCTACCTGACCGGAGCGCATATGACCCAACTACACAGTGAATTTTCCAGGTGCATAGCGCCATACATTGTGGTGTGGCTGTGCCTATTTACTGCAACCCGATACAATAGTAAAATCCTAGAAAACCCCTTTAAAGAAAAAAAGCTAAGTTCCACTAATTTCATTTCCTATCATTAGAATCCCTTTTTTTCTAACTAACATGTAGGAATGGCCTTAAGAAAGTCTATTCTTCTCCTACCGTTAGATGTCTTCTCTGTGCCACCGTTCGGTAGATATTCCGTTTTCCGTCTTTATGCAAATGAGTTCTTTCAGAGCACTGGGGGCGGGCCCCAGTGCTCAAACAGCACTGGGGGCGTCCCCAATGCTACGAGAGAACTCTCCAGCGACGCCTCCATCTTCTTTAGGAATTGGCCTCTGCGTGTCTTCTTCCTGCCGACTGCACCTGCACGCAGCCAATTTTTTGTGGCCGCTTACTACAAGAGCTCGCGTAAGCGGCCACAAAAATGGCCGTGCGCAGGTGCAGTCAGCTCTGCCCGCTGACAGAGACGATTGCGCATGCGTAGAAGATTGAAAGCCAGGCCGGAAGATGACGAGTAGAGGCCGGTTCCGGAAGAAGATAGAGGCGGTGCTGGAGAGTTCTCTTGCAGCATTGAGGATGCCCCAAGTGCTGTTTGCTGTTTGAGTGCTGAGTCCCGCCCCCAGTGCTGCAAGAGAACTCATTTGCATAAAGACGGAATATGAAATATTTACCTAACGGCAGCCCAGAGAAGACATCTAAAGGTAGGAGAACAATAGCCTTTCTTGAGGCTATTCCTATGTGTTAGTTAGAAAAAAGGGAATCCAATGGTAGGATCCTTTTAACTTCACAAGGAACAGAAGAACGAACAAAACTTACTCGGTACCTGAACTCTCAGCGCCTGAGTGGCTCTTCACCAAGGCTGGAGTAGCTTGACTTCAATGCACATGCGCCAATCCTCAGGCGCATGCGCAGTGAAACCAAGGTGTACTTCCCCAACATCAGAGAGGAGGAACCAGGGGCATCCTTGAGACTCCGGGGGCCCAAAGGCTTGTGTACAGCATATGGCGACCAGTATTATAGACAGCACGTGTTAAGTTGGGGGCCCCATTCCATATATTGAACAAGGGCCCAGGAGATGGATCAAAGTCGAGAGTACCAGAGATGAATCCAACGAGACTCATCTCTAGATAAGTATAAAGGTTCATACATACGGACAGGGACAGTTAGGGTAGAGCTATTTGGGACCCTAGGTAGTGCCCCACATAACCTTGACAAGTTCCCTTTAAGGTGATCAAAGATATTAGGGTTATCTTCTTTCGACATGTAATGAATATGGAGGTGCCCCAACATTCCCCTTATGGAAGATATATTTGGGATTCCCTACTGTTTTTAGGATAGACAAGGTGCCGCCAGAGTTGCGGGCCTGCAGGCTAGTACTTGTACCACAGCCTCATTATGTCTGCACCCCCTGTGGCTACACCCACTGCCATTATTGCTCCAGTCTTCATTAATTTTTGTGTAAAATTTACATTTTCATAAACGATATTGCAGAATTGAATTAATTAGAAGATAATTATAAAACATTAAGCGTTTACAGCCCAAAAGCTAGATGTAAAAAACGCTGCAGATTAGTTTTTCTCTCTTCAAAAGTAAAACTGATCAAAACCCCTGTTTGCTGGGATATTTCTTATCTGCGGCCGTCTTTGTTCTGTCTCTCTCTAGAAGGCACAACAGCGAGATATAATTGGCTGCGGCACTCTCCGTAGACTCGTATAGAAGACGACATTTTAATAACAGTCAAATTATTTACAATCAGAAGCCTATTGTACTCTGGCAATGACTGAAGGCAATAATGCTTAGTGGAAATGCGTACGGAGATAAGAGTCGGGACAATGGCTGGCAACAAACATGACAGACCCATCATTTAATGCAGCCGTCCTTTTATTAAATCGTTAAGTAAACGAAACGCGGAAGGCAAAGTTAACCAATAATGGAAGATTAGTGTAAGATTAGATGTAATATTATGGAAATCCTCCAGTTCAGTTGATGTCATTATTCTATAACCATTATCTACATCCCGCGTAGATTTATATTGTAATTTACCATAGATGTATATACAGTATATATCAGAGAGTAAGAGTCACACTTACGTTCGCCACGTGTACGAGTAAGCCGGTGGAAAAGCATCTGCTCGGCACGTCAACTTTACTTCCGGACGCTTTACGTACCAATTACCGTCATAACCTTCAATTGTGACTTGGGGCTCATCTGGAAGAAAGGCAGCAAAATGATCACGTAAAAATGGTGGGAAAGTAAAACAATAGGTCTTATAGCAAACTTTTAACTTGCACCCCACCACACCCACCTAGTACCCCTGTCCTTGATCCCCACAAAGTGTAAATACTCCATTTACAAAAAGCTTCCTGTCCCATATTGTCCCCTTCACATAGTATAGTATCCTCATAGTGGCCCCCACACAATACAAACACTTATGGTGTTTGTGTACAGGGTACGAACTTTGCAAAAATTTTGGGTTTGGCCAAACCCAAAGTTTTTGAGGTTTACCACCAATGAACTGTTGTTATAATTCTTGGGACGCTCAGACCACAGAGTATAATAAACATAGGCCCAGGGGGTTCGCCATCCACAAACTATTAGGCTGGGTTCACACAATGTATTTTGGCACGTAATGTGGCACGGAGATGGTGCGGGAGCTTTTGCGGGCCGTATACGCTCCCATTGATTTCAATGGGAGCGTGGATCGTATACGCGGCGCTATTTTGCGGCCGTGATTTTGCGGCGGCCGTAAAATAGCGCCGCGTATACGGTCCCGGCTCCCATTGAAATCAATGGGAGCGTATACGGCCGCAAAAGTTCCCGCGCCGTCTACGTGCCACATTACGTGCCAAAATACATCGTGTGAACCCAGCCTTATACTCTGGGGGTCTCTTCAGACAACAAGGCAGCAGTGGGGGAAGGAACAGGGATCGAAAAGCAGGGTCGCGGCATGTAGAGTTGGGCAAACCTCATGAGATCATTCTTGCGAGATTCACTGACCAAACATGCCCGAATTGAAATGGTTTCTATGCTTAAGCCCAGGGGAGGTGAGTAACACTGGTTTTTATGTTTGGTCACCAGATCCTGCGAGGTTCGCCCAACAAATACTCTACGCCCTGCATACTGATCCCTGTTCCTGTTCTGACAGCTGCTTCCGCTTCCATCATCCTCCAGCAGGTCAGCACAGCAACATGATATGGGACACACAGGGCCTCCTGGAGGGCTGAAGGGGGAACAGAGGTGGTCGTGGGTGGAGATCTAATAAGGTGCCGTTTACAGCAGTCTGTATTCTTACTTCCATAACTTGGTAGGGGTTGTATAGCAGAGGCCCTCACTGATATAAACAATGACCACATATACAACGAAAATGCTATTGGAATCAACGAGGCCGATTTATCATGAGGACATTTTTAGGCTACTTTTCTGATATAGATTATTTTTTGTTCTGTTTTTTTGTGACAAATGTAGCAAAATGTCTCATGCTGGTTCTTAAGTTTTTTTGCAGTCTTCTAAATTTTTGGTATGTTTTTTAAGTTACAATTGACACGTGTGCACCTGTACAAAGTCACATATTGTAAATTAGGCGTACACCCATGTGCCATCAAATCCTACAATAACCCACACAATCCCCCAAAAGACGCAAAATTCAGACACAAATCTTGGAGATGCTCAAACCCAACTGTCCAGCCATCATAATTTGGCCCTGGTCTCTCAGATCTTTAGGCTTGACAAATGTTTCTGCTTCCGGCAAATCAACTTCAAGAACTGGCCCATCCATTACTGGTTAATACATCCCACCCCTGGGTAAGGAATACAAATAAGACCTCATTGGGGTAAAAGAGGAATTTGCTCCTAGCGCCACCTATTGGAAGGTGGTTCCATATAGATTAATACCTGGGAATAATAACCAAACCAGTACGACTCCTCCACAAGGAAGAGGTTCCCATCCACAGACAGCTGTTTTGAGGTTTTTGCCTTTCATCACAGTTGGGTACTGGCTGGCTTACCCAAAATTCTTAGCATGGTATGCATGGTCTAATAAGTCCCTGTACCTCTCCCTAATAAGAGACATTACCCCTTGTATCCTATCCCATGATCTTCATATAACCATATATGTATTTCTTGGAAAGCCCTAGTTATTCGTGGACCTTGACCTCATCCACCCAGGATCAACCACCAAATCCATCATGCGTTTCCAAATCCCAAAACAGATTAACATTGCCATAACCCCACGGTCTCGGTATACTTACATTGGACGCTCAGGGTGGTGTTTCTTGTAACTCTTTCCGTTTGGTAATTTATGACACAGGTAAGGGGCTGTTGGTGAGCCTCTCGGGTTGGCACCAGCCTGTAGCGACTGATGACGGTCACGGTGCCATTGTCATTCTTGATTTCCTGATATTCGGCCTCCCCTTTTAACTTGGTCTCCCATGTGATGGTGCTTGGTGGTTTTCCGCTGGCTGACGTGCAGGTGGCAACAACAACCTTCTCTTTTGATCTTGGATTGGCAACCAGTTGCTTAGAAGTTTCTTCCATTTTATTGGTGGGTTTGGCTATAAAACAATTACAGTTTAGATGTATTATATACCGAAGAGACCACAATGCATTCTAGAATACTGTAGGTCACAACAAATACAAACTTGAAGGAATCCTTGTCAATAAATCCATGAAATGTTCATTCCTTTCACATTCTTGGAACCCAAGAACCATAAAACATTAATACAGTTGTGAATAATTAAAGGCTAAAATCAGTTTTTTCCACCTTTTTCACCATATCTAGGAGCAAAGGGCAGTGCATAGTGTTAATAATGCAGAGAAATACCCAATGATGGCGCTCAGGACAGCAATCTGATTGGCTGAGATCACCGAGGTCCCATATTTATTCCACAGCCAGACAAAATTCATGAAGTGGGTTTTCCGGAAGTTACATTTTGATAGCTTATCCTTAGGGTAGGTCGTCAATAGGAGACAGGAGGGGAGGTAAGGGGTGACAAACGAGATCCCTGCCGATCAGCTCTTTGAAGAGACTTTGGTGCTTGTGTGCTAATGACATGCTAGTCATCGAGGGCAGCATGGTGGCTCAGTGGTTAGCACTGCAGCCTTGCAGTGCTGGAGTCCTAGGTTCAAATCCTGCAAAGGGCAACATCTGCAAGGAGTTTGTATGTTCTCCCCATATTTGGGTGGGTTTCCTCCGGGTACTCCGGTTTCCTCCCACACACCAAAGACATATAGATAGGGGATGTAGATTGTGAGCCCTATATGGGACAGCGACTGACAATATCTGTAAAGTGCTGCGGAATATGATGGCGCTATATAAGCATAATAAATAAATAAATAAAACATATGGTACAGGAGCAGCTCAGTCCCATTTGAGAGAATGGGGCTACGCTTCAATACCATGCACAGACTCCTTGATATGTATGGAGCTGTGCTTGGTATTCGGTTACAAGGCCAAACATCCTGTAAAACCCCAGCTTTCCTATATCTTTGCAATCTGAATCCCATATTTGATGAATTCCTTGTATGTTTTATCAAGGGATTTATAGAAGGTTAATATTACATTGAGATGATCAGTTTTTATCCCTTTTTATATTCCCTCTTCGTTGCTTTTGCAGCTGCTGCTTGACATTGAGTACTGCTGGTTATCCTATGTGTAACCAGATCACAAAGATTTCTGTTAGTGGTTGTTTTTGTGGGTTTTTTTTTTTGCCAATTTTCCCTGCAGTTGGGGGTGATACATTATTGCAGGTTCCAAGAAGAATACAGCACCCTATCACTTACTGCAGACCTAACCTCTAGGACCCAGCAGCACCTGCAGTTCCTGACCCCAAGAGGATCACATAACCACTACACCAGAAGGGAAGCCCCATCATGGTGGCTCCCATAGCTGGGTACATACTTAAGGTACGTCCTTGCAGAGATAGATGCTGACTAATGCAGACAGCATTGATCAAGTGGTAACAACCAGATGTCCACTTATTCCTAAACGTCTAGGAGGGATAACAGAGGGTCGGAACAACACAGAGATACAACAAAAGATGCTCCAGAATTGTTATTTTATGGGAAATACAAGTATTCACTAAAACAAACATGGCGGGAGAGATGACTGATCCTCCTTAAACCCTGGAGACTGGTGGTGTATACATCCAACTAGAAGTTCTGGTTCTACAATGGAGAAGGTAGTTTCTAGGGCTTAGGACAGGATTGTGGATTTTCTTTATAGATCTGATAATGGAGGTCATTGTATGTTATGAGGTTTTTCAGGAAGGTAGCTCCAATGATAAGTCTATGTAATGTTCACACATGGCAGATTAGCTGCAGAAACTTCCACGACTGAAGCTTGTTTTTGTGCACAGATTTCTACAAGCCCCATGAAGATGAATGGACCAGTCACAGAAGATCTGCAACAAATCTGCCAAAGGAATGGGCAGAAAAACCAAAAGCAACAATTGCATCGACACTCCATATAAAGGATATTTAGAAAACTCTGGTGGCCTCATATTTTGGTAACCTTTTCTAGACGGAAAAACTGCAATGAAATATTCAGAGAAAAAAAATACCTATTCTACGGTAGGCTATAAACACACTAAATGTTGCCGGGGAAGAATATCAAAACCTGTATTTGAGGAGTTGGATGTACAGATGGTGAGTCAAACTTCAGGAACCACCCAAATTTGTGTAAGGTATTAAATCTTAGATTGATCTCATCATTTCCATTATGTATGTGGGTGTCTTAGTCTACATGACATAGGCTCCTCTACCCCTCCTCCATTTTCATATTCACCAAAAACATCATATGTTGTAAACTGACCTCTACCCACCCCATCCATGCACATGCTTGGTCAACTTGTCCAAGCATTCATGTGTTCTCATGAGGAATGAGGGAGTAAGGCCGGGCTCACACGGGGTTTTTTGGTCCGGCCTCAGGTTCCGGACCAAAATACGGGTAGCTGCCACTTGATGCCGGTGCAGTGCACCGGATTCCAGTCCCGCTCCGGATTAGGCCCAAATGAATGGGCCTAGTCGGGAGGGAGTGTCTTCAGGCGGACGTCACAAGGCGAATTCGCCTAAAGGAATGAGCATGTGGCTTCTTTTTTCCAGGAGCCATCTTTTTGGTCAGGATTTTGAGGCGGATACAGCCTCAAAATCCTGACCAAAAAATCCTGTGTGAACTTACCCTAAGAGTACTCTACAGGGCTCAGCTATCTTTGATGCGCCCAAAGAGAAAAAAAATGGAGCACATCCATTAGAATGGGAGAATCGGACATCCGTTGGGATCTGGGATCTGACCACTTGTCCTTTACCGATCATGAAGTTATAACCTACCCTATTCATACGGGAAAACTTCAACACCTTTTGAGCTACTGCCAGACACCCCTGTGGTGGATTATCTCCTTATAAAACAAAGTATCGGCCATGGTGACCCACCCGACCCTTCATTCCCTTGGCATGTGACGTCGATGAACAGTAGATGGTTGACTGGTCCACTTACAATTGACAAGTTCATCCATCCTTCATCTAAGGAGTTCTCTAGGCCCCTTAGAGAGGTAAACATTCACAGAATGATGACTTTTAATGACTTTGTTTATTTCTAGACCATATTTTCCATGCGGAGCCTGTAGGGTGTGGTTGTGATCTTGCACCGAGATTAAATGTGTTGAGATCCTGTATTATAGCTATTATGACATCTCTAAGTATGATCTGCTCTGCGCATTGGAAACCGCATAAACACATAGAAACAGGACCCTGTTTACCTTGTCGTAGCTCGCAAGGTTGGACCTTTATGCTTGTGTGGAGGAGATGTCCTTCAGCTGCACTATAAGTTGGCATTGTAGACATGCTGAAAAGCTAATGGTACTCCTGTTGAATGTTATTTTATCACACAATACACACACTGCATAAACTTGAGAGTTGCAATGTCACCACATTTCCTTTTATTAGCTATGTACCAGAGTAACAAGGCTACATGGTGTCTGTCCAACACAGATACTTCAGAAATCGTTGGAAATTGTTGCAAGCTTGACTTTTTCAGTTAAAAAAATGGACACCCGAAGTACCCAACTATAGTAAATGGGGTCCCTAAGGCTCCATTTGTGTTATTTTTGGAGTCATTGTAGTCTGCTAAGCACTGACGTGAACGTAGCGCAAGTGTGTGATGTGTGTCCCAGCCAAAGATGCTGCAAAGCCTTAGTCTAAGGTGGCCATAGACCTTAAACAGCTATTACGTCCATCCCCCATACACATACACCCTTGATATGGATGAGTGTACATGTATTGTCAACGGGGACTTGGAAGTAAGGCTCACCGTACACATTAGAATGATCCCACCAACTACATAAAGCACAGTGACCCTAGGTTCAAACTAGCGTTCGTCTCTCCATCATTCGGACCCAAAAGATGGAGAGCCTGTCCACCATAAAAGTTACCTGCAGACCCCATAGACTAAATTGGAGTTCGTCGGGTGTTGTCCATCAGGTTTCTGCCTTGGTTTAATACTCAAACTAGTGGAGAGAGAAGATTTCTGTGCAGGTTTTAGATTTTTAGATGGAATCTGCAGTGGAGTCTTCTAAGGAGTCACCAATGGAAATGTGAACCTAGCATGAGTTTCTGCAAATTGGCTGATGATCCAGCATGATTCATGTGCTTTTGGTAGACCAGGTTGGTCACAAACCTTTGCCACTATTATATAACTGATAGTCATCCAAAATAGCCTAATTTTTAGACCACAAATATCTAAAGTGTATGGCCTTCTTATTTCTCTTGAGATCAAGAAGGATGGAGCATGTAAAACTCAAAGTGCCCGCTCCTTTATTCCACTGATATCATCGGCGGGAGACTCCAAAGATAGTTGGCTGGGTCGGCCAACTTTGCTCTACTATATATGGGCACCTTCAAAACCAGCACAGAGTCTTCTAGTTACGCTTATTCATGTATGTAAGTAATAAGGTACAATCTTACCAAGTACAGTCAGGTTGAGCTGATTCTCACGATTCCCCGTAGGAAAAGTTGCAAATTCGCAGATGTACGACCCTTCATCTTCTAGCTTTAGATTACTGATTTGGATGGTACCGTCACGAATTGAGGGATTTTGGAAGACCACACGTTCTTTGTACGGAGGGAGGACAGAAACGCCCATGTTAGGGTTGAAAATGGCCACATTTTGCTTAGAACCATTGGTTGATTTTTGCCATGTGACTTGAGTGATCTTTACATTGGGTACAGGATTGATGAAGCTACAATGAAGTATAACATCTGTGCCAAGATATCCTGAAACTGTGTCATTCACGTGTACCATTTGAGAATGAACACCTGAAAAAGAGAAGAAAAACATTGGTAAGACCAAAAAGTCCCAAATCAATAATAAAATGCATAAAATAAATGCAGCGTCCAATGTCTGTATGTTCATAGTACCGACCATATACTATAGACATGAAACTTAAAGGGGTTGTACAGTAGGTACACTTTATCTATCCAAAGGTCTGACTGCCGAGAGCCCCACAACTGGTGTTGAGTCCCCACTTCTACCCATTTTATGGCCACAGTAGGAAGTTTGAATGGTGTGATGGTCAAGAATTTGTCTTGGTGGCTGGTGGAAATGGTCAAGCACTCTCCTCTGCTGTGCTCATAAGTCCCATAGACTCTGAATTGATGAGTAGTGCACATGCTTGACCACCACCCTACATGGTCAAGCTTACCAGCACTATGATTGTGAATGGGAGGTCGGGATCTCAATGCATATGATCATGGAGGTCCTATAGATAGATCCCTTTGTTGGTACCCCCATGATCAGACACGTATCATCTATGTAACAGTATAGCATGGCATAAGAGGGGGGATGGCGGAACGTGCCAACCACAATGAGTACTTGCCTATAGCAAATTTCTCAAAAACACTTGTGATATTCAGTTCAAACAATCTCCCCACTAAATTGCTCCACAATGCTCCATAACTCCCCAGTCAGAGAAACTACGAGCAACATCGCCCCCATAGCCGTCACATAGTGTCAGACAGGCACTCGCAGTCTGACAGCGCTGGATACAGAGGAGTATTACATGCACCGACTGTTCTGCCGATTCTGTAATAATGAGCAGTCAGAATGATTATCGGATTCTCTATAGTAACAGGACGATCGGTTCTGAGCTAAGGAAATTTATTTCATGCTTCGGAAAATGTATCTGCCCAGCTTACAAATTATTCTTGGCTGTCACTCACCACTATGACTTCCCAATAAGAACAATAAAAAAGCGACATCAAAATGTTATGTTTGGTATTTGGAAAAATACTTCCATGGGAAAATATCTCAATATTAGTAAAGCATGTTAGGATGTGTGGCTGATCATGGCCGAATCCATGAAACTTTGGCCACTTTAATACTCAAATATTTCTATATTTTACTTTTATTCTTATTTATGTAGTAAACATTAAGCATGTCTGATCTGCGGCATTGTATAGAGCGGGAGGAGCTGAGCAGATTGATATATAGTTTTATGGGGAAATATCCAGTATCACATTTTTTTAATTTTAATTCCTGCTTGCTCTGGGCTTAGGAGTCCAGAGGATTCAGGAGTCCATTGGACTCAACCCCAGAGCAAGCAGGAATTCAAATAATTACTAAATCTTTCCCCATAATGTGATATATCAATCTGTTCAGCTCCTCCTGCTCTGTAACATTCCGCCCATAGATCAGACATCTTTTTCATTGTGACGAGTTCCCTTTAAAGGGAATACCGACCATGTGGTGTGTTTAAAAATGATGTAACGTGTTCATGCCAATGTCACCCAAATCAGCGCCATAAACAGAAGTTTGCCATCCTAAGACAGACAAGTGATATCTCGCTAGAGTTTACTCTCACATCTGTTTCTTTGCATTTCTAAAAGCTCATCTTCAGCTATTGCGGTAACATTTTACAGACATTATTATTCTCGGCACACTCACTCTACAGTATTGTTCCTGTACTCAGACTGCGATTTCAGAATCTAATAAGCTGAATATATGAACTGTGTCTTTGTAGACTGCCAGATGCCATAGTTTTCAACAATGAAGACAAAGAAATCCCTGATCAAATCTGTTGTTGGACTCAACTTCTTGTCTATAACTTCTACACTTCACCGGCTTCATCCCCACGTCTATCCCTGTCTGTGGGTGGGATACACATTATACATAGACATCAACACTAAATCCTAAAAGTTTTTTCTAAGGTTTCAATATTGATGACCTATCCTTAGAATATATATCCCCCAAAATCATCCCCCAAATCAACTAACATCATGGACATCATGCGACACCCATGCTAGTATTGTATACATCGCCAAAGGCAATGAAACTGCTGTAAAGCATATCACTAAATGCTGTTAACAGTTGACAGAAAAAGCTCAGGAAAGATGGCTGCCCCATAATCAAAGCTCAGGCAAGATGGCCGCCCCATATGCAAAGCTCAGGCAAGATGGCTGCCCCATAATCAAAGCTCAGGCAAGATGGCCGCCCCATAATCAAAGCTCAGGCAAGATGGCCGTCCCATAAGCAAAGCTCAGGCAAGATGGCTGCCCCATAATCAAAGCTCAGGCAAGATGGCTGCCTCATAATCAAAGCTCAGGCAAGACGGCCGTCCCATAATCAAAGGTCAGGCACCATGGCCGCCCCATAATCAAAGCTCAGGCAAGATGGCCGCCCCATAATTAAAGCTCAGGCAAGATGGTCGTCCCATAGTTAAAGCTCAGGCAAGATGGCCACCCCATAATCAAAGCTCAGGCAAGATGGCCGCCCCATAATTAAAGCTCAGGCAAGATGGTCGTCCCATAATCAAAGCTCAGGCAAGATGGCCGTCCCATAATCAAAGCTCAGGCAAGATGGCCGCCCCATAATTAAAGCTCAGGCAAAATGGCCACCCATAATCAAAGCTCAGGCAAGATGGTCGTCCCATAATCAAAGCTCAGTCAAGATGGTCGTCACGTAATCAAAGCTCAGTCAAGATGGTCGTCCCACAATCAAAGCTCAGAAAAGATGGCCGCCGCATAATTAAAGCTCAGGAAAGATGGCCGTCCCATCATCTAAGCTCAGGCAAGATGGCCATCCCATAATCAAAGCTCAAGCAATATGGTCGCCCCATAATCAAAGCTCAAGCAATATGGTCGTCCCATAATCAAAGCTCAAGCAATATGGTCGCCCCATAATCAAAGCTCAGGCATGATGGCCGCCCCATAATCAAAGCTTAGGAGTAGATCATTTTGCATAAGGCTTATGTATCAAGATACAAACCCCATGAAAACAATTCACCTGAAGGTCACCGCTACGCGTGCGTCCCTTCCTTTGAGATCCACCATACGCCTCACATAGTTGAGCCATGCTAAGTCAACATAACACAAGTAAGTGAAAAAATCCCTAGATAAATTCCACAACAAACCACTAAGGGCAGGAGCGGCAACTTACACATTAGATTTAATTAAAGGGTAGTAAAGCGTGAGACTCCGCTCTTGTCCTCGCCAAAGCAGCACTCGATAATGGATTGTTCTATGTAGGTGTATGGAATAAATGGAGCACATCACCTCTGCCATCTTATAGGCACACACTTCTCTATGTATGTAGATTAGATCATTTATATGTAGGAATCGTACATAAAAAATAGCAATCACAATGGTATCATATAATGATGGGTATATAACTGAGTATAAAGCTATTCCCGAAATGAAAGGCATACTTAAGATATCCTAGTACGACCTGGAGGTTTGCAGAATACAGGGAGGGGGACAATAAAGGAAAGCGCAAAACTTAATGAAGATTTTTATTCTGTTTCTGCAAAAGATGATAAAAATTTTTATTTTATGTTGTACATTGGATCGTGCCTGTCAGTGCAAGGCTGACAAGAATCCTATTAGGTCCTGCCAGGGATTCCTGTCTATGGCAGTCCTGGGGGCATCATTGTAGGGATGCCAATGAGGAGATGCCATGGCTGCTATAGACGCCACATAGTTTTAATGGCCGATATTTGAGGTTTCTCTGATCCCAGCTGTTATCACCAAGCGTCCTCCCAGTATTGGATACCCATGTCACATTTAGGCTTAGAAGACTAGGATATTGATTTCTGTGGCCTCTTCACTATTTGTTAAGCACAGCACCACACACTGTACAGTGGCTGTGCTTGGTATTGCAGCTCAGTCCCATCTATTTGAATGGGACTGAGATGCAACATGATTATGTGACCAATGGAAGAGGTGTGACCATCCCAAGAAGAGAAAGTGGTGCAGTACTGAAAAACCATTTTTCAGCGATGGATACATCTTATTTTCAGTACCCAGCATCCTGCTTGATCTTGCCAGGGGTTACATGGATGATTTAGCCACAGAATCCAGGGCACAAGGCTCAGACTGATTAGCTTAAATACATCTAAGGGCGAAACCCTTGGCATAAAGTCAAAGCTCAACTTCCGCTTTCCTTTGCAGCTTTTACAGTCAGAATTTGGTAAGGAATTCTCCCATGTGAACTTGTCCTAAGAGTGACTCCGCTCTGGCAGATCAGGCCCATCCAGGAATCAAATAGACTGTCTAGAGTAGACTGAATATAATCTCAACATATCTCTCCATCTGTACTCCCCCAAAACCAGAGCCGCAACAACCAGCCAATTTCCAGGCAGGGTTCCCTTTTAGACGCCTTTTCTAAGCCGCGATTGTACATTGATTAAGAGGTTAAACTATCCGAAAGGGGACGTGTCTAACAGAACTGTGACATAAAAAACCTTACATTTCTGTTCTTCCTGGAGCATTCATCCCCGCTGTTACCTTACTGTGTATATAATGTAAGAGGATCATTACTGGGCAGGAAAAAAATGCCCCCTGCGGCATCAGGCGTGCGGTCATCTTTTAGCCATCCGTACACACAGGCTGGAAATGCGACGTGCAGAGATCAGTCCATTTATCCCTGGCCTTGACCATTAGATAGAACAGTAGGATCCGGTAGGTTAACCCTTCTCGGAGTGAGTTAGTTATATCTAACTATATCGCATATTCTACAGGATTTTTGGAGAGAAAACTAATACATTTCATCCAAATATCCATCAAGATAGTTTCATGCAATGACTAACAGAGCAAATATGTGGTTATATAGAGGAAATGAATAATCCGGTATTACTCACAGGGTCCTGCATTAACATGGCACTAGATCTAAGCACTGAATCATTACAGTATGGCAGAGCGTACTGTACCGACGGGTTTATACAAGACTAAAAAATCCAAATACTCATCAGTAGCAGCGAGAACCATCATTTATTACACAGGGCTTCAGTACGGGGGGTAATAAACAAAATAAGAGTCAAGAAATCAATGCCTTGGAACAATTGGATCAGTCCATGGGTCTCGCTTTTGCCTTTTTGGGAGTTACTTTGCCCTGATATTTCAGGTGACAGCTACTAAGTGGAGCCTTGTCGCGCCCATAGTGATTGATAATCTGAGACCGCACGGTGTGCAATTGCAACAGGTTACGGGCTGCAAACTTGATAACCTACCGAGTCGCCTCAATTTCACCTTTAGAGAACCCGCTGCGATCTACAATAGTAGCAATGTAAAGGATAAAAGCTACGGCAAAAGCAACTGATTTTAGGTTATTTTTGTGGCGGATCCCCGGATAACACATTATGGAAATTCTGCAGTGTGTCACACTGTGTGGTCCAGATTCTCACAGGGACTGTGACCAATATCTGCAGGTATGTAGCATAAGGGGGGCATATTTACCAAGTGCCAGAATTCCGGCAAATGGGTGCGCCATATCTTATAACAGAAGACAACAAAGACCAGTGAAAAGTAATTGGTTTGTGTTGTCTTCTGTGATAAGATATCTTGCTGCAGCAGGTTAACTCATTGCATAAGTTCAGGTTAACTCTGCTACATCTGAATCTCTGGACACACATTCAGGTTTTTTTGGGGGGTCAAAAAGGGCAAGAACCTATAAAAGATCTATAGGACATATACTACTTTATTATTATTTGTATCCACTCCTGCTTTTGGCTTCAAAACCTGCCAATCTGAATGTCTGACCTTACCCTCAGGCTGGAAACACACGTGCAGGTTCTTAAGTGGTTTTTGACCCAGCTAAAAAGAGAACAATACAGCGAGTCCTTCTCTTTTCAATCCTCTTCTGGTTCTACTTCCAAAAATTGCATGTGTGATTTCAGTCGTATAGAAAAGTACTGTAGCTAGGATAGTAACTTGTTATATCCGATCATATCGGAACGATTTATTTGCTACATAATGTTCTGATGTTTTGTATGTTGGTGTGATGCCACTATCATGTACCGTGCCCATGACCTGAGAGGCGAGACAAACTCGAGAACAAAGGAGAGCACATGGCCAAGAGACTCCACCCCATACATAAAGCACCAGAGATCAGAGCGCTGCTGTACAAGTATACAACCTGCATTAGACAGAACAGGAACAAAGCCATGTGAGCGTGTACAGTAAATACACAACATTAGAGAACAAAGCCCAGGGTGCTGCATCATGGGCTCCTATACAATCCCCCTCCCATACAGACTACAACTGCAGTGCACATCAGCATCACATCTACATTCATTGCCATTTACCGCTGCAAGTGACAGAGCTCGACTACGGCTCCTACCCTGTGACTATTGTTTGCCTTGGTGTTTTTCCTTTTATAGCCAGCAGGTGCCATTTATAGTGTGACAGGGAACACAAACAAGTTTATGGAGAACTTGTTATCTACTTACGTAAATGACTGTATTCCTAAAGCTATGATATGCATAAATGTATAGATCGTAATTACATGTAATAAGCTTCCTATTGCTATACGTAGTCCTAACCACATGGGCAATATCTAGTTTACATGGAGAATAGAACAGCAAGTGCGCTGTAAACAGTTATCTGAACATAGGAGTGCAAACTAAGGCGAGGTTCACACCTGCGCTGGACTTTCCGTCGTTGGGGTATCTGCTAAAATAAAATAAAATAGTGGTCATTCTTGGTGATTCTTCAATTGGTGATTCTTCTTGCAGGTTTTTTGTCTCTGTCGATTTTTTGGCAATTTCTGTGACGGAGTTCAACACTAAGACTACATGGACACCAACATTGTACAAGGGTCCCATGCCCACCGTTTAATGGAGCAACAGTCAAGCATGTGCACTGCTACTTCATTTAAAGTCTACGAGACGACCGCAATTGTCAAGTATATTGGTCAGGCCCGTACTATGACCACTGTTCCATTCCAATTCCCCCGTGAGGATAAGACCCCACGTTGTGGGAATGCAGCTTTTTTGAGCCAAAGCCAAGATTGGCTACAAAAGTAATGGGAAATATATAGGAAGTTCTTCTACTTCTACCTTCTGCTCAATCCACCGCTGACTTTGGCTCAAACAACCGCAACAAAATCTGCTACAAAATAGCCTGAAAATGATCAGTGTTGATTCTTGGACACTCCCCTTAAGGTTCCATTCACATTAGCATTGTGTCATATTTACAGAAAACCTTTCCGTTAACGCCCCCTATTCAGATTAATGAGATTTTCCCACCAAGGTCCAGTACATTGGTTTCCATTGTTCAATTATTTGCTTCTACCACTTTGTAACCAACAGGGCTTATTGAAACGCACAAACCAGATCCTGAACTCCCTGGACATCATCTGTCAGCACACCCCTATACACCTAAGATGGTCTGTTAACCCACCAAAAACTGGAGAGTTTGTTGACTTTACCACTATGTATATGGGCACCTTATGTCAATGGCCTTTGTAATAATGTCAGCATTAGCGCAGGTCGGTAGAACGTAACATACGGAAACTTCAAAGAATCTCACCACGTGGACCGACCTTTAGAAGATATAAAGATTTTCACTGTAATTTTCCAACTTTTTACTCTAGAAACAACCCAGTCAGATCAAAGAACCTAAGCAGTTAATTGAATTGTATGATATTCGATAGCATACATCTAATAGACAGCTCAGCCTGTGCTACCACCCTAGGGCGGGACCGCAAACTTTCCTCCATAATGCTCAATCGCGCATCTGTTTTGTGTTTTAATGGCTGACACAATTGTACCATTAAAGTTTTCTTATGTCGCGGTGAAAGTGGTATCGATAGAGAATAAAGGAGCTAATACTACATAGAGAAACGCAACCTTTCGACCATCGTTGCATTAAAATAATAGACATACGAATTTAGGATTGATGTGAAGAATAAGAGGAGCAGTCCTGGGAGATTTTACTGTGTTTACAGATCACATACAAAAATTATTCAGACTTTTATTTATGTTTTAAGTACTGTCAAACAAGAGCAGACTGGATATTCCAGTTCTACCTCCGAAGCCGGGGGAGGGGTGGGAGCGTAGCACCAGAACAAGGTAGAAGCGGGAAAGGGAAGGATACACAGGGCACATCGACTGATGTCTGATCAAGGAGCACAAGGGAGAGATTATCCACGTTTTATAGAGTTTTCTCCAGAAGGACCTTCTGCGGGCGACTCCATTAATGCCGCAGGTGTTGGCGTGCAAGTTACTATAAAGTGTGTGGGTGATATAATAGGTGACCAGGAAAGCATACAAAGAGCAGGATGTGAGCAGGTGTTAGGCTGTAGGTGTGTAGCAGCCATCTGCCGAAATGTCTCCTAATTCATAGAAACTGAATGGTATTTCCGGCACGTAAGTGCAGAACACAAGTCAAAACTGGCATTTGTGTATGGTGGTAACAAAAAGCAGCTACGTAATTCCATTTATACATCTATGATTCATGCTTTATGTGTTTTATGGTCTGTGAAGGCAAGAGAAACAACCTCGCATGAAAATGGCAGATCCTTCCTAAAAGGAGCTTTCGAGACTTCCAAGAATAAAAAAACATGGCCGCTTTCTACTAGAAATGGCACCATACCTGTTCATGGTTGGTGTCTGATATCAACTGTAATACCAAGCACAACCTGTAGGCAGACTGTATTACCTATTATGGATCCTCACGGTTCTACTTAATCCAACACGCAAGGAAAACCAAGCCAACATGGGGAGAACATATAATGTCCTCCTTGTTCTCAATGGCTGGATTCGAACTGGGGACTCCAGTGCTGAAAGACTACATCATGGTGGGGAAAAAACTTGTTTTTACGGGCAATAACCTGGTGCAAGAGGTTTCTGTCAGCCACTTCCTCCTCTTTCCATTGGGAAGACATGTATACTCAGCTCTGCCGAGACGGGTGTTTTTGTCTAGCCGTCGGCCTAACAAGATCTGGTAGATGTTGGCTATTGACAATGTTTGGGAGTTTTTTTGGACCGGAACCTGAGGCAGAGGCCGCCTCAGGTTCCAGACCAAAAGCCGGGTAACCGCGACTGAAAGCCGGTGCACTGCACCGGGATCCAGCCGCGCACTCTGCTCTGGATTAGGCTCAATGAATGGGCCTAGTCCGGAGGAGGGAGTGTCTTCAGGCTGAATCGCGAGGCGACTTGGCCTGAAGAATGAGCATCTCGTTTCTTTTTTCCGGGAGCCAGAAGAAACAGCTCCCGGAAATAACACCTGAGCGGCTCCTATTGATTCCAATGGGAGCCATCTTTTTGGTCAGGATTTTGAGGCGGATACGGCCTCAAAATCCTGACCTAAAAACTCTGTGTGAACTTACCCTTAGAGTAAGGTAGCAGGAATGTATCTGGCCATACATGTTGGTGTATATTGGATGAAGCCACCAATTTT
The DNA here is from genome assembly GCF_031893055.1 of Leptodactylus fuscus. Taxonomy (NCBI): domain Eukaryota; kingdom Metazoa; phylum Chordata; class Amphibia; order Anura; family Leptodactylidae; genus Leptodactylus; species Leptodactylus fuscus. Next base: position 155,785,575 of record NC_134270.1, on the reverse strand, counting down.
GATGGGGCTGGCCAACCATCTAATGTGTATGGGGATCCTGACAACAAACACTGGAGAAGATAATGATCAGTCAGTTGGATTCCCTTTATGCTAGGGGAATATATGGCGCTGCCAGAAGTGGCAGCTTTTGCTCCTCTTCCCAAACCAAGAGTGCATGTGTATGGTGGTGTCTGTGAGATAGCCATCAGTGGTGCAGGTGAGCGCTAACCCACTCCCCTATAGATGCAGATCTCAATATGTACGTACAATGTATGGTCTGCTTATGGTTGGCCTCTCCCAATACTTTGGACTGACTCAGAGGGCTCAGTCATCTGCACCGCATGCCATTGACTTATCGCTCATGCTCCATCTTGCACAATCTACAGTTTAGAAATCCATTTTTTGTTTGCATCACACCATGACAATTTTTTTCTTTAAGGAAAATCTATATGTAAATTTTCTCCCACACACCGTCATTGAACCAAAACATCCTATAGAGTACGTAGATAACCTCAAGGAACCATAGCTAGTCATGACCAGTAGCGCTACCAGCAGACTCCATGGGAGATAGAAGACAATAGGACTTCTTATACATCACTCTCCAGGGTGTGGGATAGTAGACTGGTGCCTTCAGGGAACCAGGAGGCCAGGGAACGCTTGTAAATTCAGGGCAGGGCTGCCAAGCGGGTTCTAACATGTTCGGAGAACTTCACGTACACACAGTGAAACTTGCTGCAATGTGCATTCTTCAAACAGGAAAACAGGACGGTGGTTTGATGATGTGTTGTGTCTTGATCACATCGTGCCTCGGGACAGACTTATATATTCTTGAAATAAATCCTTGTTTCCCTGCCATCCTTCAGCTGTTCGAGAGAAGGGACCATAGGAATGCTCCGATATATATTCAGCCAAGCAGAGGTTAATGGTCTTACTAAGCATAGCGCCATACAGCGTATAGTGGCTGTGCTGGGTATTGCAGCTCACCTGCGAACAGGCCATATGACCGATCAATGTGACTTCACATGGTCTGTGATGGTTCTTGGTATTAGACCTTCATCGATCAGGTGTTGACCTATCTTAAGGGCAGGTTATCCAGATGTAACTTCGGGAAAACCCCTTTAAATTGTTGCTTTCAGGTGTTTGGCTAAGAGCTTTTCTGCCCAATTCATGTACACAGTTGGCCAAGCCAATGCATTTTGGACCATATAGATGGAGGCGTAACTCGAAGCTCTTGGCCCCTATGCATAGTCTGGAATGGGGCCCCAACCTATTGTGTGCCGTTTAGAACAGTGGCATATTTTGTGTGGCAGAGGGACTCCTGGGGCACCTTCTGGGTCCAGGGCCCGATACTGATTGATATAGCTACACCTCCAATAGCTATGCCATTGGATCAGTGGTGGGAACCATGATGCCACTGGTATTGTATGGAGTATTGCTACAAAGAACAATGGAACACCGTTGTATCTGTGCTGGATCAACAGGAAATATCTCCCACAATTCCTAGAGGAACATGCATGGTTAGTAGGTCTCATTACCCTAAGGCTGCTTTCACACGGAGTAACACTCCGCTCATTCTGACACGTAAACATGTGTCAGAGCGAGGCGCTTCAAAACAGATCCCATTGACTTCAATGGATGCCATCTTACGTTAAAAAGCCTCCCATTGATTTCAATGTGTAGCGCGCGTAAGACGGCACCCATTGAAGTCAATTGATCGTAGCTTGGATAGTCCATGCAACCGAATATATTGAAGTCAATGGGATCTGTTTTGAAGCACCTCGCTCTGACACGTGTTTACGAGTCAGAATCAGCGGAGCGTTACTCTGTGTGAAAGTAGCCTGACATGGTGGTCTCTTCAATGAGATAAAGTTCCCCACCTGACTCAGGTCTTCCATAGCGAGTCAACCCATTGATGCAACGCTTAGCTTCCTAGTTCACGAGCAACTGGGAGTCAATGTAAGGCTCTGTTCCCACGGAGTAACGCGCCGCTCTTTTAGACACGTAAACACGTGTCAGAGCGAGGCGCTTCAAAACAGATCCCATTGACTTCAATGGGTACCGGCTTATGCGTGCTACACATTGAAATCAATGGGAGGCTTTATAACCCATTGAATTCAATGTGTAGCGCGCGTAAGCCGGCACCCATTGAAGTCAATGGGATCTGTTTAGAAGCGCCCTGCTCTGACGCGTGTTTACTTGTCTAAATGAGCGGCGCGTTACTCTGTGGGAACGGGGCCCAAGGCTGCTTTCACATGGAGTAACACTCCACTCATTCTGACATGTAAACATGTGTCAGAGTGAGGGCAGTAAAACAGAATCCCATTGACTTCAATGGGTGCCAGCTTACGTGCGCTACCCATTGAACTCAATGGGAGGCTTTTTTACCTATTGCTTTCCATGTGATACGCGCGATAACCACGGGCCTTAGATTTTATGCATGGCCCCCTGTGTATTACCGATCAAGACACTGGACACTAAACATTTCATCTCCCCGTCACATCTCTGGAGCCCAGGAGGCGTCGTGACAGCTGAATTCCCATCACATCCTCGAATTTCATGCTCCAGTCATGACTGATGTGGACTTAGTCAGTCCTGTCAGAACATAGCATTATTTTATAAAAAGTAAATCTGCAGCCATCCATCATGATGTGCCGAGGTCGTGAATCTCCACTTTTGGTAATCAACCAATCTGAAAGAATTCAACAAGTTTTTCCAACAACCAGAACCCGAGGACACCGTTTAGCAGCCGGGAGCTTTGTTTGTATTATGTGCAAAGTGGGCTTGAGGTTAATTCAGACAGGGACATGGCACATGTGAGGTTTACAAAAGAGTAATGCACAAGTACCGCATTGTTCAAAAAACAATACCCAGAACTGAGGAACTTGGCAGAAGGACACAATACACGAAATAAAACGTATTGCAACATGCACACAAATTTATAGAATGGAGAGGCCAAAACCAGACTATCTGCTCCAAGCATAACACTCAGGGCTGGTAAGAAGGTGAGTCTCAGCTGTCTGTACATTTATAGATAACCTGTCCCCAGGTGTGAAAAGCCCAGTGACAGCCATTGTCTGATCGGCGCTGTCACCCTGAGCATTTGGATGTTTAGTTTATCCAATTCCGTTCAGCCATTCCAAAGATATAAGCCCTGTTAATGTTGATGCAAATTAGGGTATACTAGCCAAGTGGGTGGTAGCACTGCATGACATAGAGAATACAGAGACCCCGCCCACTTGGCTAGTATACCCTCATATGTAGCAACATGAAAAGGGCTTATATCTTTGGAATGGCTGAACGGACTTGGGTAAACAAAGCACCAAATTGCTCCGATCAACACCTGATCTCTTTATGATCAGACACAATTGATCGTACCTTGGATAGTCCATGCAGCCGAATATACTTGCACAATGTAACAAATGATTTCATATTATACATGCGCAACCATTGATCATGTACATCAAGTCCAATTGTAAAACAATGGTTGGCCAAAATGGTACTTTTATCCTGTGTGTTTAGCGAACGGTAGAGCTAGTAAGCGGCATCAGGAGCCGGGTCTGATCTCTCAGTTATTCTAGAACTTGGAATTTGCCCCAACCAGGCCAAGGATACTGATTATCGGCAGAGGAAGATGACAATATAAAGGGGGTCTCCAGGCTTATGATAAGTCATCGGTTGAAGATTGTTGACGATCTGACACCTAGGACTCCTGCTGCTAAGCTTTTTGTAAAGGCCACAGTGTTTAAGTGAGTGTTAGCAGAAAACCGAGGACAGCCTTGTACATTGTGTAGCGGCTATGCTTGGTATCGCAACACAGCTCCATTCACTTAGATAGGACTGAGCTACAATCTATTAAGTGGATGCTGCACTAATGGAGGGCCACTGTTGCTCCATACAGCTGATCAGTAAAGGTATTGGACTCAAATGGATCTTCAATGGTTGACAACATACGTAATCAACGTATAAAGCCCTGAAAACTCCTTAAAGGGATCCTATCATTGGAATCCCTTTTATTCTGACTAATACATAGGAATAGCCTTAAGAAAGGCTATTCTCCTACCTTTAGATGTCTTCTCCGCGCCGCCATTCGGTAGAAATCCCGGTTTTCTTTGGTATGCAAATGAGTTCTCTCGCAGCACTGGTGAGGGTCCCCAGCACTCAAACAGCACTGGGGGCGTCCCCAATACTGCGAGAGAAATCTCCAGTGACGCCTCCATCTTCTTCTAGAACACCCTCTCCCTGCGTCTTCTTCCATCCTGGGTTTCAATCTTCCAGGCCTTGGGCAGAACCGACTGTGCAAGCCTGGGCCACAAGAAAATGGCCGCTTACACAGTAAACTGGTGTAAGCGGACGTTTTCTTTTGGCCCGGGCATGCGCAATCGGTTCTTCCTGAGGCCTGGAAGATTGAAACCCAGGATGGAAGAAGACGCAGGGAGAGGGTGTTCTAGAAGAAGATGGAGGCGTCACTGGAGATTTCTCTCGCAGTATTGGGGACGCCCCCAGTGCTGTTTGAGTGCTGGGGACCCTCACCAGTGCTGCGAGAGAACTCATTTGCATACCAAAGAAAACCGGGATTTCTACCGAATGGCGGCGCGGAGAAGACGTCTAAAGGTAGGAGAATAGCCTTTCTTAATGCTATTCCTACATATTAGTCAGAAAAAAAGGGAATCCAATGATAAGATCCCTTTAAATGTATAAGGGATTGGGCCCTCATGTCTGTCATTGGCTTCCTGCCCTCTCTGAGGGTGCCTGTGTTATGGAGGGGTCAGGAGGAACAGTTGTTGCCTGAACTAGCATTCGGTCAGCGTAAGGAGCCGAAACGAATATAAGGAGAGCCAAGGTGCTGACATCATGTCGGAAGGTTGCGAGGCCTATAAACCGACAGTATGCTGGGTAAGGTAGGTTATAAAAGATAAAACAAGTGTCTGGGAGGATCACAAAGGATAAGTAATAAAATGGAGTGATGGCGCTCATTTGGCGATCTCCCCTCGGAGGGTAATGGACAGAGCGCTCAGTAGACTCTTCACATTCACCTTTTAAAGTCACGGGGCGCTGCCACGTTCCGGAGTCTTCCTGCCAGCGTTCCTTCATTTATATTTAAGACACATTTCTCTCATTGCAGACTCCACAGGAAAGCCGTGTAATGCAGACGCAATGTTTTTGACTAACATCCGATTCAATTACAGAAATGTCTCGTAAGAAAATGGAGCAATTTACTGACAGAATGGACAACCGCAAGTACTCGGCTCATATCCGTACACTGAAATCCAGGGAGAACGGGGATTTGTGACTTACTGGAATAGAAAGGATGTCTGAAAAAAAAAAAGTGCGTATTGTATAGGGGCGATTAGACAAGCAGATAGAGCCGGAGACTATGGCGGGTTTGTAAGGCTGGATTTACGCGCAGAAAATTTACTCCAATTATATGGCGGGCAGATTACATATATATTTCCTATAATTGCCAGATGAGGGCTGTATATATGTTCTTAGCAGATACATTGACTATATAGCAGTGAAGAAAAGTTAGTGCCCCCTCAGTCCAAAAGCAAGTATAAAGCTGCAGCAGCCCCTGCGGGTACGAGCAGGCATTCATCTATTAGGGGCATATATAGGGTTTCCCATGGATGGGGAATGGAGCAATATGGCATATGACGGGAGGTGGTGGAGGGGTTTAATAGTGTCCACAGGTCCCACATGACAACCTGCCTCCATCCCCGGTCCCACACAATATAGTGGCCCCCAGGTCCCACACAGTATGGGAGTGAGCGTTATGTATAATTCTCAGTACTTCCCACTCCTAGGACTCCTCACTTCTTCTCTAATCCTGGCACCTATGTCAGGGTGACCCTTGTCCTAGGAACGGTAAGTGCTGAGAATTGTACTCATCACTCCTGGCCCCGCCAGGTTGCCAGGTCTCTGCTCTCCCAAATCATCATTAAGAAGAATTTATGTGTTAAACATATTTTTAAAGACTCTTGATGATAATTTTTGTAAAAAAAGAAGAAAAAAAAAGGAATAAATGCTGCAATTTTCTCTCTGACCACCAAACCTAATGATAGCTGCCACTTGCCAATTCTGTAGGGGTATTCTTTGCAGCAGTTACCTCAATTATAGCACAGATTGGATTACAATAGAAGATAACACCTCTATAGATAACACCAGGGACCCGTCATTGCATCCACTAATAACAATAGATGATGTGACTGCTTATCTCCTCCCCCTCCCTGCACAGATCTCGCCTAGAAAACTCTCCTATAGACCTGAATGAGTCGCCTCCAGACTGTGTCTGGCAATGGCCATGACTGTGCTGTAAAGTATATCACTAAATGCTGTCAATAGACAGTTTGGACAAGATGGCCGCCCCCATAATGATATATAGAAAATTGAATTAAAAAAATCTAAAAATCAGAAAATACAAACAGATTAGAAAGAAATAGCCAGACTAGAGGCTGATCCTCTAATGTAATATGGTGGGCCCCCGACTCCTTTCTGACGATGGGACAAAGAGAGGTCAGGTATATTGAACTTCAACATGTCGAATCCTTTCATTCTAATGGGGGGATGGTAAGACACCTCCGTAGGGGTATGGCAGGGGTTTATTCCCCCTTCCCCTCAAGAATAAATGCCGATGAATGAGGGATTCGGAGGAATAGCTACTGGCCGAACAAGCCAATGCAAAGTGTATGGCCGGCTACTTTCCTTCCTTCCCTGTGGTGAATGATCAGAATAAGTAGCTACAAGGCAAGGGTCTTCAAGGATGGGAATATTCCGGCACCTTCTATGCAATGTCTAGGCCTAGCACAAAGAATACTGAAGACTGCAAGGACCTGCATAGAAGAAGTCTGTTCCCATGTATGTACATAAGTACAGGATGTGCAATGGAAATTTGCATCCTTTACCACAGTCTACAGTCATGGCCAAAAGTTTTGAGAATGATACAAATATTAATTTTTACAAAGTCTACTTCTTCAGTTTTCCTAATGGCAATTTGCATATACTCCAGAATGTTATAAAGAGTGATCAGCTTAACAGCAGTTACTTGCAAAGTCAATATTTGCCTAGAAAATGAACTTTATCCCCCAAAACACATTTCAACATCATTGCAGCCCTGCCTTAAAAGGACCAGCTAACATCGTTTCAGTGATTGCTCCATTAACACAGGTGTGGGTGTTGATGAGGACAGAGCTGGAGATCAATCTGTCATGATTAAGTAAGAATGACACCACTGGACACTTTAAAAGGAGGCTGGTGCTTGGCATCATTGTTTCTCTTCTGTTAACCATGGTTATCTCTAAAGAAACACGTGCAGTCATCATTGCACTGCAAAAAAATGGCCTAACAGGGAAGAGTATCGCAGCTAGAAAGATTGCACCTCAGTCAACAATCTATCGCATCATCAAGAACTTCAAGGAGAGAGGTTCCATTGTTGGCAAAAAGGCTCCAGGGCGCCCAAGAAAGACCAGCAAGCGCCAGGACCGTCTCTTAAAAGTGTTTCAGCTGTGGGATCGGGCTACTAGCAGTGCAGAGCTTGCTCAGGAATGGCAGCAGGCAGGTGTGAGTGCATCTGCACACACTGTGAGGCAGAGACTCTTGGAGCAAGGCCTGGTCTCAAGGAGGGCAGCAAAGAAGCCACTTCTCTCCAGGAACAACATCAGGGATAGACTGATATTCTGCAAAAGGTACAGGGAGAGGACTGGGGTAAAGTCATTTTCTCTGATGAATCCCCTTTTCGATTGTTTGGGACATCTGGAAAACAGCTTATTCGGAGAAGACGAGGTGAGCGCTACCACCAGTCTTGTCTCATGCCAACTGTAAAGCATCCTGAAACCATCCATGTGTGGGGTTGCTTCTCAGCCAAGGGAATCGGCTCTCTCACAGTCTTGCCTAAAAACACAGCCATGAATAAAGAATGGTATCAGAATGTCCTCCAAGATCAACTTCTCCCAACCGTCCAAGAGCAGTTTGGCGATCAACAATGCCTTCTCCAGCATGATGGAGCACCTTGCCATAAAGCAAAGGTGAGAACTAAATGGCTCAGGGAACAAAACATAGAGATTTTGGGTCCATGGCCTGGAAACTCCCCAGATCTTAATCCCATTGAGAACTTGTGGTCAATCATCAAGAGACGGGTGGACAAACAAAAACCTACAAATTCTGACAAAATGCAAGCATTGATTGTGCAAGAATGGACTGCTATCAGTCAGGATTTGGTCCAGAAGTTGATTGAGAGCTGCCAGGGAGAATTGCAGAGGTCCTGAAGAAGAAGGGTCAACACTGCAAATATTGCAACGCTGCATTAACTCATTCTAACTGTCAATATAAGCTTTGGTTACTCAGAATATGATTGCAGTTATATTTCTGTATGTGATAAAAACATCTGACAAACACACATAAAAACCAGAGGGCAGCAGATCATGTGAAAATATAATATTTGTGTCATTCTCAAAACTTTTGGCCATGACTGTAGGCCAGTGATGGCGAACCCCTGGCACGTGTGCCAGAGGTGGCACTCAGAGCTCGCTCTGAGGGTGCCCATCTGTGGAACACTTTGTACTTTGATGGGGACACTCTGCAGCAGATTGTGCTGTGTGGAGCAAATTGTACTGTGTATGGGCCACAGTGGAGAAGATTGTACTGTGTATGGGCCACTGTGGAGAAGATTGTACTTTGTGTGGGCCCTTCACTGGTTATATCACACAGTATCTGTTTATAGCAGACAAGTGGTATTACAGACCGTCCATAATTATCCACAATTGTGGATCCGCACAATATCAAGGTTAAGTTGCCGTGTTGGCACTTTGTGATAAATTAGTGGGTTTGGGGTTGCAGTTTGGGCACTCGGTCTCTAAAAGGTTCGCCATCACTGGTCTAGGCCATGTACCTGGAGAAGGTGGACAAGCTGGGGTTAATTGTATACAGGTACAATCCATCAATAAGATAACATGTAATGGGGTGACTCCATCTATGGTCATACATATACAGTATGTGGGATCTATAATATAATGCCATACAATGTATGTACCATAGATCCCGCCCAAATGTTACTTTAAAGAGAGTGTGTCACAGGTACTGAAATTTAGCAAGCTGGATCCTTCTGTCCGCCAAGATCATCAAGAGGTCCCATACACATCCCAGTAAATGGTTGGCCAGTCCCAAGGAGATTGATGATCTATTGTATATCACTGAAGAGCAACTTCCTATGCTTCCAGTCTATCCATCATCCAGAAAATTGCAAAAAAATTTGTACACAATGAACCTCAATGCCAAAAATATATAGTGGCCCCAACAAGGCGCACCTGATTTAGTAAGCACGGGCCTTGCACCAGATGTGCACCATATTGTCACCCATCTACGGTTCATCTATAGATTCCACCCAATGCCTTTCTGTTTGTACTTTGTTTTATGGTGGTTCCTCCTAAAGACTTCACTGAAGAGGGTGTGGTTTATTGGTAAAAGGGGCGCGGTTTATTGGTAAATGGGCGTGGTTTATTGGTAAAAGGGGCGTGGTTTATTGGTAAAAGGGCGTGGCGTCCATGTACCTAATTGCACCATGTGAAGTAGGTCAAATAAAAGTGCAAATAAACTTCTAGTGGACAAGTCTAAAGCGGACCCAGATTTATTGTAGAATTTACAGACTGCCTAAATAATCGGGGTCATCATGATGAAAAGCGATACGATTTTTTGCATTTTTCGCATTGCGAATCATCATTCCGGGTGGAATCTTTGCATCCTAGGATTTGCAATATGAGAATACCACATAAGACATCTTTTTCAAATACACTACAAACGCCATAAAAATGCCAACGCAATAAAAATTTCATGTCGTATTGAAAAAAAATAATTTTTTTTTCATCCATTTTGATATGCCAAAAAATAACACGGAGTGAAGTCGCCCTTCTGAACTCTATTTGAAAAGTAAACTATAGGAACAGCTATCGGATCCAAATACATTTTTAATATTTGCTTTCCCGGAGCAGTGTACACCGCCGAAACACCGTCTATTTTTTATTTAAAAACGAAGTTGTGTTTTCTGAAGTCTCCTTTGCCTTAGGCTGCGACTCTATAAGTAACAGGAGGATTTTGTAGAATAATGCGCTTTAGGATCGGGGCTTCAGAAATAGGGAAGAATCAAAGACTGATTATTGTCCGTTTGATGTAGAAATGATATCAATGCGGCTCATTGACTACTGAGCCATGGAGTGCGGCACCTGCGGCACCGGGGTACTATGCCCTTAAAGGGAGTGTCACCAGATCCCGGCATATCAACCCAATCCGCACATAGATAGGTTAGGGTCACCTGAATCAAATGGCGTTTCCCCCTTGTGAATCGCTGCCTTTGTTGACGAGATTTCATTATATTTGTCAATATGCAAATGAGCTTTTGACGAAATAAAGGAAGTGGAAAAGTCTTGGGTGCTCCGAAGAGCTCATTTACATATTGAAAAAAAATTATATTTGATTTGATTCAGGTGATGGGTCTTTGAGGTGCTGAAGCTTCTTTACGCTCTTCAGTCAAGTACAGCTGCAGCTCAGTCCCATTCAAGTAAATGGGGCTGAGCTGCAAAACCAAGCAGGGCCATGAATGACACTATGTATTTAGCGAAGAGCTCACACTGCAGTCTCTTCCAATGGCTGGATGTAGTGGGTGCGGGTCCCCTGACTACCACCAATGTGATATTGATGACCTATCTTAACTCTCAGAAAACCCAATTAAGATAAGTTCACACGGTTTTTTTTTTGGGCCACCTCAGGTTCCGATCTAAAAGCCGGGTAGCCACGACTGAAAGCTGGTGCACTGCACTGACATCCAGCCGCGCACTCCGCTCCGGATTAGGCCTAATGAATGGGCCTAGTCCGGAGGAGGGAGTATCTTAAGGCCGAATCGCGAGGCAAAGCGGCCTGAAGAATGAACATCTCGCTTCTTTTTCTAGGAGCCAGCTCCCGGAAAAAGTTCCTGAGCGGCTCCCATTAATTTCAATGGGAGCCGTCTTTTTGGGCACGAAAACGCTGCGTTTCCTAATCATGGGGCCTCAGCCTTAAGCACATTACCGAAACTACTAACTGAAATCAAGATGTGAGGCAGGTGACGGGCCAAGGGATAGTGGTAGAAACAAAAATTTTACAAAAAATTGCATTCACAACATCAACCAACAACAGTAATGTGATGGACGGGTTCACGGGAGAAATTCGACCTCCATTCGGATGAGCCCAAAGGAAGACACGAACAAGAAAAGATTGAGAGGTAAGTGGAATATGACCTCAAGGAAGGAAACAGCTATAAGAACGTTTGACCAAATTTATCGACCCTGAAATTGTTTTGGGATGTCCCTTTAATTCACCCTGGAGTAGAAGCTGCCCAAGCTTGAACAAGTCTCCCGACATCAAAATACTTCAGATTCTCATGTTACTCAAAGAGTTTCAGTAAATCACCACCGGATACTCGGCTACACAGATGTATTTGTGTACTTTTCCTGAGGTGTGACCAGTGAATGGGAAAACAAACGGGTACGTCTGACACTCCATCTCTCTCCTGTCAGACGTGTAGAGCTCCAAGCTGTAACATGTCTACAGGATCCAGTCATACTGGAGGAGGACAGCGAGGAAGGAGGATCTGAGATATGTCTGAACCTGCAACGTGGAAAACTCCAGCAGGTATAGCCATCACTCACAAGGCCCTATATCCATGATGGTGAACCTATGGCAGGGGTGCCAGAGGTGGAACTCGGATTATACTGTGTGGGGGCCACCATGGAGAAAATTGTACTGTGTGGGGACCACTGTGGAGCTGATTGTACTGTGTGGGGGTCACTGTGCTGCAGATTATACTGTGTGGAGGTCACAGTGCAGCAGATTATACTGTGTGGGGGTCACAGTGCAGCAGATTATACTGTGTGGGGGTCACTGTGCTGCAGATTATACTGTGTGGGGGTCACTGTGCTGCAGATTATACTGTGTGGAGGTCACAGTGCAGCAGATTATACTGTGTGGGGGTCACAGTGCAGCAGATTATACTGTGTGGGGGGCACTATGGAGCAGATTATACTGTGTGGGGGGCACTATGGAGCAGATTATACCGTGTGTGAGGCACTATGGAGCAGATTATACCGTGTGTGGGGCACTATGGAGCAGATTATACTGTGTGGGGAGCACTATGGAGCAGATTATACTGTGTGGGGGTCACTGTGGAGCAGATTATACTGTGCGGGGGTCACAGTGCAGCAGATTATACTGTGTGGGGGTCACAGTGCAGCAGATTATACTGTGTGGGGGTCACTGTGGAGCAGATTATACTGTGTGGGGGTCACAGTGCAGCAGAAAGCTCTATACAGCCCTATTCGTATGACCATATTTTGCAGGTCTGTAATTGTGTGCAATTGTGGATCCGCACATTATTAAGGTTAAATTGCCGAGTTGTCACTATGATAATTTAGTGGGTTTTGGGTTGCAGTTTTGGCACTCGGTCTCTAAAAGGTTCGCCATCACTGACCTATATTTTATGGTCAGGTCCGCAGCTTATGGAAGTCTAAGGTGTATCGTTCACATAAATGGAGATTCACATAACCATGGCTGTGGAGTCGGAGTCATGGAGTTGAAGTCATAGTCAGATGTGGTTGGATTCGTAAAAAAATGACAGACTGACCACAGCTTCAAAATAATGAATCGGTATTCCGTTCCCGAACACAGATGTGAACCAGGCCTTAGAAGATCTTTACCGCTTCTACCTGATCATGACCATCATGTCGTAGTTGTAGTCTGCAGTTCAGTCTTCCAACTCCACAGCCCTGCTCAGATCTTGAGATGTGGCCATCATTACAGCCGGAGCCAGTCACTAATCCCATTGAAAATCCCATGGTCAGACATAACCCAGTTCAAAATGGCTGCCAAAAATGACAATAGCTTACAAATATATAAAACAGCCTGAATTACATTTTTGTTAATGGTTTATTGGCTAGTCTTTGCCATGGTGTATGTCTGTCCTGTGGGCCCTGCCAGTAACCGGGTGACTTGTAGTAGGACCCCCTTGGTTATGTTAATTTGGGATAAGGGTCAGACTCAAAGGAAGATGACTAGACCTTCACACCTTCGTTGAGGTGTTATACGTCGTCAGTCTATATGTAATATGCCATGAGCCGTATGTGCAGGGCCCACCCTTAGATCGGGGCCTACAGGGGGATTCACTTTCTCTTTGGCCTGTGGGCCAGGCCAAGATGGCAGAGTTGCACAAACGAGGAAGTGAGCAGCAGTCTGAACCAATAAGGAGACAGGGGGCGTGTCTAAGACTACTTCGGCCTCCTTGTAGACACTGTAGTCTCAGATCACTGCCCTGCCCCAACGGAGTGGAGGTAAAAAGCAAATAAACAGCAGGTAATGAAGCCCTTCGAGGACTAATCTACATATCATTTTTGAGCTCACGACTAGACAATACCTTTAAACCCGTATCACTTTGTAACACATTGGTAAATTCTGCGGGCGTACAACACAAACAACAATACCAATAAGAACAGCGACGTTGCCCGTAGCAGATATCCACATTTCAGCTGTTGTCTTTGCAAGTGAAAGTTAAAAATGGAATCGAGCATCTAATTGGTTGCAATAGGCGATGCCATCGATTGTTCTCTGCGCTTGCTTTTATTCATGACCCCTGCAGTGTTATGGATAGATGTGGTTGGAACAATCATTTGTAGCAGGAAAGAAAAGCGGCGGCGACGGCGGACGTTACACAGGCGCTCTAAATAAACCGTCAACTTCCACAAGTTTCCTCAATGAAATGCAAGCGAGAAAGGAATCCATTCATCCTCCGCTTTGTATCCAGTAAATTGGCTGCAAATGGCCGCTGGTTAACTAGTGCGAATGTAAATTTGCAGGAAAAGAAGACAGAAACCGAAGCCTGGTGACGACAACCCGCTTCCATGGACGCTGAAGGGTCGCCATTCTTAAAGGGGCTGTCCGGGGCTACCTGTCAATGGCCTACTCTTAGGTCATCAATATGGGCAGACATGTTGACTCATGGGAGTCTCACCTCATCACCCGATGAATAGTCATATTGACCCGGCAACTGGTTCATTAAGGATATCAAGATGTCCTGACCCCAATGGCATGGATTATGGTTTTTAGAGGAACATTTTCCATCCAAAAATTAGGGGATTAACCAAGGTCGTGGGAAGATTTTCTGGGGTTAGCAACTACATCTGACTGGGGCGCTTTTTGATCTTTGCAGCTCTGATCCCGATGGAGGTTTGGAGTTTTGCCCAAGTGGATCCTTGGATTGAGAAAATAGATTTTGAGGGTTCTGAGGTCCAGGGTCATGACGTTGGATATGTTTAGGGCTAGGTGGCCATATAACTGGAACCAGCGCCTGACCCCATGGTTGTCCCTCCTCTAGTAGGTGTGCTATGGGGGGGCTAGAAGACTATAGTAATCCCAGCCCCTAAATCAAAGGCAACTCCCTGGACAACCCGTTTTATTTAGTTAAAGGGGTTTTCAGGGGGTCATTATGGATCAGTTGGGGTACAACACTAAGTAGTTCTTCCATTTGATTGAAGAGGTCATAGCATGTAGCCTCTTCTTTGTGCCCATGAAGTCACATTGTACTGTGTGGAGGCCACTGTTGAGCAGATTATACTGTGTGGGGGTCACTGTGGAGCTGATTGTACTGTGTGGGGGTCACTGTGGAGCTGATTGTACTGTGTGGGGGTCACAGTGCAGGGGAAAGCTCTATAAAGCCCCATTCGTATGACCATATTTTGCAGGTGTGTAATTGTGTGCAATTGTGTGATCATGAAGTCACATTTGTTGGTCACATGGTTCAACTGCAGCTCAGTCCCATTCAAGTGAATGGGGCTGAGCTGCAATACCAAACACAGCCTCTACAATTTGTATGGTGCTTTGCTTGGTAATCACTGAAGAAGCCGCAAAACCCACCCTATCGCTGTAGCTTTTTCAACCAGCTGATCTGTACAGGTCCTGGATGTTGGACCCACACGGACATATTTGATAGCTTATCAAAAGGTCAGTCCTGGTAAACCCTTTGTCTATGATATTTTATCTGCTCAGTTCATGTATATCGAGGCTTATAGTTGGACTGTTTTATGCAATATTAGTAATACTACGGTTTACTTGTTGGTTGATTGTTTGTAAAGTAGGCCATGGCGGTTTATCCTCCACTACGTGTCTGTATCCGGTGATATAATGGCGATATATAATTTTCTAATCGCATATGCAGTTCTCATCGCTGCCGTCTTAATTTAGCTGCTCTATTTATTAGCGTGGAACATATTATGGAGGTGCGAATCTTCAGACTCTCTCACCTCCGTAACATCTTTTATGTTTGGAAACTGTGAGAATCATGTACAACAATGTCATGTCAGAAAAAGCAAACAACACATGCACAAAATATGGCGTCACGTGGTGACAGATTTATGTCTAATCTCAAGGATGTTCTCATAAAATCAACCTCTGGGAAAGTAATACTTAGGTTTGGGTAAGGCTGAACCTTCACGCTCTAGAATCTGACTTAAAGGGATCGTGCCAGAAAATCACCTATTTTGTGTGCGTATATATATATATATATATATATATATATATATATATATATATATATAAGCTGTAGATATGTTTTTTTAAATTTTCCATGTCACTGTATTTTTTTTTTTTTAAATATTATATCATGCAATTTTCACTCTGGTGGCTAAGACCAATAATAGGCTCGCAATTGCCAAATTTTGTTGAGCGTCATCTTTTCAGCAGTCATCTCATTTACATTATAGACAAGGCAGATAGCATATCAATGCAAAATAACAACTCTATAAGCATTACAATGGAAGTTAACACCTACGGTATATAGATAACACCCATGGTGACCAATTATTACATCCACTGCTTATAATAGATGTAGTTACAGTTCATCTACTCCCCTCCCTACATTTAATTTGCCTAGAAAACTCTCCCATAGACCTCATTCTACGCACAGTCCATTGTCCATTGATACTATTGAAGGTACAGATATATCTAGGGATAGTTTCGGATGATACGTTATCTGGACTATTTCTATGGGAAAAGACCTCCAGGACTCTCACTTCTCGTTTCTCCTGCCTAAAGCTAGTCATAGATATCTTCAGCAGAAACCAGCGCATCCGACCGTATCGCCTAACCGTAGGCATTGTGATACTGTATACAGTACGTGCAATCTCTGCTGCAAATTTACACCAAGTCACTAAAACTTCCCTAAAAAAATGATCCACTGGCTTTTTAGAAAGTTACACACGGTAATGTAAATGATAGTGCATCGTGGTGGGTGAACCTCACGAGATGTCTTATGTCGGCGCTGATATTATTATTATACTCTGGGGTCTCCTCAGATCCCAGAATATAATAATAGGAGGCCCCGGGGAGGTGCAGAATAATAATAAACCCTGATACTTGTGCGACCTGGTGTCTTCGGTGGTCTTCAGGTCTCTTCTGTGACACCAGGGACCCTGGAGTTACCGCTGAGGCCTGTGATTGGGTTCACCTATAGTAGTTAACATCCAAGGGTCCATCGTGTCATAGAAGAGGTTGGAAGAGGCCTGAAGAAGATCGAAGACAAGGGAGCCCAGGAGATGAGAGTATCAGTGACACTCAAAGTATATAAAAAAGATTTGTGGGTGGTGAACCTCAAAAATATCTCTTTGGTCGACTCTCATATTTTTGGAAAATTCATAATGGATCTGACTAGTTTCAAACCAATTTGCTTATCCCTAATAGTGAAGGTAATCCTCATACTAGTGCTGTATATGTAAGCCATCCACTTCTTAAGGTCCTCAGCTCTGTCACAAGTAGTAATGTCCTGGGTCCTTCACCAATCAGCGGCCTTAGTGGTCATGTATGGTGGGAACTTCTTCTGGAAGGAAAAATGGGAGCAGCAGAACTGGACATGCTGGAAGAGCCAGAGAACCAGGGACAGGACAGTAGGATTTTTTCAAAAATTTTCACTGTCCCTGCACTAATATAAAGTATACAAGACTTCTCCCGAGCTGCACCACTTCTCTGGAATGCTCTACCCCGGACAATCAGATTAACTCCCAATTTCTACAGCTTCAAATGCAAACTAAAGACGCATCTTATCAGACAGGCCTATCACAATTTCTAACGTAAACCCTTCCGTACTATAATTAGAATCCCCAAAATTTAACCCTCCTCTGTCCCTGCTCCCACATTATCCCACATGATATGATGCCATTTCAGGATAACTTTATTTGTCCAAGCTCCATCCACATGTTACAGGACACCACTAGTGAAGGCTCATAAGGTTTTGTTTGTGTAATGACAGTCACCTCTATTACAGAATGATCTGACCTCTGTATAAGCAATGCCGCCCCTGCTACCTCTTGTGTCACCCCCTCTACCTCATAGATTGTAAGCTCTTGTGAGCAGGGTCCTCAGTCCCATTGTGTGAAATGACCTTCTTTGTTATGTATCTCTCTGTATTTGAACCCTACAAATTGTACAGCGCTGCGGAATATGTTGGCGCTATAAAATAAAATGTATTATTATTATATTAATCCCCTTTCAGATTCTACTGGTGGAGAGAGTTGGATACAGTAGGATTTTGAGACATTTTGGGACATCTAGAGGAATGATTATGGATTTGGCGAGTGTTACAATTGGGCGCACTGACGGGCGCATTAATAAACATGTAGGAATCTAACGTCCTCCTAATACTTCAAGCATTTATTAAAAGCTCATCTCCAATAATCATCCTAATGCAGGATATCGCCGCTATGTAAATATTTACTCCTACCCCATGCATATCAATTTCCTCATTACACATGCAAAACTTCATTAGGACCGGGTCTTCGGTGTTGGATTTGCAGGTAGTCCGCTCGTTTCCGCAATTCTGTGAATGGTGTTTTGTTTTAGTAATTAAGCTGCCAATGTTAGCAGAGGAGATGAAGGAGGAAAACATTAATTAGAAGGCGCTGTTCACATTAATTGGTACCTGAAGAAGATGGTAATGTATTCACTTCTGCCGAGCAATCAAAGACGGATTTTACAAAAGGTGTGGTATTCATTTATTCAGGACGTAATTGAATCTGTGTCTGAAAATTGATTCACAAAAAGTGTTTTGTCTTCCCTGGCATTCGAGGATACAAAGGAAATTATAGGCGGGAGACGGAGATATTGTAGATTTTATCGAATAGGTTATACGGTAGTTCATGAAGGAATACGGAACACAAGAGCGTTTCATACATGATAGATACAATCGTTCCATTGACACAGTCCTACACGTGGTGGTCCATATTGGTCATCACTGTCATTTAGATGGGTTTCAGGGGGTAACTCTAGCATGTCCTCATGAAATGATGGTTTAGTGTTCCAAACCAGTTTATGTCATGACTATCCACCTCAAGGGTGAAGAAAGAAGAACCCCTACTAAGAGGGTGCCCCAGGTCCTTACTTTTTGGTGAGTCCCACAACGTTCTCTCTTCTTGCTGCTCAAGTGAAAACTTGTTGACAATCATTGGCTGTAAGGGTGATGTCAGCACCAAGGATGGCAGCTCTATGGCCTGTGATTGGCTGCAGTGGTCAAGTCATGTAGACATATTATTGCTACAGCAGAGACTAGCTAGAGAACTAGGATGAATCTGCTCTGGAGTGGGTGCCGAGGGGGGCATGTAGCATGGCGGAACCCCTTGGATGCCACAGTCATGTTTGAATGCAGCATCCAAGGGGTTAAAGAGCAGAGTGTTAGCTGCCAGTTACAACTAACACCCATTCTCAATGCCGTGGGCGATTGTGAATAGGTTAAAGGGCTGTGACATCACAGGGCTGGCTGGCTGCTCATTGGCTGCATGCATGACAATGTGGCTGATCCTCCGTTCCCAGATTTCCTTGCGCCATGTCCAAAAGTGCAGCAGCCATTTTATGAAGAAATGTGATTCGTTACCATGAAGCGTTAGGAAATCTGGATTCAAAGAGTATCAAATATTTCCTGAAATTTGGACTGAATTCCACTTCATCTGTCTCGATTCGCTCATCTCTAATAATTATTATTATTCTATTATCCTATTCCAAAATTCTAGTTCCCATTCTAGAATTCTAGTGTATACTAGAGATGAGCGAACAGAGAAATATTCGAGATTCGATATTTGTTTCGAATAGCCCCTCAATATTCGACTATTTGAACAAATATTGAACCCCATTTTAGTCTATGGGGAAAAATGCTTCGTTTCAGGGGAAGCCACACTTCAACTCAGGAGAGTCACCAAGTCCACTATGACACCACAGGAAATGATGCCAACACCCTGGAATGCAACTGGGACAGCAGGGGAAGAATGCCTGGGGACATCTAACATGCCCAAGTACCTGTATGTGGGAGCTGACTTTTTCTCATAGGAATGCATTGACTAGCGTTGCCATACAGAGTAAAGTATTCGGCCAATCAACGCTGGTTCTGCCAGAGGAGGCGGAGTCTAAGATCGGTCCACAGCAGTCTCCATTGTGGTCCGATATCAGATGTAGCAGTGTTGAGCGCACAGGTGTAGCAGAGCTGTGCACTCAACACTGCTACATCTGAGATCGGACTGTGAACCGATCTTAGACTCCGCCTCCTCTGGCACTCAGCTCTGTTACCTCTCTGGTGTAGCAGAGCCCAGCGCACCCTCAGCTCTGCTACATCTCTGCTATAGCAGAGCTCAGCGCACACTCTCAGCTCTGCTACATCTCGGGTGTAGCAAAGCTCAGCGCACGGCCAGCTCTGCTACACCTGTGCGCTCAACACTGCTACATCTGAGATCGGCCCACAATGGAGACTGCTGTGGACCGATCTTAGACTCCACCTCCTCCGGCAGAACCAGCGTTGATTGGCCGAATGCTGTACTCTGTATGGCATTTGGCCAATCAACGCTGGTCAATGCATTCCTATGGGAAAAAGTCAGCTCCTGCATATCGCAAGCTGACAGGGATCCCGACCAGTTAGAGCCCCACAGAGCTGGGTGAGTGACATTCCCCCCTAAATAAAGGTAATCCCTAGCTAACCCTGCCTGTACATCTATCCCTGTCTCACAGTCACATAGTTCACAGTCTCATCTGACCTGAATCTGAAATCCACCATTCGTATAAAGTGGAGGTCACCTGATTTAGCCAGCCAATTCCTTTTTCTGATTTTTTTTCGATGCCTCCATTGTCGTAGTTCCTGTCCTACCTTCCCCGCACAGTTATTGGTGCAAAAAAAGCGCCAGGGAAGGTGGGAGGGGATACAAATTTTAAGTGCGTTTGCCTCGTGGTATTCGATTATAATTGAATACCTCGAACGGCCTGATATTCGATCAAATATCAATTTGATCAAACGCCGTTCGCTCATCTCTAGTGTATACACATGGGCAATAAGTCACGTACAAAAAAATAAATACATAAAATAATAATAATTTCAATAGAACGATGATATAGAATTTATTTTATGGCTCATATTTTTGGTATAATATAATCAGTTCTTGTAAAATCATTGATTATAATTATGATATTTCGGTATTTTTGCGTCACCCTCATGCTTTCTAGCATTTCTAGCCTCGCTTCCTCCGATTTCTATTCCCTAACCTATAAAGGTAACTCAGGGACAAGTCTCTTTCTATTTATGCACAGACTGGAGGTTGCTCATTCACACAATTTACGGCTTTTTCTTTGCCGCCATTGTTCTGTTTATGAGCGCCCGAGTCACCTCCATCCATCTATTCAGTGCCATAATCACAGGAGTGGACAGGTCATGGCCGGCCGCAGGATGAGCGCATCCCTTGCTCACATCTCCTGCTGCTTTGAACTTCTCCTGCTGTGGTTTGGTCTCCTGCAACTTCAAAGCAGGACACAAATGGAGGAGCCATCAGGAGATGATGAATGCATACAGACAGCTTCTCAAGACTTGCTCAGGTTTCCTGTCATTTTTACAAGGTTCTCTTATGTTTCTGTGAATAAGGTAAAAATAGGAGTTTTACCGCAACGTAAAAATGTCTAGAGCTGCGAAACCTGTTTTATTTAGAGATAAATCAATAACTTTTGTTCTTTTTTCCTCCTCTTTTTGTATTTCTGAGGAAACAGGTTGATAATCTATCCTTGGGAAAGGTCCTCAAGATCAGATCGGTGGTCCAACTCTCTAATAAAGTTTCCATACAGGTTTCTGAAGGGACCACAAGACTTGGGTCAGCATAGTGGTCTCTTTGTTGGATACCAGACACAATGCTGTACTTTGTAGTTGCCCTCAGGTCTGTAAAGCCCAATAACTTTCACCTTTTGATTGGCGCTGTCATCCTGAGCATTTTGGTGTTTTGTTTATCCAAATCCGTTCAGCTATTCCAAAGATATAAGCCCTTTTAGTGTTGATACAAATTAGCCAAGTGGGCGGTTACAATAGGGTGTCTCAAGCAGTATTACCACCCACTTGGCTACTATATCCTAATTCGCATAAACACTAGCAGGGTTTATATCTTTGGAATGGCTTAACAGGTTTGGAGAAACAAAAAAAAACAAGGTGATATATGTTACTCTAGGTTCATACTAGCATAGACATCATTGGGGGACCAGTACAACGGACAGTTGAGCCACTGTAATAGCAGTTGCATACAGACTATAATGGGATCCGTTGTTTCAAAACTGAATTTGATGGAGGAAAAAGTCCTCCGTCTACAGATTTCAGGTGGACATTGCGACGGAGTCTCCAATATAAACTCTGAAGCAGAGGTGAATATAGGTGAATATAGGTGAATATAGCCTTATTGGGCTTTCCAGACAGGTCCTCTTTAGTCCCGTTCACTTGAATTGAGCTGCAAAAGACAAGACTGATGACATCACAGGTCTGAATAACAGCCCGTAGTCCTCACCTAAGTGAGCAAAGATGGGTCATTAGTGCTTAATGGGGTTGTCCAGCCAAAGATACCCAGTAGCCACAGAAATGGGGGTAGCTTGCTAACTAGTGAGCGTCCAAATGCTAGGAACCTCGTGGACTTGAAAACTGGAATGTTTTACAAAACACCCCAGTTCTTGAAATCTGTGGGGTGCCAGCAATGGCATAACAATTGATCAATAGGATACATCCTATTCTTTGTATAGGGTGTGAGAAGGAGACAGGCAGAGTGCTGGAGTCCTGATAGATCAGCCCCATATTCTCGACTTATTTGTGGTCCAGTGCGAGTCTGGAGTAGGCCTCAGCCCCAGGTGTGGGGTCATAGGCCCATAAAAGCCTGCACTTCAGGGCAGATGCTGGGAGGAGAGGAAGTGGTTGGGTCTGTCCTGTAGCCCTAAGTCCATTGAGGCCAATTTGTGCTTGTATTTTTTGTGTGGCTGGTATAAGCCCCAAGTATAGTTAGGTTATTACTTTTGTTTAGTTAGCTGCTCGGACGAGCAGGATTTTGATTTATTTTTGCCTGTATTTAGTTTTGCTTATTTGTGCCTGAAGTCAAGGTTTATATATTTATTTTTCCTGGGTTTTTTTTGTAAATAAACCAGTTTGCTGCACATTTTTGCATCCGTCTTCACTGTTTGGGTCCGCACCACTGCTTCTACCCAGCTAACTTCTGCACAAGAGGTTAACTTACTATGGCTGGACAACCCCTGCAGTCATAACTTACTCTTAAAGGGATGTGTTAGAAGTGCAGGGTATTACGTTTCCCACACTGCGGTGGGCTTGTTAGTAGTGTAAATATGTCCGTGCCCGGGCCAGACGTAGCTGCAATACAATACATTGAGTCACATATTACACCATAGACATATGTGTGCAATGTATGCATGATGAGGACAGCTGCAGGAATTCAGGTTGGGAAGGCAAATTCAGAATTTTAAGAGAATGAAAAAAAAATTCAACGAGTAAAATTATAGAGCACTGAGTAAAAATGGAAAAAAATCTCCAAAACCCAGGACTAGAGGTGTGATGGGAGCTGTGACTGCTAAAGCCCGTGGCTATGCTTAAACACGTCTCTCAGACCTCTGACTGTACAGTCATTGTAAATTGCCAGGTAGGATATGAAAATGCGCAATTTTATAGCCCACTTCTAGACCGTACACTAAATTATAGGTTAACAAACCAGACCAGAAATGGTTTTGCTCTCAGGCTCTCCGTGGTACAGTTAGCTTAAAAGCTGAAGCGGAGCCAACAGACTGGGCAGGGCGTCATAATATCACCTCGCCATTAATGCCAGCATTTATCCGTGGGAACGCCGCGCCGATAAGCTTTGGCAATTATATCGAGGCGCAGGGAATGACAGCGCTGATAAGGCGACCGTGTAGTCATAAAGCAGATGGTAAATCTCCGACTACTGCCCGCCACCGCGCTCATAGGAAACACAGGGCGAGAGGTTAAACGGTTATTCCGAAAAAAAATAAAAAAAATCCTCAAAGGACATTTTCACGGAATCGAAATGACAATAACAGAAATTCCCTTCAGTTCTGGCAGAGGGGGGTCTATTTGTCTTTATGGAGATGACCCCCCCCCCCCCCCCCCACACACACACACTCCGCTTCCTATGTGAACTCTGAACTGAAATGGGTAAATAATAAAAGGCTGCAGGGTGAACGGGGTTAAAGGGAACCAAAAGGCTCCTCTATTAGTGGGACAGACGCATTTGCACAGGGCGACTCAGACTAGGGTGTTTACCCTTAAAGTAATACATTAAGCCAAGAAGTTAGAAATTTGGTTAAAATTAAGGGAAAGAAGTACAAACTTGGATATTGGTGAGCCTTAGTGCTCAGTGTCAGGCAGCTGCTGCCAAGGCAAATAATATAATGGGATGCGCGGAGAGGGATAGATGTGGAGAGGAACATAGTTTTACCTCTACAGAAACCACTAGTCAGATCATATATGGGAGATAGTGTACAGTGTATAAGGATGACAAGATGGGGTAGGAACGGTCCATATTCCGTGGACTCTGGTCTATAATCCAGATTAGACAGTGGATACAAGGATTTTTTATTTTTTTTAGAGTGGAGGACTGCACCCATTTCAATTAAAAGAGAATGATGTAATACTTCATGTCCCCTGCGGGGGCAGTGTCAAATTATTGAACATTTGCTGTTGATCTTCACAACAGATTACAAATCATCCCTGTTAGTCCCAGTATCACTATGGGATGTCCTTGGATCACCTCAGATGGGGCATTTCCAAAGTGGAGGCGCTATTTACACTCACAGGCAAAAACAAATAAGGCACCCCGATAGAAATGTCGCCACCCAGTTATGCCTCAAGCAGGAATGTAAATGATTATAGGTGTTGTCTGATAAAACACTGGCCACAAGACGGCATAAAAGTGCCTCAATAATATAAGGCTCTCAGAGGCCACTTTTGGGTAGTGTACCTCTTGACGAGAGATCGTTGACCACTAAAGATGCCTGTACATTTTGCCAAGTAGAAAGTCTTTGCAAGGGGGCGCTCTAATATTGTAATAAAGTTTCATTCCATTCCAATGATTCCTTCCTGGTGCGGAATTTTTAATTTTTTTTCGCCAATGAGTGTTCTCCTAAGAACAGGATGTTTCCTATCTACCCGCCACCTTTAATACCGAACACTTCCATTCCGCCCATCCACATGCACACTCGGTTTGGCCAAGCATGCGTTGCTGTTTGGGCCTGACGTTAATGTAATGTGTATAGGCACCTGCTTAGAGGGAACAAGGCTCCTCGGGTTAGAAAAATAAGCAGAAAGCTGGATATAGCGAGAAATTTCATCCCGCGTGATGTGATGATCGCACTAACAATGTCAAAGTAAAAGTGTGTGTAAAAACAGTGACAATCTGCCACCTGCCAAGAGCCTTTCCCCAGGGACGCATTTTAGCTTCACGCTTCTTGCTTTTCTCAACACAGACAGCACACAGAGAAAATAAAGGGTGTCATGGTGGATTGGAGACGCAAAACATTTTTGTGAGATTGCTTCTGTAACTGCAAGGATGACACGAGGGCGATGAGATAGTGCCGTATACTCGTGGAACTTCTATAAGCAAGGTTACAAAACAATTACAGTCAGAGGAGTCTATACAGTGTACTCTAAAAATATACTAAAAATACCGCCAGATACATGAGATGTGCCGTATATATATATATATATATATATATATATATACACATACACCGTATACTGGAGGCGAGTGAGCGATTAGATTGTAAGCGTCACAGACAGGGGGTCGAGACAGACGTCACAACATCCCCGGCCAGAGCTGCAAAATGGATGATGAATAATGGATACAAAAGAGCTAAAAGCGTAAAAAACACGAAGAGCTGTAATGGCTGCCAGAAATATCTGACCGGTAAAGGTCTGACTGCTGGGACGTGGTGACTGTGCCGCGCTACCGCAACCTGAATGGGATGTCTATTTCTGGAGAAAACGACAGCTCAGACCCCCACCAAAGGGGGAAGACATCAATATACAGCCTTAAATAACTCTTTTTAAGAAGGCGAATGAGTATTTGCAGGAGGGAGTTAGATTTGGTTATCTTGCTTACTGAGCCAGGTGGCTCAGTAGGCACGGGGAACAGATAGATACAGAGGCAAAATCTATGTGTGTTACAGGCGGATATTGCCCTTTGCACACCAGACTAGCACCTATAGACTATACATGCCCTGGCTTATATCCAGTGCAGTGGAATCTATAGATCAAACCACTGACTTTGACTACGTAAATGGCAGCCATGGTAAGACCAAAGCAGTAGAGCGCCGCTGAGTTACAAAAGTAGGGATTTCATTCCTACGAATGTAAATCTGGAACAAACTCTACATCAGGTTATACAATAATAACATTTACATTAGTTTCTCTTCAAATTGGAATCAGTCACTTTTTTTCTGCCTCCAGTTCCACCGAAACTGACCCAAACGTCACCAAAAGCTCACCCCGACTCCTACAAGCCAACTCCAACTCCATCCAAAATTGGCACCAACTCCAGTTTCATTCAAAACTGGCCCTGACCGTGACTACACAGCTCTGACTATACTACATACAAAACTGTTCCCGAATCCAGTTCCAGGACTCCAACAAGATCGACTACACAACTCAAGCAACACAACTCCGACTACACTCAAAACTGGCCCAGACTCTGTCTTAATCGAAAACTGGCCCTGACTACGACTACCACAGCTCTGACTACATCCAAAACTGACCCCGACTACGACTACACAACTGGCCCTGACTATGACTACACATCTCTGACTACATCCAAAACCGACCCCGACTACGACTATGACTACACATCTCTGACAACATCCAAAACTGGCCCTGACTACCACTACCACAGCTCTGACTACATCCAAAACTGACCCCGACTATGACTAAACAACTCTGACTACATCAAAAAAATTAACCCCGACTACGACTACACATCTCTGACTACATCCAAAACTGACCCCGACTACGACAGCTCTGATTACATCCAAAATTGGCCCTGACTACGACTACACAACTCTGACTACATCCAGAACTGACCCCGACTACACAGCTCTGACTACATCCAAAACTATCCCTGACTCCAACCCCGTCCCTATCTGCCCCCGAGTCTAACTACATGTGTGATTTGAAGTTTCCCTGGCACCGGTCCTCATATCACAGCCCCTATTAGATTCCGCCCCCTCCCCAATGAACAGCCGGTAAGATGTAGATCACACTCTTTGCGGTATATAACCCCGCACCATTATTTAGTATAAAATGCAAATTTGATTCCAATCATTGCTAAACTTTTTGAGCCCTCGGCAATATTACGCGATATTACCGTTGCGAAAATGATGGAATTACGGGCGGTCGCAGACATATTTTCGGATTGTGCTTCTCATAGGGATTTATACATTTAATTACTGTTCCATATGAAAGCCAGGAATAGAATGCGAGCAGGATGTAATATTAATACCATACAATATACAGAATCCACAATGATGCGGATTATTAACATAAGCCATACATGTATACGGGCGCCATCAGAATTAACCCCTTCATGGCCTTGGCCGGAGAGAATACAATCGTCAATCAATATCGCTGAAACAAACTACTTTAGTCATTTGGATGCTGATGTGATGGCGGAGACGACCGCCATTGTAGATTTGAGGCATGTATGCAAAACAGCGCCATATCTGTCCATAGGTTATTTGTGGTACTGCAGCTTAGACTGATCTTAATGGAAATATAGCAGCAATACCAGACACAACCATGGGCAAAAGGGGGGCACTGCGTTGGTAGAAAGCAGCACATAAACTTGTACATGCCTATGAACGTATTGTGTGTCTACTATATACAAGAAGGGATTAAAGTTGTCGACTCACCAGTACATACGAGTCCCAAGGTGTGCACGATCACATAGATCCCGAGTCCGAGAGGGTCTGGCTTTCAGTCTGAACAATGTAATAAAGTTGATCTGCAGCGTCCACGGCTCGTTTAATAAAAATTAACTTTTAATGGTTCGTTTAAAAAAACATATCAGCAGACAAAAAAGAAAAACATACTTCACGAACAGACAAGGACAAAAAAGAAAAAATCACATGCCCATGGCAATAAAAAACGCCAACGCGTTTCGAGGCAGAGACCTCTTATTCATGGCATAGACATATGCCATGAATAAGAGGTCTCTGCCTCGAAACGCGTTGGCGTTTTTTATTGCCATGGGCATGTGATTTTTTCTTTTTTGTCCTTGTCTGTTCGTGAAGTATGTTTTTCTTTTTTGTCTGCTGATATGTTTTTTTAAACGAACCATTAAAAGTTAATTTTTATTAAACGAGCCGTGGACGCTGCAGATCAACTTTATTACATTGTTCGTATTGTGTGTCTGTCTGTACAGCATCAGGATGTGCCAATTCTGGAGCATTTTGTTGCAAAACTCTGGATGGTGCCTCTATTATTCCTCTTGGAAATGTACATACAGACAACTGGGTGCTAGTTCTCCTGGTCAATAAAGTATATCCCTGCACTAACTGGACTGATTGTAGAAACGCACCCTATAAAGGGAATGACAATGCCTAGTAGTTCATTAGATTTAGCATTTCCAGGAGGATTAAACAGAGTAACATAACAAGCCAAGGTTGTAGGTAAAAAAAAAAAAAGTTGTAGAATGATTTAATGGGGATATAAGTATTATTGAAAACAGTCATGCCAAGAGAACTGAAAGATTAGTTTTAATGTCCCTCCTTTATTCCTCTTGGAAACGCGCAAATAAATTGACAAGAGGAGCTACCATTCTCCTTATAAACAGTGTGTGCCCCTAAACATAATTGCATAGCCTGTATTAGGATAGACCCCCATTAATAAAGATTATAACAATGCCATGTCGTTGATGAACTTATACATTTCCAGTAAGAGTAACAGAGCAACAGACCAAGGCAGTATTCTAGGTCAAAAAATAAAAAAAAATGTTCTAAAATGATTTAATGTGGAATAAAAGTATTCACCAAAACAGACATATCAAGAGAGCTGACACATCCTTTTTTAATGTCCCTCTGCTGTTCCTCTTGGAAATTATTTAACTAAATGTATTACCAGCTGGTAACTGTCCAATCGGCACTGACAGTACTAGACTGTGTATGGGCACACATGGGGATGGTAATACTAAGTTGTTATATTTATTTGCAGGAGGAATAACAGAGGGACAACACAAACTTGTAATAAAAAAGAAGTTTTTTATGGAATATACAACAGACATTTCAGGAGAGCTGACGGATCCTACTTAGAACTCGCACCGGTCCAGGTTTACACAAAAGGTCAGGCTTTATACTGCCTGCGCCGTACGCGTGGCGGCGATTTGACGGAGCACAGCGACCTTTGCCCTGCTCCCCTTTCCATCAGGTGCGCTCTCTCTATGATGTATCTACATGATCCTTTATTGAACAGGGCGCACTTTATCCACGATTATGATTTCCGGGGCCTCCCGTTGTCAGTGAATCCTATTAAATCCGATAAAATCTGATGAATTAGCCTTCGCGTTACCGCGCGTTTGATGGATGGATCTGTAATTAAAGGCCATGGATTTTCTGCGGCGGATACTTCAATTTGCAACGTTTGTCAGTCGAAATCCTGAATATTTTGACCCATCAAAATTATATATTTTTTTGCAAATTACCAGGCTGTCAAAGCACCGAGGTAATGGGCGCCGTGCGAAAGTCACATCAAAGCCGCGTGGCGCTGCCCTGCAATCAGGCGGTATTGTAAATAGCATGTTCTATGCGTAATGAGAAGGTAAGGAGGAAAGTCGCCACTAATTGATAGTAGATTAGACTGTTTAGGTTTTAAAGGGGCAGTGTCGTGAATGATGAGCTATTCCGATAAGTGTTTAATTGCTGGGGGTCCCAATGTGGACTGCGTCCTGCCAAGCACTGAGTAGAAGGGGTCATGGCACCCATTACGGTGTCCTGTCCTTGACAATCAGCCGCTGATGCCTTCATTTGCAGGGGTGACGTGACCGAAAAATCTGGACTTGTATGGACTGGGGTCTGAGTATGGATCAGAACAACGAGAGTCCCCGATTGAATGGGGCAGTGGTCAAAACAAGCAAGTTGGCAGCTCATCCACTGAGTTTCTTCATCAGTCCCATAGACTATGGATGGACTGGTGATGGGGGACACAGGACCCTCGTTCTTGTGATAGGGGATACATACAGTTAGTCGGAGGCTACTTTAATTCTACATTTTTTGGATCAGTAAAAGGGGTTGTCTCAAGATTAACACTTCACATGATAGGTGATAAGTGCCAGATTGCTGGGAACCCCACCGATCATGAGATTGGGGGTCTAGTGTGCCCTACTTGAATGGGACGTTGGCCCCTTTAAAGAGGACCAAGCCTGAGAAACCGCATGACATCCATCACCTGATCAGCGCTGTCACCCTGTGTT
Organism: Leptodactylus fuscus; assembly: GCF_031893055.1. Taxonomy (NCBI): domain Eukaryota; kingdom Metazoa; phylum Chordata; class Amphibia; order Anura; family Leptodactylidae; genus Leptodactylus; species Leptodactylus fuscus. The sequence goes on along the minus strand of NC_134270.1, from coordinate 155,755,786 downwards.
TTGTTAATCTGAATCTGTTCAGCTATTCCACAGATATAAACCCTTATATTGATGTAAGTGCGAGTATACTAATCAGGTGGGCAGTAACACTACATGACATCCATTATCATCATCCATCAGATGATTGTCACTGTCACTGAGCATTTTGGGGTTTTATTTATCCAAATCTGTTCAGCTATTCCAAAGATATATGCCCTTATATTGATGTAAGTTAGAGTATACTAGTCAGGTGGGCAGTACTACTACATAACATCCATTATCTGATCGAAGCTGTCACTAAGCATTTTTGTGTTTTATTTATCCAAATATGTTCAGCTATTCCAAAGATATAAGCCCTTATATAGATATAAAGCACAGAAACTCCCTTATATTGATGTAAACTACACTATACTAGCCAAGTGGGCAGTAACACTACTTGCCATACAGAATATAGACCGCAACCCCAGAGGCACCACAGTGTTACCGCCCACTTGGCTAGTACACCCTAACTAAAAGGGCTTATATCTTTGGAATAACCGAACAGATTTGGATAAACAAAACACCAAAATGCTCACCTATCAGATGATGGATGTCATTGGGCTTTTCAGCTCCTCTTTGAAGGGTGTACTCTGCTATATCCATCAGTCCTCAAACTTTGAATGGAGCGGCAGTGTGTATACTTGACACCCATTCTATCCAAAAACAGAACATTGCACCTCCTGTTCTCGGGATTGCTGAGACCCCCACTGATCAGACACTTATCTACTCTATGGTTAGGATTAGGATTTTGGGTAAATCTAACGTTTTTTTGTACAGCACAGAGGTCAGCCGCACGCTCTCCATATCATTACATGACCGATAGAATATACTAGAAATGGGATATTTTTCATTCTGTCCCTTACAGATTTTTTCTAGATTTTATTTGGCGTGTTAGATCCGTGTCACGCTAGATATTAAAAGGAATCAGTCATGGCAGGACAGCTTCCTCCATCAGTCTCTGTTCCTCTGTGACTCGAGAGCTTCCTCGCCTGCTGCGACTCCGTAAATATCAGTCCTTCAATTCTCTTCTGTCAAGTATTAAAAATTCTCTTCTGTTTCCCTAAAGTGGCAACAGGAAATGATTTCTGTTCCATCTACCGGAGTCGCCGTCACCCGCCTAACCCCAGATCAGTCTCGTAGCGGAGTCGTACATCACTCGCCCCTGCATCTCCAGGGCCGTCGGATACCTCAATGTCCAAACCAGAATTTTACCCAATTTTTTTAATTTTTTTAAAAATTTTCTTATTGGGATCCAAATCTTTACAACAGAATCTGAATATTTAAATTTTTAAATTTTTTAAAGACAAAAAGTTGGGGAAAAATTCCATTAATTTTTTTTTTTACTTTTGTAACTTTACGGAATTATTTTAACTGGACAAATTTTTGACAAAATCTAATCCCCGCCCTCTCCCGGGAATAGTATATACACCTATGGAGCGGAGCGTTGCTATGATGTCTGGGGACAAAGGTCGCCATTCTTTCAGGCGAGTTCATTTCCTTTAGGATTAGAAGGTTCAAAGCAAAAATTTATTTTTATTACGGGTTTAAGGGCAGATAGGGACGGGGCTAGATAACCAAAAAGCAGTCTGTGAAGATCTGATATGACATATATTCTGCGATATGGACACATTATTATATTTATCCAGTGGTGACTAATCGTCTGGATGAGTTGGGGAGGGGGGTGATGACCTGGCAGTCAAATTTTTTCCCCAATGCTGGTGCTGGGAAGAATTTTATATTGACTATTAAAGAGGACCTTCCACCACCTCCACAAACTCCAGTCCTTAGAATAGTTGATAGTCTCCACTGATTCCAGCACAGTTGGAATTTTCTCTCTAGCTCCAACCGTTCCTGAGCAACAAGTGTATTGTGCTATTTAAGTTCTGTAATATCAGGTGGGTGGTGTTAGACAGGGGGGTGTGTGATTCAGAGGTCCAATCAGAGTCAGGGTCAAGGCTCAGAACCACACCCCTTGTCTGCTCCTGCTTGACACCGCCCTCCTGACTGTACAGAGACTAAATAGTATATCAGGCACCAAAACTAACAGCACTGATTGCTCAGGAATGGTGGGGGCTAGAGAAAAAATTCCAACTGTGCTGGAATCAGTGGAGCAAGGACTATTACTCCATATAATCAACTTGACTTGTTGTAGGTGGTGAAAGGTCCTCTTTAAGTTCTCCTAAGGAATATTGCTCATCCTTAGAAGTTCGAGCAGTCAGAATCTCTGTAACTATGGTCACGTACAATAGATAGTTGTCATCCAAGAGTAATTTTGCCCTGATCGCTGATATACGTGCATACTTGGCTTGGCAAAGCATGCATGTGTTCTGAATAAGGAGAGGGGAGTCTATCACTGCCAAACACTGCCTCCTGAGAAGAATATGCAAATCTGACTTCCATGACGTAATTAGGATGCCAGTGCCTCAAGTATGCACACCAATAGAGGGCGCTGACTGTGAATGTGCAAGTCTGTCTTCCATGATGTAATTAGGAAGACAGAGTCTCAGTCAAGCAAAACCTATAGAGGGCGCTCCTTTTAACATCATGCCGACCTTCTCAGAGGCCTTTGTTTGCAATGATGTTGGGATTATACCAGATACAGTCTCTCAGCCAAGGACAGCTGTTTCAATGTATTTGCATCTCGTCAGCTTGGCGCAGAGAAGACTGATCTGGCAGAGGTGAGAGGCTTAGACAGGGTTAAGGGGATATCGTCACTCCATAGGGAGAGACCACCATATAGGTGTGTGGAATCTTATTAAGCCATGAGCGCTCCACTGCAAAGGAATATGGGAAGAATATGCAAATCTGACTTCCAGTCATACTAATGTGTGATGGCCCCCACTCATATTAGACAGGGGCCAGTCCTACAGAAGTCAGCAGGTTTGGTTCATTCATCTAATGGGTACGGCCAGTATAACAAAAAGAGATAATATAAGGTGGACAAAATTTTGGGTGTAACGGATTTCCCTCAGTTGTAGTCGGAAGAAATTTCCTCTTGCCAAATTTTGAAAAAAATACAAACACACACAATGTGAGTAGGGGGCGCTATAAGGACCAAGTCCAGATAGACAAGCTCTGAGCACTGGAAAGACTTGAAGTAGAGCAGGAGACAGGAGACGCTCACGGAAGGTTTCCTAAATTACTCTCTTGCTTTTGTCCTTCGCTCTTCCACGAGGTCATGGCTTGCAGAAACTGGTGAACCAACTTGGCAGGCCTGGGAAGTGGTGAGATAATGTGTTTAATAGCCAAGGAAGGGGAGTGTACAGGTGAGTCAGGATGAGGTCATGCGCGGCGCACTGAGATGGCCTCCACCACATGCTTCATCCACAATAAACTAAAAGCAAAAAAAAAAAATAGTATTTTTTTTTTTGTGAGAATTTTACTAAAAAGCACTCTAACAATAAAAGCGCTCCGTGCATTAGCACATTTAATGCATCTGACTACAGCCCGGGCCGGAGGAGGAAACGCAACCATTGAAATATTTATAATAGTAGAGACCATGCAGGGTTTGTGGGTGGTAGCGACCGGTCTGTCAACCTCATGTGACCGTCTCTGATATCGAAAGCTACAGACTGATAGACTGACAGTGAAGGAAGCAGTGTACTAGCAGAGCAGAGTATTTCAGGATACAATAAAGCTCCCTAGTGCCTGACAGAGATACTAGCATTCCCCGAAGTGTCTCATCCAGGGCTGTGACATTGGCAGAGCGCCAACTCCGATTTTTCTACAGCCCAGATCCAACTCCTTCATTTATGGCTGAAGATCGAAGCTAAAGATTGAATTTGTAACAAACTATATATCTAATTATATACATAATATTAATAATTAGATAATATCATTAAAATAATTACTTTGTATAAATTCTGACTCCACGACAATTTGGAAGACAATGTCTCTTCTACGAGAACCGACACACCCCATATCAGGAAAGGAGCAGGATGGGTGGTGGCACCAGTTATGGTCAAAATGTTGGATGGAAGGATGGCACGGGCAGGACCCAAAAAGGATTTGGCAGTCCAATGGTTGGTAGCATGGATGGTCACATTGTATTGCCCAGTTCATCAGCTGAGGAACCAAGGGCAAGAAGCTCTGCCGGGTTTGGTGAATTTTCACATAAACTCTATAGTAGGACATCTCCATGGGATCCTTCATCACAGTTGGCAGCTGATGCTGAACCTCCAACTATACAAATTATCCTTATGGTCATGTATGAACCGATATCAACCCATGGTTTGGGATTTTTAGTGGTCCAAACTCATCATCTTGTCCATATGGCATCAATGCTGTTGAGATACCTCTGTAGGTATTCATCTTCCATAAGTAAACCAAACCCATCCATCGACGTAATATGTATAGTGATGCCCACACTCTTCCCTGGTGGTAGACATTGGTTCGGGGATGTCTACATGCTCAGTTCTCGGTTCTTAAAGGGAATCTGTCACTAGGAAACTCAATATCAAGCCAGTCCCAGTGCATTGTAGGGGACATTCTGCTGAGCACCATCATACCTTTAGATGTCCAGTAGATGCACCACCTCCTTGAAAAATGGAACTAAGGCTCAAGTGCAGAGGGACACGCTGTGATACCTGAAGTCTTGAAGACCTGAACCTGCCCCTCGCAGCCTCATTTCATAAAAGTATGATGGTGCTCATCATAATGCCTCATGGTGGATTTTTTTTATTTTTTAGTGTAGGTTGTGAGCCCCATATGGCGATCACAATGTACATTTTTTTTCCTATCAGTATGTCTTTGTAGAATGGGAGGAAATCCACGCAAACACGGGGAGAACATACAAACTCCTTGCAGATGTTGTTCCTGACGGGATTCAAACCCAGGACTCCAGCGCTGCAAGGCTACAGTGCTAACCACCGAGCCACCGTGTTGCCCCGCCTCATAGTTGATTTGACATTGACTTTCCCTTTAAATTGTCATCGAGTAGCTCAGCAATCCCGCACCATATCTAGTACGTAATTTTCACTCTTATTAATACTCTCTACAGAAATGCCTCCGAGCCCTCTTCCAGTATCTGCCGCAGATTCTCTAAAACCTTAATGGAATTGTATTAATTGGCTATAATTATAGAATTCTAATAATATGACTCCGTTCAGAAGCCGCCGGTCCCGTGACTACGGTCACACGTACGGGGCTGCTTATAAACCCGTAGAACATCTGAGCCTAAGAACTCCCAATTATGTCCGGATAGTATGGGCTGACTATTAGGCGGATTTATTAGAGTGTGCTCTCATGAGGCGGAAGGTAAATTATAATGTATAGATCTGTATTCTGTCTGCTATGGAGGACGTCCATTGGGCTCAGGTGCACATTGCATCAGATACCCAGTGTGTGGCGCGAATTGATAGATTCCATTTCTTCTCTTCTGCCGACTCTAATCTACCTAAATGAATCCGATGCGAGTCACCTCACGCCTCTCCGGTTTAGACACTGCCTTTCTCCTCTACGACTCCTACAAGTGGATGCCATAAACCCGCACAGCACACCCCTATGCTTTCTCACCCGTCCCTCTCGTATATATATATATATATATATATATATATATATATATATATATATATACAGTCCTATGAAAAAGTTTGGGCACCCCTATTAATCTTAATCATTTTTAGTTCTAAATATTTTGGTATTTGCAGCAGCCATTTCAGTTTGATATATCTAATAACTGATGGACACAGTAATATTTCAGGATTGAAATGAGGTTTATTGTACTAAGAGAAAATGTGCAATATGCATTAAACCAAAATTTGACCGGTGCAAAAGTATGGGCACCTCAACAGAAAAGTGACATTAATATTTAGTAGATCCTCCTTTTGCAAAGATAACAGCCTCTAGTCGCTTCCTGTAGCTTTTAATCAGTTCCTGGATAAAGGTATTTTGGACAAACAATTCAAGTTCAGTTAAGTTAGATGGTCGCCGAGCATGGACAGCCCGCTTCAAATCATCCCACAGATGTTCAATGATATTCAGGTCTGGGGACTGGGATGGCCATTCCAGAACATTGTAATTGTTCCTCTGCATGAATGCCTGAGGATTTGGAGCGGTGTTTTGGATCATTGTCTTGCTGAAATATCCATCCCCGGCGTAACTTCAACTTCGTCACTGATTCTTGAACATTATTCTCAAGAATCTGCTGATACTGAGTGGAATCCATGCGACCCTCAACTTTAACAAGATTCCCGATGCCGGCATTGGCCACACAGCCCCAAAGCATGATGGAACCTCCACCAAATTTTACAGTGGGTAGCATGTGTTTTTCTTGGAATGCTGTTTCTTTTTGGACGCCATGCATAACGCCTTTTTTTTTATAACCAAACAACTCAATTTTTGTTTCCAAAATGAAGCTGCCTTGTCCAAATGTGCTTTTTCATACCTCAGGCAACTCTATTTGTGGCGTACGTGCAGAAACGGCTTCTTTCTCATCACTCTCCCATACAGCTTCTATTTGTGCAAAGTGCGCTGTATAGTTACCGATGCACAGTGACACCATCTGCAGCAAGATGATGCTGCAGCTCTTTGGAGGTGGTCTGTGGATTGTCCTTGACTGTTCTCACCATTCTTCTTCTCTGCCTTTCTGATATTTTTCTTGGCCTGCCACTTCTGGGCTTAACAAGAACTGTCCCTGTGGTCTTCCATTTCCTTACTATGTTCCTCACAGTGGAAACTGACAGGTTAAATCTCTGAGACAACGTTTTGTATCCTTCCCCTGAACAACTATGTTGAACAATCTTTGTTTTCAGATCATGTGAGAGTTGTTTTGAGTAGCCCATGATGCCACTCTTCAGAGGAGATTCAAATAGGAGATCAACTTGCAATTGGCCACCTTAAATACCTTTTCTTATGATTGGATACATCTGGCTATGAAGTTCAAAGCTCACTGAGGTTACAAAACCAATTTTGTGCTTCAGTAAGTCAGTAAAAAGTAGTTAGGGGAATTCAAATCAATAAAATGATAAGGGTGCCCATACTTTTGCACCGGTCAAATTTTGGTTTAATGCATATTGCACATTTTCTGTTAGTACAATAAACCTCATTTCAATCCTGAAATATTACTGTGTCCATCAGTTATTAGATATATCAAACTGAAATGGCTGTTGCAAACACCAAAATATTTTGAACAAAAAATGATTAAGATTAATAGGGGTGCCCAAACTTTTTCATAGGACTGTATATATATATTAATCTCCTCTTCCACGTCTTGGCCTTACCACTTCTTTTCTTCGTCTCCAATTATCCCCACCACTCCCAAGTACGCGAGCCGTCATAGAGGCCACTCCACCGTGACAGTGATTGACCAGCCATAATCATCTATCCCGGCTAACCAAACTTCATCACCCTCCTAAGTGGTACGGCCCGGCCGTGATAGATTACCTAATTAACAATTATATTTCCAGAGGGGACGACGCTGATGACTTTCCGACGTATTAGAGGATAGAATATTATCTCTAGATGGAGCACATGACCGCAAGGACGGGAACTTATTAAGAAGATAAATGTCACACCTATAAAGTCCTTCTCATAGTTCACTGCGATGAAAATTTCCCCTTATTAAAATATTCTTTTGTCTCTTTGATGGCTTTTTTATCTTCATCACTTAAATTCCGAAAAATTATTTTCTGGCCCATTAGAAAGGTACACAATGTAAATTGTAGCAACGTGAATCTTCTTACCAATGGCTACATTTGTATCTGTCTGGTCCTCGCTGTGTCATGTGACCAGCAATAAGACTGTCCAACTGGCTAACCCCTATAGATATTTCTAAGGCTAGGGTGACACTTGTGCTGGGCTCTCCGTCATTCAGGTCTGCTGGGGGACCCGAGAGATGGAGGGCCAGACCACTAAAACACTCGCCCGGTGTCTGTTGGGTTTCCAAGGTTTTGTTGGGGTTTTTTACCGCATTTTCTGCTGCAGAATCTCCAACAGAGACCTAGCCTAATGAAGAGCTGATTGGTTACGTGACTGTCAATGAATTTTCTGCACCGGGGGTGATCATTCCTCTGGCATATTTTTTCATTGTTTGTTGGCAGCGTACAAAGGGTAATGTGCCATGGGCAAAGATTTTTTTGTCCTGCCGAAATCACCCGATGAATGTGCATATTCTCATTTGCTATTTGGCGGGCTGATTCTCACGAACGAATGCTTGTACGAGCGTTCATTCCTGATAAATTGCCCTGTCTAATAGGGACTTTAGGTCCTTTTTGGAGATGAGCAAACACTATTCGAAACAGTCGTTTCGAATAGCACGCTCCCATAGAAATGAATGGACGTAGCCGGTACGCGCGGGGGGTTAAGCGGCCGGCCGCCGGCAAAGTCTGCGTGCTGGCTGCTTCCATTCATTTCTATGGGAGCATGCTATCCCGAATTGTGTTCGCTCATCTCTGGTCCTTATATATGGACAGAAAGTCAGTTTCTATGCTTGTGCATGTTCTGATCCTCAGCTGTGTCATGTGACCAGTACAATGACCTTCCAACTGACACAGACTCCTATATGGGCTATCATAGGAATGAACAAAGAAATGGATGGTTCCAGTTGGACACATGACATAGCTAAGGACCTGGAGGGAGTGGATATACAGTCTCTGGTATAAATACATGTAAAAATAGAATAAAACAGTTTTCTGGAATACTTCTAATGGTATTTTTGGATGTCGAATTAAAATCCAATTTGTATTTTCCACACAGGAAATTTGCGCCTGAATCTCGTATTCCTGTGGTGACTCTGCATGAGGACAAGCAATCCTAATCTTTGGCACGCCACCTATTTCCACTGTTGATTTTTTTTCCATCCTGGTGCTGGAAATCTGAGTGCAAACTTTCCAATGCATTGCAACAGGGTTGCAAAATACCCATTGACAGGCAAGAGATGTGGATTTACCCCTAGTGAACAGTCCCTCGTAGTGCAACTCTCATCGTCAATGGCAGATGTCCTTGTAAGCCGAGGGCCCCGTCACATGCCAGGGCCCAGATGTAACTGCTATATCTGCTTCCACTATAATTATATCTTCACTATGTAGACTCTACACATACAGCTGAACTATAGGACACTCTTGTACGGCAGTCCCAGGGTGCACGTCTGTCTAAACACATGATGCAATAGGATAGAAAAAACTAAAAAAAAAATGGAACAGATGTTTCTTCTTTTCAATAATATAAAACGTACCCTTGTGAAAACTTCCCCATCCCTGACAGCTGCAGTATACAGATCTATGTACTTCACTTAGTAAATGAAAGCAAATATGGGAACGGCTATAAAAGTCTCTATCCCAATATAATGAGGACCAAGGCGAGGCCGTGTACGTAATGTAGTCCTGATAGTCCAATAGTCCCTGCAGTCCTTGTATTATCACCGTTGAGTACTCGCACAGCTCCACGTATACGTATTATTATGTATCCCTATATATTTTATAGACTTGGTCCTGAACATTTGATATCTAGAAGTCTTGGATTCTCCATTCCCAATCCAACAAACCATTACAATGTACAATACAGTCAAGGTGAAAGTCGTCACGTGTGTTTATACAAGGTAACTCGGTCCAGTAGTAGGTAAGCAAACCCCGGAGATAAGCGCTATCAGTCTGTAGGCCACTGCACTCAGTCATGTACTATACTGAATGTAGTGACGGCATGACCTGCACCGTCGCTTTAAGGGCATTCACCAAACTGCAAATGAACACCAAGGGTGAGCTAGAATTGTAGAATTCTCTATATGACCCCAACACAAACATCTTGTAGAAAACAAAACAAAGAGCTATATTTTTGGCTGGAGAATGACTTAATCTACTATAGATGGGGGAAGGCTCCTGCTGCAGATGCAGTAAAGTGAGGAAGAAGAGGAGATGATGGAGGGGGATCAGGGAACACAGATTTCGCTCAATATTTCTTACTTGCATTATGAGAGAAGAGATAAATGATGTGACTTCTGGAGAAGAGGAAGGCCTACCGTAAGGATGGTCATACATGATGAAGGCCAGCCACATGTGCCGATTTCAGGGAGACCGGCCGATCATCTAAATGTAATATAAGGGGTCCTTATGTTCTCAAGAGGTCTGGAAGAGGCTTTCCTTTTTAAGGCCTTGCCGATTGTGCATCTAAAGAGGTCTGGTGGACTTCTTTAGTTGACTCGTGAAAAAGGAGCAGCCATGAATATTGTGGATATACTCTATAGCCTGGAGTGTATGGATGGTGACTACGAGAGAGGGGGACGCTATTATCATAATTATTTAAGGCTATGTGGATGTTGAGCTTGTCCTAAGACCTTTCGAAGATTTGTACAACCCCAATTCACACACTAGACAGGTATTTTTTTTTCCTTCAGTAACAAATCTGTGTCCCGGAGCTCCTGGCAATGGCTTTGTAATTGCTTTGGTGTCCTTGTTTCATTTTTCATGACGCCGGCATAAAATCTATTGTCATTCCCAGTGTATGGCCCATCTACTCTCCATATATTAGGAGTATATATTTAGGAAGACTTTCTTCTTGTAGGTCTCATTGTAACGACGTAAGTCTCAGCTCCGTCTTGTGATTTCGCTTAGCCTCCAAAAATATCAGCTACAAGGATGAAAATGATTGCCACCCGTAACGGTGCCCGTTTAATAGAAATCCACAGCCCGATGAACTGGAAGAAATTGGCCGAGCCGTTCCGCATGACTGATATATTAATGGTGAAAAGGATTCCAAAACATCATCGCCTTACCCGAGCTCCAATAACAATATTCTACATGGGTGGGCGATTACTCTTAAAGTTGACTGGTTTTACTCAAACATATTGCATGTAATCAAGTGTGACCCCGAAACTTACACCCCGTTCCATGGTCTCTGTAGGGTTAGTAGAACTGGGGTCTTAGGTCCTCAGCCAAACGGGCGTGTGTTCTCAATGGAAAGAGCCATTGAAAGAGTCTCTTCTGAGATCAAAGGATCGGGCATGTTGATTATAAACATGCCCGATCCTTCTTTACCTCCGGGAAGAGTTGCGACACCTCCTTCACCTGGCGGCAAGTCTTATAAGTTCCATGGTTGTTTAGAACGAATATTTATCAATTTTTCCTCCGACCGAGGACACAAACCACAAAAACAAACATTCCGAACATACAAGAACCCCAAAACACATCGAAATATGCCAATGTAGACGAAATGTCGAAAACAGGAGATGGCCTAAGCTTCGTTGCTGTGTGCCAATAAGGAATGTTTGTGTCATGAGTATTTTTGTCTATCGCAAAGAAAAAAAACTTGAAAAAAATTTGTAAATTTTTAAGTAAAATTGAAAAAAAAACAAATGTTCAGTTTTAGGAATGTTTGTGACATCTCATGGCAGACCCTATATAGCACAAACACATGCAATGTATGGGCTCACAATGCACACGTGGCCCATGGGTCCATCAGTCTGGCCCATATATAAACCAGAGTCAAAATTAATTCAACACAACCAGACGGTGGTGACCAACTTTAGTTGCCAGTCGAGTGACGAATGACCATCGGGTGAATCCTCTAATTCGAACATCTCATCAGTTGGCCATACACATACAATTATTATCTGCAGACCTTTGGCAGATCCATCAAAATTCACCAAATTTAGCTGGGAATCTGATGTTTCTAGTGTCATACACATAAAACTATCTATAAGATGGATCTGACAATGATTTGCAGATCTCACATATGGGGACAGCAAAAGATCTAACCTACTATGACCAAAATAGTAAAGAACCTGTTTGTCCCGGTATGATTTACATCCCAGCAGATGACCACCATTTGCCTTGTATACATTCATTGTCCACCCTCACCCTCTACAAGGAGGATTATGGAAGCAACAGTAACATGTTATTATGCCGACATGTCCCACATTCACAGCAATGAGGAAGTCTTTTGTTCCTTGTCCTAGTCTCGATGTGGTGTCCAGTTGTGGAAGATTCGACATGGCCTTAGCAGTATGTATATCATTAGAGGCACGGCACGCTCACCCGCCACCCCATATAATAACACGCTGACAGTAGGTGATCTGGGGCATCCTGGTTAGAGAAAGCTCACAAACAAAATAATTGCTTTTACAAGCTCTTCTGGAGGCAAAATATTTCATGGCATTCCTGTCTGAAGAACTAGGACAAATTGCTCGCGCTACAAGGCTGATGGATTTTACAGGTGTCTGCCACTTGGCTGAATTTTCCACCTAGTAGACTTGTATCGATTGCAAGAAGAAACAGCGATGGCTTCCTATAAAGTTTGTGCTTGTTCGAGAAGAAAACGGTTGTTAAAGAGTACAGACATATTGGGTATGAGGCCGGTGTATTCACGAGCACTTACCCTGAAGTTTCTTGGGAAAGTGATTGACAGGACATGGCTACTTGTCTACTGACAAACCCCCTTCACCTGTATGTTGGAACATCAGGAACCTCTTTGTATATGGCATGAGGAGTGGGGTGGAATTCTGGATTTTAAACGGGATACATATACCGGTATATATATATAAGTATACAAGGATGTTTGACCAAATAAGCATTAGAGGAGATGGATACAAGGAGTCTTGAGGGTGAACATATTGAACTCCAACATGCCTGATCCTTCACATCTGCATTATGGTTTTTGGTCATAACCTTCCACCAGGTTTGTTCCATGATGGGCACCCAATGGACCCTGACGACTTATAGAGACCCTTTTGGTTTCCATCAGGGAATACCGCATGCATTGCTACGTTTCTGTCCAATGAAATGGATCCACCAAGGCCTAGCCTAGTGTTTTTATGACCTGGATCCATCTACACAATCCCAATCCCACCATGCTATATAACATTTGACCACTGTAACTCATATCAGTTGTGGTAGTCGGACAAGGTTTTAGAAATGTTTTTGTATCTTGGTATTACTTTTATGTATTTTCCTAGTCTGGGGTCTTGGGTGGTCCTATGAAATAAGGAGGCACATGGCTAGAACGCGTCACGCACTGGTTATATAGGATTTTGTGTTCCATGTATATCATTTCTGAAACACTTCACTAGGATTTGCCATAACTTTAGAGGTCTCAAATTTGGGACCTCAACTATCCAGAGAATGAAGGGGCCACAGTGCTACATCCCCTATACTGCGACACTTCCGACCACCTGGGTGGGCAAGGCGCTGCAGTATAGCCCTATTGTAGTGAATGGGATCACACTGGAATCAGTCCTAAATCAGTGTCGTGGACCCTTATTCTTAGGATTGATGGTGGTCCTAAAGGTCACTTCGTCACAGACCCATCACCCTCTGACTAGTCTAATAATCCCTACAATATCCACAAAACCCTGCAGCGATATCAGACCTGTGCTCAGAGTTATATAACTAATACAGTCCTCCTAAATTTTTGGATTTCTGGTCTTGTTTACAGAGATCGGGCCAAAAATGATGCAACCGTTGCAAAATCTCTCCCATCTGTATGGGGTGGATGATGGGTCAGGCCAGGAAACAAGTCTAAGAGTATACTGTAGGATTAGAAGCAGAGCTCTGGTGCGGGGCTCAATATACCAAGTCACCCCCAAATACAGGAAAATTCCTTTAATCCGGCATCCATACAATTTTATAGGGGCTGGAATATAAACTATTCTGGATTCTGGATTATTGAGCAGGCGTCGAAAAATATGTAAGACCTCCGGGGGAAATACCGAGATGAGATCCTAGCACAAGCAAACCAAACAAGTTAACACAACTCGGAGGGTTGTCTAAGGGGAGGAATGTCTCGCTCGCTCGTCTCTAATCAAATTTTTATATTTCAATTCTGTTTGTTTTTGGGGATTATTGGATACAGATTAAAGAGAACCCATCACTCCATGAATTTTAGGGCATCCTTTCTTATACCTGTGTTATATGTATGTATAAATTGACAACCGATTGTGGTTGGGGGTGTGTCTCTATATTCTCTTAGTGCTGATTGGACAGAGACACGCCCCCAACTGCTAACACCCACTGCTCAATTTCACTGCAGTGCCACCGCAGGACAAATATAGCATTACACAAATTCTCAATGGTTCTTTGTGTAATCTATAGGCCAATCTGTGCTCTAGACATTAAATAGACAGTGCCCCAGATCCCCCCCGCCCCCATTAAGTTCTAAATCAGACAACCCCTTTAAGGTTGTATATAATGGCAGAGCTCCTCTTTTCAGGACTGCAGCGAGGTGGATAATGTTACCTATACGTGTCGTATACACGGTGTAAGTGTTTTTTATGAGAATTTTCTCTTCTGGTGTAGGTCGTATTTTAGGTTCGCGAGTCTTTCATCAACATGAGCGATGTAATTGCTCGCCGCACATGAGCCGGTTGTGCTGATACCAGCAGAATCATTGTTAAACGCTTATTGAAAATCTTCGAGGCTATTCCATCCCAAGAATATTTTACGGCTAAACCTCCTTATAGAAAAAAAAAGACACAATACCAAATATACAAGAGATTCGGCCTTTGTTGGATTAACTCCAGAGAGTCACCCGTCAGGTTATTCCCTGGCGCCGTGCCACGGGCTTGTATCCCTGTGTATTGTGCACCGGATAATAAACCTGTATATCTGTGCCTTCATGCTATATACCTGCCACTGCCGAGGACTATCTGTACACCCACACTGGCCATTTATGGGACAGATGACCTATTTTTGTATATTCTCCATACATTTCTTTTAAAGAGGTTCGATCACGAATAACATTCAGTCCCAATTGTTGGTGGCTTAACCTCTTCCGATTATGGGGCTTCCAAATGTCTCATGTAACTGGAGCAATGGCGTCCATTCTTGGCCATGTCCTTCACTTCTATGGGAAGGATGGAAGTCCCATAGAAGTGAGTGGAGTATAGGCGTTGGCCATGGATGACATGCTGGAGCCCCAATTTTTTGATCAGAAACTTATCCCCTCTCCTGTCTTTTAACCCCTTTAGAACTGCATTTTGTGATACCTCGCTTAGATAGAGGGGGTTTCTGATAAGGGGCTGATCACTGATGGTGCTAGTGCTGGGAACCTGACTAGTGGGCACCAATGTGCTCTTTATATATGGGGTGGCATTAGAGCACGTGTCCTGTGGCTCCGACTGACTCATATAGCCAAGCACTGTCTCCACCAGTACTCTATTTGGCAGGCCCCCATTTATGGCACCCCACTGCAATGAAACACCAAATGGATAGGTATTGATCTCGAGACAGTCTCT
Source organism: Leptodactylus fuscus (assembly GCF_031893055.1). Lineage (NCBI taxonomy): Eukaryota > Metazoa > Chordata > Amphibia > Anura > Leptodactylidae > Leptodactylus > Leptodactylus fuscus. The sequence goes on along the minus strand of NC_134270.1, from coordinate 155,740,608 downwards.
TGGATATGGGGCTACAAAATAACCTCTAAAACAACATACAACACTCTCAGCTCTGCTACATGTAATAGCTGTGTGAATAGCGTTCATTATAGCGTATAGCCGATATCCTCGCACACTCTAATCCCCAGCATGAACGCCCTGCATCTCAGACTCCATCTGTCTAATCCAGGCATTTGTGTCACCCCTTGGTTTGTCTGTGTGTCCCTGCGTGCCATTGTTGTGTCTGCCTCTGACTGCAGGCTGTTTTTTCTCTTTCCCGCACCTGGACACAATGCAAGATGCAGTGAGCTTGCAGTTTGTCTCTTTACAGTCCTCCTATTGTGCGGCTCTCCGTATTACTTTGCATGTCAGGGTATATTAGTGACGTGTGACCTGATCTATTAGTCTGGAGGTTGCACAGTACATTGCTGATGTGCGGGGGAAAATCGATGGAGTTTAGATCATGAGCTCACCACTTCTTGTCCACATGTATCTAAGAATTGGACTTAATGTTTCACCCCATCTCCCTATACACCAGACATGTCGGCCAGTGGCATATGTACCCATGAACACAAGGATCAGGCAACTGATGCCCAACATATCACACTCGGTTCACACTAGCATTGGCCTTTCCCTTGTTCTGATCCATTGGGATGGATAGGCCAACCCCCACAACAACCACGGTCACCTATGGAGTCCAATGGACCCCATTAACTATATTAGGATCTGGCGCTTTAGGACACACACTGCAACAGAGTCTCCAACGCAGATGTGAATGTGTCCTATGTTAGCTGACCCTGAAGATTTCCGGGGGTTTGGTTGGCCATCGAATACGTAAAAGGGTCCTCTCGACTATCCTGGAAGGGTCACATACCCGTTAGATGAGGGGCTAAATCTGGTTCACCAGCGTACATCTAATTCTAGGTTCACACTAGTGTTCGACCCTCTCTGTCTCAGATTCCTCTTAAAATTGGCCGAGAGAAAAGTCCTGCAAGTCTATGGGGTCCGCGGGTGTCTGTGTGTAACTACTTTTTAGGGTTTCTGTCTTTCGTGTACCCAAAAGGCGGAAACCCAAACGCTAGTGAGAACCTAGCGTAATGTGTATGGGCTGCTTATGACTCTCCATATTGAATAGGTTTGTCATGCCGCATAGGTTTTTGGACAATAATATGGACATTGGACTATATTAAGATGGCCGGACACCTTGAGTGTCACCGGCTCACCATTTCTTGTGTATGGAAGACTTCTGAATTTCCTTGAAAGGTAGAAGTCAGGAGAAAGAAGGATCAGGTAGTCGAATTTCAACATGCCTGATCTTTCTATTTTCAGATGAGACAACTCACCGGTAGAGGAGTCTTATTGCCCCCCAGCCATTCAGTATACAGGCAGTGCTAAAAATGCAAAGTATCAATAGAAATATATTAGGAAAACCTGGTTTCCAGAAACAGCGCCATACCTGTCCATGGGTTATGTCTGGTATTGCAGCTCAGGAACATTGAATTAAATGAAACAGAGTTTCAATACCACACACAACCTTGGAGACAGGTATGGCGCTGTTCATGCTATAAAGCTGCCATGTTATTTCTAATCATGAACAACCCCTTTGAGTTTGGCCAACTTGAATGAATGACAGCAGACTACTGCGAATCTCCACCAATTGCTAGTGCTGGTAAAATGTTGTGCCCTTTTTTTTGATGGTAGATTTTTGGAGGCCACATTGTTATACTAAAGTATTATATGGACTATATGTAACAGCAAATGCCTGCAAGAGCTAAAGGGGCATGGGTTATTCCTAGCCACTAAGGCTGGGGTCATAGAGATTGGTCCTGGACCAACCACATATTTATGGAATAGCCTGGTGATATGCCTTTAAGCTCTTAAAGGGAGTGTCCTCAGAACCGAGCCCTGCAGATTGATAGGTTAGGGTCATTTGAATCAAATAGTGTTTCCCGTTGTGAATCGCTGCCTCCATTGCAATATGCAAATTAGCCTTTGAAGTATCGAGAGTGTTGCGGTTTACGTCTTTGGAGCAATGGCAACACCCTTATTGCTCCAAAGACCTCATTGGTATCTTGAAAACAGCGATATCTTGGCAATGGAGGCAGCAATTCACAAGGGGGAGACGCTGTTTGATTCAGGTGACCCTGACCTATTTATTGATATGCTGGGGTCTGGTGGCTTCCTTTGAAAGGGAACCGATCATATTGTATATGGAATATGTTACAGAGTAGGAGGAGCTGAGCAGATCGATATATATACATATATATATGTATATATATATATGGTTTTATTGCTCTTTCCATGTCTAGGAGTCCTGCTCCTAAGTGAGTGACAACCCTTTCCTATGACCCTATGACTATTGACATCAGTCACAGATTAGCTCCGCCCACTGGACTCCATAGTACAGACAGAGAAAATGACTAAACTACAAGTTATACTGAACCTTTTCCCACTATGTTATATATCAATCTGCTCAGCTCCTCCTGCTCTATAACATACTGCTAGCATATAGAATATACAATGGAACACGTTCCCTTTAAGTGAGAAAATCTCCTTTAATACCACATTACCAACAGTGCATGGTCTAGTCACAGCAGTAGCAAAGAAGCACAAATATTAAAAACCACCATGACTGCAGCACATGTACATACACATGTGTATATTGCACAGAAGCCTACGACATCCACGTGATGGACTCTGCAGGCGACATAGGATAGTATACATGTATACAGCGTCTGTCGGCTTGTTTTGTGCTTCAGCCTAGACACTGGGTCGCAGCAGAGAACTGTAGTAGAGATGCAGAGCCGCCGTGTCTTCTGCCAGGGAGAAGTACAGACACAGAGATGTGTTGTTCGGCTTGTCAGGGGAATAAGATGAGGGAGTTTACCAACCATTACTGACTGGAGGAGTCTGTCATGACAACTGCAGAGGCGGTGTATCCGGGCCACCTCTGGGGCCTGGGCCAATCCACCCATGCATTTGAGAGATTTCGTGTTATGAGACGTCTTATGCATTCGATATATTTTATATTATGTGTCGCTTTATGATGTAGCAGTGCTGAGTTTGTTATCATCAGATGGTTAAATCTAATGCAATAACTTGGAGACTTGTATATCCTGACACAGTCAGCACTGCTACATCTCTAGTTGATGTCGCATCCTAGACTTTTAAGGAGAAGATGACCAGTATACCTAATATATGGTAAAACGGGGTATCTAGCCTGGATATGGGGGTGGTGTTCTCCTCGCTTTTGCAGATATAAGGCATATTTGCAAATACTATCTTTCATGTCCCCTAGAGGTCACTCTGGCTACTACAGCGACCCTCCGCACTATGCAAATACCCCAGAGCTTTGCTGACCTTTGTGTCCTGCTGTGCTGCCTAACAATGCACCGGCCATGTAATAATGACATGATTGCTGCTCTACGCCGCCACCTGTAGAGGCTGATCAACATACCGGCGCGGTGGGATCACCGGCCAATCAGGGGAGAATCATTAATAGGATTTATGGTGATGATAAGAGCCCTGGATTTATTTCTAGCCATTGAGGATATCGCCTTTAACCCTTTATGCGCCACAGCGTCATTCACTTCCTGATATAGCCTTCATTCCAATGAGAAACTTCACCACAAGGATCTCATAGGATGTGATGAATTATGTGCAGAGGACCGGTCATTGTCTGACTGCTAATGATTCAGCAGCCCCGGTGTACGAAGAGTTAAACTGCCAGCCAATGTTCATGGTGTGACTAGGGCTCGTAATAGTCAGATTATCGGGTTATGTCACTTTACATCCTCGGTCCACGTCACTTGACTTGTATTCGTGGTCACTTATAGAAAGAATCCTGAATATTACAGCTCAATTCTGATACAAGTAGATGCAAAGCGTGGCGCAAGTCTCCATTCATACAGCTGCAAGGCTTTCTAGTAATATAGGGCAGAAAGTACAATGTAGAGTACATAGAGTATACAGCACTGGGTGCAGCATCCCTGTAGTCATCTGCTTACTAGTGTCTGGTCACCATGAACGGACATGTCTATAGCTCTGTTCTCCAATATGTAAGGATCTAGTGGTGAGGATCGGATGATCCCTTCTAAAGCTGGCCATACACTTTACATAGCCGCATTCAGCTGACCACTATGCCATACCACCCCATTATACACATGCATGCTCAGATCAGTCAACAGCAGTTCCCTTTGATCTCCCTATACACTTGCATGCTCAGTTTAACTGACAGCTCTTTCTCTTGACCTCCTCATACTCATGTGCACTCAGTTGAGCCGATAGCTATTGCTCTAGACCCCTGTAAGCACATGCATGCTCAGTTCAGTTGACAGATATTCATTCTACCTTCCTATACACATGCAAACTGGATTTGTCCATCAGCTTTTCCATGCAACCCCACCCCCCAAAAACATACATGTTTGGTTTGGGTAACAGCTATCTCATATGACACCCCAATGCAGACTTGAGTCAACCAAAAGCTATTCCTCCTGAATCCCCTATACATATGCATGCCCTGTTTACTGACTATTCCTCCTGACTCCCTTATACACATGCATGCCCTGTTTACTGACTATTCCTCCTGACCCCTATACACATGCATGCCATGTTTGCTGACTATTCCTCCTGACCCCTATACACATGCATGCCCTGTTTTTCTGACATCCCGTTGAAATCTGCCCACATCTCTGCCACTAAACCCCCCAAACTCATGCACATTTGGTTTGTCAACAGCTACTCCTCCCAATCCCCCCATACACATGCACTCCCTGTCTGTCTACCATCTATTCCTCCTGATCCCCCACACACATGCACTCCCTGTCTGTCTACCATTCATTCCTCCCAATCTTCCCATACACATGCACTCCCTGTCTGTCTACCATCTATTCCTCCTGATCCCCCATACACATGCACTCCCTGTCTGTCTACCATTCATTCCTCCCAATCTTCCCATACACATGCACTCCCTGTCTGTCTACCATCTATTCCTCCTGATCCCCCATACACATGCATGCTAAGCTCGGACAGTAGTTTATCCCTATTAAGAACAAAAGAATTTGTCACATCGAAACCCAACAGCCCGATCCTTCTTTCCCTTGGTGTCTGCCACATGAGAACGTCAGGACATATCCATGGACACAAGATGGTCGAATGGAGGTGCCAAAATAATTGTTATGTCTCTTCTATTCTACCTACATCCAGGGACCCGGGCGCTATCTGTAACCAGCCCACCCACTTCGGTAGACCTCCATATTAATAGGACAGGAAATAGAGAAGGTTATCTGATCTCCCCCAAAAGTCACAATTGATAAATTTAATGGTAATGAATTCAGATCCCATAGAAATACACTGAATGACACAAGTCCATTGTACAGAAAGGCAAGTCTGACTAGAGCTTTAGCCATGTCTGGTGTGTCATTGTTCCCTTCCATACTCTGCACCTTGCCTCCATCTCTCTAGTATACGTCTCTAGATCTCCATAGTCACACAGGCAGTTTTTGGAATGCAGGAATGGATACAAAAGAGAGAAAGTATCAATCTTTCTTTGATATTTTTCCTTCTTTTTGGATCTACTGGAACAACAGTGAACAGACAACCTACGACCAGACGACCGTCTCCTCTCCACCGTGCCAGGCTTCAGACTGGCAGAGAATTGAGACAATTGCCTCTTAAAGAGTCAATGGTGAAAAGGATTTTGACAGCGTCTTTGGTCTGTAGTCACAAACTTTACAGGGGCGGAACTAGTTTGCATCTGAGGAGCCCAAACTGCGTAATGCACACCCTACATCTGAATCCCATCTTCTGCATGATCACCCTGCTAACATTAATTCGATCTCCTGCCCCCATGTCAAAAAGGAGCGAACCCCTGGGCAGTACTCCCCCCTATGTTGATGTTATTGTGGCAGGGGGAGGGAGGATTCATTCTCCATATTGGCTGGCATAGATGTCTATTGTACCCTCCCTCCCCCAATAGGGGTCACATCACATAGAGATTCAATTTTGCCTCTAGTTTGATTTTCCAGCCCAGGGAACAGCACAATCCTGTTCTGCGGAGTTACCCAGCGGTTCTAGCGCAGTAGCAGGCACTCTCCATACTAACATAAAAGTTACGTGTTATGGTCACTGACAAGTGTCAGCTATCATCATGTAGGTCTAGTTCACGATGACACATGACATAAGGTGGATGTGGTATGTTGCCCTCCTGCACCAAGCCAACCTGTTGATCCTACAAAAATAAACATCAGGAATTAAGTGGCCAACAAGTGTGACCGCCTGTCCCTAGAGATGGCACGAGGACTGAAACCAGGATGCCAATTATTCAATGACGCAAAATCGAGCCAGTGTCTTGTCTGCTCATGCCCTTTGAGGTGGCCGCTGGCATATGATCCTATTCTAAATGATGGATTGATCCCGGCCATGACTTTTTAGGGTGTATTCTTCAGTATGGGGTGCTATAGTATGAACATAACCCAGTGCTGTAGTGGCGGCTCTATCTGCATGACTCACATCCCAAGAGTCCACCTAGACTCTCTTTCCTCCTTTGTATGGCACAGGAGTCTGTTTCAGTACCGGTAGACTAGACTCTTACGTATCATTCATTCTAGTTCTCTTCTCCATAGGATGAAGTGGTGTCTCCTTCCTCCATCCCAATAAAGCATCCCATTCCCCCCCCGCACGCCCGGGAACAGACTTCATTAGACGATTACCGCAAATGAAAGTTTGTCTCACCTTGGAAGACCGAAGCGACGATGAAGCCGACTGTCAGCGGCCACCACAAGCAGCCACAGCAGCAGGATCCCTTCCGATCTGGAGCCATAATCCACCGGATAAGCATCAAATCCACGGATCTAAAGCAGGAGCAACTTAGAGACACTCTCCACCCTCTTATCCTCTTCCAGGGACATGTAACAGCAATGCAGAATGGTAAAATTCCCTTTGCATGTGCGAGATCCTTTTTCGGCAGCCCTAGCTAACTAGTGGGACAAGGGAGAAGGCATCCACACATCCCCCTTCTTCTCCACCCCGGGGAGACAGCTTACCATACACAGCAATTTCCCCAGCTTCCTGCACCCCCAAGAGCTTTCCCCCCTCTAAAACAAATGTTTTTCAGCTTTTTTCGCTCATGCTGTCCATGAGTGGGAGCCTTGGGGTCTTGGTGCTGCAGTGATGTCTCTTCAGTCCTGCAGAGCACTTGCCTTGTGCAGAGCCCGGTTCCTTGGACACTTTGCACTTTGTGTGTCTCTAGCTGAGTCCCTTGCTCCAGCCTGCCTGCCTGCCTGCCTGCCTGCCTTCCCCTGTGTGACTCTTGCAGTTCTCCCTCCCTCCCCCTCTCTGTATGATGTCAGTGATTGGAAAGCAGGAGGGCTGGGCTTGGGAGCCAATCTCTCACAGCTTTTAACACTTTATTTTACTGTCCATGTAGGAAAATGCACACAGTGTCGCCCATCCCTCTGGCAATGAGCTTTGTTTCACCAGGGCTGAGGATTTCCATGCCCCCTCCGCTGTCACTCACCTTTATAGGAGACAGTGGTGGACTTCTATAGGGACCATGCCTGTGGGCGAATGAGGGGTTAAACCCTCGCCCTCCCCATACACTTTCCTAAGTGAACAGTCGCTGGGAATGCTTGTTGCGTTCTGACTTGCCTTCTTTGTGCATATTGAGACCTGAATTTTCGGAATACAGCACTTGAGGCCCCATAGGATGAAAAGTGCTTGTTACATAATCTCCGAATGTATACCTTCTGCTGGAAGGGAATAGTAATGGAAAACTTGTGAATGAACGTAAAACGGCAAATATTACAAATATTTCTCTTCTTCTGGTTGCTATGACTAAGTTTTCTTATATGGAAACAATTGTTATATTACTTTGTGTATGTTTTATTGCAACATTGTCTCGTGTGTATCTATTGCATTGCAACAATTCCACAACTACCGTTCCATCTGTCAGTACTTTTTAGAATAGAAATTTTTTTAGTCTAAGGCCCGATTCACATCTGAATTTGGGTTTCCATTCAGAGGGTACGCTTGGGGACCCCCCGAATGGAAACCTATATACCTTAGGAAATCCATGGACTGCTAGACTATAATGGGATCCGTGTGGTTTCTGCATGAAACATGGAGAGAGAAAAGTCCTGCAAGCAGCAGTTTTCTCTCCGCATGTTTCGTGCAGAAACCACATGGACCCCATTATAGTCTATAGGGTCTGTTGGTTTCCTTAGGTAACCACTTGTTAATGCGTATAGGTTTCCGTTTGTGGGGTCACCAAGCAGACTCCCTGAATGGAAACCCAAACGCAGATGTGAACCGGGCCTTACATGGAAACAATTGTGATATCACTTTGTGTATGTTTTATTGCAACATTGTTTCGTGTATATCTATTGCATTGCAACAATTCCACGACTAGGGTTCCATCTTTCAGGACTTTTCAGAATTGAATTTTTTTAGTCTAAGGCCCGGTTCACATTTGCGTTCGGGGACTCCGTTTCCCTCTCCGCGTGAAAACTGTAGAAACAAAAGTCCTGCAAGCAGCGCTTTTTCTCTCCGCATTTTTCATGCAGAAACAGAGTGGAAACCACATGGACCCCATTATAGTCTATGTGGTCTGCGTGTTTCCTTAGGTAGCCACTTTCAGGGGGGGTCGGGGGGGTCCCCAAGCGGACTACCCGAATGGAAACCCAAACGCAGATGTGAACCGGGCCCTGTACTTTTCAGAATAGAATTTTTTTAGCCTAGCTATATACCTCTCAACTTTTTGGGTCAAAGAGGGACATTTATAGTTCACTGAAAGTCTACAAATGGGTTGCCTGTCTATCTGCTTGAATAAGTTTTTATTATATTAAAATATTAGCACGGACAATATGAATATAGATATTATATAGTCTAAAATACTCCAAATACTATTATATTATATTATTATATATTAGAGCTTGGTGTATTATATAGGATGAGGTCATATATACCATTAGGGACCAGATATTTCGTTTTTGGAACAATCTAGTCTATCTTATTAAAGGGATTGTCCCGGATCTGAAGGTAATTGATACCAATGACCAATTCACAGGACAGGACATCAGTATCAGATCAGTAGGGATCTGGTACCTGGAACCTGTCCTGATCAGCTGGAAGCTATATACTAGCTGTTCTACTCCTATGCAAGTGAGTGGGAGTGAGGCTGCAGTACCAGGCTCCAACAACTAGAGTGTACTGAGTCTTGTACACTGTATACAGTTTATCTTCTGTACACTCTAGTGGTGAGGCATGGAAATGCAGCTCTGCACCCATAGTGTCAGGGTGGGGTCCTGTTGTCACCTCCAACTGATCTAATAATGATGACCTATCCAGCGAATAGGTTGTCGGTATCACGTACCTTCCGATCCGGGACAACCCCTTTAAATCACATCTATTTCCAATATCAAAAGATGGGATATTTAAGGAGAAAAGAGGGATTCAGGCGAAAAGTAGGGACAAATGGTTTTGTTGCATTTGACATCGCTCTATGTAGACTATGCAGACATTACTTTAATTGTAGGATGATGCACTTAGTATATTGTAACCCATAGGAATGTAACAATACTATACAACCCTATATACCTGCCATAATCCGGGCTGTGCGGTGAGATGCTGTCAAGCATCAATTACAAGTCAATTGAAACGGCTGCTGTCACATGACAGCAGTATAATAGCAGTATTAACTTTCCACGCATTTCTAGAGCCACAATACAATGTACAGAATGGATGACAGTTGTTTCTGTAGGAGTGTGCCGAATCCCACAAGGTTTGATATTGCAGAAATAAGGCAGAAATTGCAGACTTTGCATAATATCGCAGTGATGTAGGATGGTCACGCTATGACCGTGGTGAATATTGTGCAAGGCAGTTTGCACAACCTGCATCCAACCATGGTCATGTAACACAATGTGCAAAAGTTTCAGGGAGGTGTGGAAAAAACGGTGCAAAAGGTAAGAATTAGAGATGAGCGAACAGTGTTCTATCGAACACATGTTCGATCGGATATCAGGGTGTTCGCCATGTTCGAATCGAATCGAACACCACGTGGTAAAGTGCGCCAAAATTCGATTCCCCTCCCACCTTCCCTGGCGCCTTTTTTGCACCAATAACAGCGCAGGGGAGGTGGGACAGGAACTACGACACCGGAGGCATCGAAAAAAATTGGAAAAAGTCATTGGCTGCCGAAATCAGGTGACCTCCATTTTAGACGAATAGTGGATTTCAAATCCGGGTCATATGAGAATGTGAACTTTGTGACTATGAGACAGGGATAGCTGTACAGGCAGGGATAGCTAGGGATAACCTTTATTTAGGGGGGAATGTTATTAAAAATAACTTTTTGGGGCTCTATCGGGTGTGTAATTGTGATTTTTGTGAGATAAACTTTTTCCCATAGGGATGCATTGGCCAGCGCTGATTGGCCGAATTCCGTACTCTGGCCAATCAGTGCTGGCCAATGCATTCTATTAGCTTGATGAAGCAGAGTGTGCACAAGGGTTCAAACGCACCCTCGGCTCTGATGTAGGAGAGCCGAGGGTGCACTTGAACCCTTGTGCACCCCAGCTCTGCTACATCAGAGCCGAGGGTGCGCTTGAACCCTTGTGCACACTCTGCTTCATCAAGCTAATAGAATGCATTGGCCAGCGCTGATTGGCCAATGTATTCTATTAGCCTGATGAAGTAGAGCTGAATGTTTGTGCTAAGCACACACATTCAGCTCTACTTCATCGGGCTAATAGAATGCATTGGCCAGCGCTGATTGGCCAGAGTACGGAACTCGACCAATCAGCGCTGGCTCTGCTGGAGGAGGCGGAGTCTAAGATCGCTCCACACCAGTCTCCATTCAGGTCCGACCTTAGACTCCGCCTCCTCCGGCAGAGCCAGCGCTGATTGGCCGAAGGCTGGCCAATGCATTCCTATGCGAATGCAGACTTAGCAGTGCTGAGTCAGTTTTGCTCAACTACACATCTGATGCACACTCGGCACTGCTACATCAGATGTAGCAATCTGATGTAGCAGAGCTGAGGGTGCACTAGAACCCCTGTGCAAACTCAGTTCACGCTAATAGAATGCATTGGCCAGCGCTGATTGGCCAATGCATTCTATTAGCCCGATGAAGTAGAGCTGAATGTGTGTGCTAAGCACACACATTCAGCACTGCTTCATCACGCCAATACAATGCATTAGCCAGTGCTGATTGGCCAGAGTACGGAATTCGGCCAATCAGCGCTGGCTCTGCTGGAGGAGGCGGAGTCTAAGGTCGGACCTGAATGGAGACTGGTGTGGAGCGATCTTAGACTCCGCCTCCTCCAGCAGAGCCAGCGCTGATTGGTCGAGTTCCGTACTCTGGCCAATCAGCGCTGGCCAATGCATTCTATTAGCCCGATGAAGTAGAGCTGAATGTGTGTGCTTAGCACACACATTCAGCTCTACTTCATCAGGCTAATAGAATACATTGGCCAATCAGCGCTGGCCAATGCATTCTATTAGCTTGATGAAGCAGAGTGTGCACAAGGGTTCAAGCGCACCCTCGGCTCTGATGTAGCAGAGCTGAGGGTGCACAAGGGTTCAAGTGCACCCTCGGCTCTCCTACATCAGAGCCGAGGGTGCGCTTGAACCCTTGTGCAGCCTCGGCTCTGCTACATCAGAGCCGAGGGTGCGCTTGAACCCTTGTGCACACTCTGCTTCATCAAGCTAATAGAATGCATTGGCCAGCACTGATTGGCCAGAGTACGGAATTCGGCCAATCAGCGCTGGCCAATGCATTCTATTAGCCCGATGAAGTAGAGCTGAATGTGTGTGCTAAGCACACACATTCAGCACTGCTTCATCACGCCAATACAATGCATTAGCCAGTGCTGATTGGCCAGAGTACGGAATTCGGCCAATCAGCGCTGGCTCTGCTGGAGGAGGCGGAGTCTAAGATCGCTCCACACCAGTCTCCATTCAGGTCCGACCTTAGACTCCGCCTCCTCCAGCAGAGCCAGCGCTGATTGGCCGAATTCCGTACTCTGGCCAATCAGCACTGGCTAATGCATTGTATTGGCGTGATGAAGCAGTGCTGAATGTGTGTGCTTAGCACACACATTCAGCTCTACTTCATCGGGCTAATAGAATGCATTGGCCAATCAGCGCTGGCCAATGCATTCTATTAGCGTGAACTGAGTTTGCACAGGGGTTCTAGTGCACCCTCGGCTCTGCTACATCAGATTGCTACATCTGATGTAGCAGTGCCGAGTGTGCATCAGATGTGTAGTTGAGCAAAACTGACTCAGCACTGCTAAGTCTGCATTCGCATAGGAATGCATTGGCCAGCCTTCGGCCAATCAGCGCTGGCTCTGCCGGAGGAGGCGGAGTCTAAGGTCGGACCTGAATGGAGACTGGTGTGGAGCCAGCAGAGCCAGCGCTGATTGGTCGAGTTCCGTACTCTGGCCAATCAGCACTGGCCAATGCATTTCTATGGGGAAAAGTTAGCTTGCGAAAATCGCAAACTGACAGGGATTTCCATGAAATAAAGTGACTTTTATGCCCCCAGACATGCTTCCCCTGCTGTCCCAGTGTCATTCCAGGGTGTTGGTATCATTTCCTGGGGTGTCATAGTGGACTTGGTGACCCTCCAGACACGAATTTGGGTTTCCCCCTTAACGAGTTTATGTTCCCCATAGACTATAATGGGGTTCGAAACCCATTCGAACCCATTCGAACACTCGAACAGTGAGCGGCTGTTCGAATCGAATTTCGAACCTCGAACATTTTAGTGTTCGCTCATCTCTAGTAAGAATGCTTTAAGAAATAAAAGGGTTAATAATTCATTTTGATCAATGAACAAAATGAAGTGAATGAAGAAAAGATAAATGGAAATCCCATCATTATATGGTGTAACTTGTTACTCGGGGGCCCAGGAGCCTTAGGGGGGCCCATGAGCAATGTCACAGTGTTGAGATTGCAGCTTCCATCTGGGCCGTAAACCAAGGAGACCCACAGATTACCCGAACCACACTAAGGCTGGATTCAACTCCTTAGCACCCGTAACCATCACTATCTTAGGTAGGGGGCCTCGAACAAAAGATTGCACCGGGGCACACAAGACTTTAGTTACGCCATTGCTATTGAAGTTGTATGGTCAGTATAAGAGTGTACTTACATTGCCGGCAGCACAGTCCTTATTACACAGGGTGATATACTACCAGCGAATGATGAGCATGTGACCCGCAGACACCGATGACATCATTGGGTGACCGTCTGTGCTATTAGGCTGATTATCGGGAGTGAGCGTTTGTATGAGTCGTCAACTACTGCTATAGCTGGTCCTATACTGTACATTAGATGTATGTTGATCCAACCAGTTGATTTCGATAGGGGTCCATCTAATGTGTATTGGGGCCTCCGGACTCTCCCCAGATAATAGATGGAGGGGCTTATGACTTTTTGATCCTTTCCTTTAGTTCATGTCTTTCTCTGTCCTCCATTACTTGCCGAGTCGCACATGCTCGTGTATATATGTGTATACTGTATACCCCTCTATTGGCTGACTGCTATCGCGTGTGTAAGATCTATATGTGGTTAACACGCTCATGTATGATACGACCACAAGTGATCATGGACAGTTGAATGCCGTGACAAATGGAGAAGATAAGAAGATGCAGACAGTGGTCTGGTAACCCGGGATCTCCATAGTGGTCAATATACTGTAGAGCGGTCCCTGGAGTGCGGCCGCTCTGACCACAGCCATGAATATCTTATTATTAGAGCTTTCTGTCTGTGAGACGTTCAGCAGACATCTCCATGGCTTCTACCGGACAGGTCACAGACACAGGACACGTGGGGATCGAACCCACAGATTTTGGTGATACCAGCTGACCATGTAGGGTGTTTGGGACGTTCTTGTTGGAGAGTAGAAGAATTGGGCATGTTAGATTTCAACACGTTAGATCTCTGTGATCACATAGGGAAAAAACCTTCTCCCCGGGGTGTAGGGCAGTGACTTATATCCTTCTTCCTCTTAAGAACACATGCACACTCGGCCAAACCAAGTACTGCGCAATGGTGGGTGTGGGTAAAATGCTGCAAAGTAATAGAAGGGTTAATCGTTACTTTTTGTGAATTAGCAAAATGAAGTCAATGAAGAAAAGAGAAATGTAAACCCCATCAATATTCGGTGTGACCTTTGCCCTTTGCCTTCCATCAGTTCTTCTCGGTACTTGCAGACAGTTTTTGGCAGAACTCGGCAGGGAGGTTGTTCCCGCCATCTTGAAAAACTAAGCCCAGCTCTTCTATGGATGTTGCTTGCTGCAATCCGTCTGTGTCTTCAAGTAATCCCAGACAGATTGAATGATGATGATGATGAGATCAGGGCTATATCTGTGGGGGACATATCAGCACTTCAAGGTCGCACCAAATATTGATAGGATTTACATTTCTATTTTTTTTCCAATCATTTAATGAACTATTAACCCTTCGGTGTCTGAAACCATTCTTACTTTGCAGCCGTTTTCCGCACCTGCCTGAAACTTTTGCACAGTACGATATTGGTTACAGTCTATTGCCAGCCATACATATTAGATAGCTGATAGCTGAATGCCTGCTATGCTGATGGCAATCTTACCTGACTCCCTATACACATACACAAACCCTTGTCTGTATACAGAACTGTCAGGAAGACAACGCTTATCTCCCAAAAAGATCAGGTAGCTGAAATCCAACTGCCCGATCCTTATCTCCCTGACAACTGCCTTGAAGGAAGAGTCATTAGGTTCCCATACACATTAGATGGTTGGACAAACACTACAAAGTTGTCGGGTTCAGTCGATGCCCATCTAATGTGATGGCCAGCTTATCGATTGAGCGTTCGACAGGTGTATAACTGAAGATAAGCGGCGCCGGGGTGGTCTGACAATAGAAATAAGATGCTAGTTTTATAGAGCTGCCTATGGTGGCGTTGGTTAGATAGCTGATAGACAGCATGATCGCTCCATTAGATTCCATAGCTCATCATTAACCTGTTAGTGGCCATTGTAGTGGCCTGTGAGAGCCATGTTATTACTATTAGGTCTGTAAGATCAGTGGGGCTCATTCTGTATGCACAGTACATCTTCCTATGACAGATGTCTTGAGTTCTCTGTAGTCTTTGATTGATGAGTTGGATTCGTTAGATGTAACGTATAATTGGTTACACAAATGGCCAGTAAGTAATGACTTCTCCAGGCTCCAGTGCACACAATGGCAGTGCTCAGTGTAAACACTACACGTCTATTATGTGTCACACCCAATACCCCGGGGCCTCGGCGCCACCTAGTAAAGATCTGACCACTCACTAGGAAGAATTTACCTACAAACTGACAGGATTGCATGTGAAAATAAACTCTGACTTGTAGGTGCTCAAGTATCAGACCAAGAAGTTACCACAAGGCCCCGGAGCAGAACTTACTATGACACCCTAATAATATGGGCCACAACCACCTCCAGCAGTGTGTACAGCACAGGAGAAGTGTATATTTATGATGTCACAGTACAGGGATAATACACACAGTGATGTCACAGTACAGGTATAATACACATAGTGATGTCACAGTACAGCGATAATACACACAGTGATGTCACAGTACAGGGATAATACACACAGTGATGTCACAGTACAGGGATAATACACACAGTGATGTCACAGTACAGGGATAATACACATAGTGATGTCACAGTACAGGGATAATACACACAGTGATGTCACAGTACAGGGATAATACACACAGTGATGTCACAGTACAGGGATAATACACATAGTGATGTCACAGTACAGGGATAATACACACAGTGATGTCACAGTACAGAGATAATACACACAGTGATGTCACAGTACAGAGATAATACACACAGTGATGTCACAGTACAGGGATAATACACACAGTGATGTCACAGTACAGAGATAATACACACAGTGATGTCACAGTACAGGGATAATACATACTGATGTCACAGTAAAGGGATAATACACACAGTGATGTCACAGTACAGGGATAATACACACAGTGATGTCACAGTACAGAGATAATACACACAGTGATGTCACAGTACAGGGATAATACACACTGATGTCACAGTAAAGGGATAATACACACAGTGATGTCACAGTACAGGGATAATACACACAGTGATGTCACAGTAAAGGGATAATACACACAGTGATGTCACAGTACAGGGGTAATACACACAGTGATGTCACAGTACAGGGATAATACACACAGTGATGTCACAGTACAGAGATAATACACACAGTGATGTCACAGTACAGGGATAATACACACAGTGATGTCACAGTACAGAGATAATACACACAGTGATGTCACAGTACAGAGATAATACACACAGTGATGTCACAGTACAGGGATAATACACACTGATGTCACAGTAAAGGGATAATACACACAGTGATGTCACAGTACAGGGATAATACACACAGTGATGTCACAGTACAGGGATAATACACACAGTGATGTCACAGTACAGAGATAATACACACAGTGATGTCACAGTACAGGGATAATACACACAGTGATGTCACAGTACAGGGATAATACACACAGTGATGTCACAGTACAGAGATAATACACACAGTGATGTCACAGTACAGAGATAATACACACAGTGATGTCACAGTACAGGGATAATACACACTGATGTCACAGTAAAGGGATAATACACACAGTGATGTCACAGTACAGGGATAATACACACAGTGATGTCACAGTACAGGGATAATACACACAGTGATGTCGCAGTACAGAGATAATACACACAGTGATGTCACAGTACAGGGATAATACACACAGTGATGTCACAGTACAGGGATAATACACACAGTGATGTCACAGTACAGGGATAATACACACAGTGATGTCACAGTACAGGGATAATACACACAGTGATGTCACAGTACAGAGATAATACACACAGTGATGTCACAGTACAGGATAATACACACAGTGATGTCACAGTACAGGGATAATACACACAGTGATGTCACAGTACAGGGATAATACACACAGTGATGTCACAGTACAGAGATAATACACACATTGATGTCACAGTACAGGGATAATAAACACAGTGATGTCACAGTACAGGGATAATACACAAAATGATGTTACAATAAAAGAATAATGTACAAAGTGATGTTACAGTACAGGATTAACACACACAATGTCATATCCTAGCACAGACACATACCTCCCAACTTTTGAAGAGCCGAAAGAGGGACAAAATATGTGGCGCTCGTGTGCACCGCGGCAAACTTAGCTCTGCCCACTTTTGTGTTGACTCCTCCCATTCTCATTCATTTTTCATGTGCTCCCACACATAATAATCCTCCTATAGTCACCTGTAAATTATATTGCCCCCCTCCATCTCTCCCACAGTTTCATATAACCTCTTTTATGCCCCCAGTTTCATGTCCCCCCATCTCTTCCCCCAGATTCATGTCCCCCCCTTCATCTGCCCCATTGTCATGCCATTTCCCCCCCTTCATCTGCCCCAGTGTCATGCTGTACCCCCCTTCATCTGCCCCAATGTGATGCCGTTCTCCCCCCCCATATGCCCCCAGTTTCAAAGGCCCCCTACATTACGTTCACCTCAATGTTTAACACAAATACTTATACTCACCTTCCAACGCTCCCCCACCACTCTCTCCACTCTCTCACTCCACTCACATAGTTGTAGGCGTGATGTGACGTCATCACATCGCACCTACACATGCCGAAGCCGGAGCGCAGCAGTATGGCAGGAGCTGAGTTGTGACAGCTCCTTTACTCGCATATGTGTCCGAGGACGCCGATGAGTTGAAATCGAGACATACCTCCCGCCGACCGGGACCGTGGGACAGGACACCAAATTCGTGAATGTCCTGCGGAAATCGGGACGGTTGGGAGGTATGCAGACATATCATATACAATTAAAGTTTTACAACAAAAAGGTGAGCTAAAGGTCAGAAAACACAAAATTAGGCAGTGTACAATGGCAGTCTAGAAGAACAATTTTATAGTGTTAGAGCATGAGGGCAGCAAGGAAACTAGATTCTCAGAATACAGGCTGCTGTGAGCGGTGCCTTTATTCTGTATAGAGGGCCCCTGAAGAATAGCTCTGGACTTTACCATTCATGATCTATCCATTGGATACGTCATCAATATCAGATTGGCAGGGGTCTGTCTCCCAGCACCCCTACTGATCAGCTCTTTGCAGGGTTAGTACTTGTACTGCTCTGTACACCACGTAGTGGCCATGAAAAGTACTGCAGACACAATTCAAGTCACTTCACTGCTTATTCCCTTATATAACATTTCACATAACGCCATACCGGATTTAGTGTTATACAAATGGGTTAAACCTCGGTAAAATGTCAGGCGCTCTGCAGCAGGTAAACCTTGTCAATTTTCGTGCAGGAGTTTTGTGTTTGACACTGAGCCAGCAGGACACATTTCTGCTTTTCTAGAGACTGTGCCATTGATTTGTGGCACTTAGTACTCACAGACTGGTAAAGTGCAGGCAGCTCAGAATTACTATGCAGTGTGAACACCATGTCGTCTTGTAAGGACGCGTTCTAACACATCCGCTTTGGGTGATAAAGCACCTTTATAGGGCGCGGAGTAGGTATACTTCTCATTATAGTCAATGTATTTTATATTCAATAACTGTATTAAAGAATTACATTAGGTTCACTCTGGCGTTCGGGTCACATGGGGACCCGAAAAACGGAAACATGTCTGCTTAAAAAGTGATTACCTGTGGAAACCTGTGGACCCTATAGACTATAATGAGGTCTGCCCGGTTTCTGCTGGACTTCTCTCTCCGCCGATCTTAGGCAGAATCTGTGGCAGAGTCTCCTGTTACCAGAATCCTTAATACCAGGGGTGTAACTATCGGGGTAGCAGCGGTAGTGGCTTCCACAGAGCCCGGGACATTAGGGGGCCCTTGATGTGTTTTTTTTTTAATAGGCTGTTACCTGCTGGAGTAACCCCAGCAGGTAACAAGCCCTATTTACTTACCAATCCCCGCTCCTGCTCATGGCCATCGGCGCTTCCCCTTCTGCGGAGGCGGCTTTGAGCAGGAGCGGGGATCAGTAACTAAGGCTGCGGGCCCGCGAACCCCACATGCACTGCTATTATTATACTCTGGGGCCTTTTTAGATCTCAAACTATAATGATTGGACGGCAAGGGGTGGTGAGGAAACATGAAAAACACTGTTACTTACCTCTCCTGTGCTCCGGCAGGCTTCAGCCTTTTTGGTGACTTCAAAGACGTCATGTGGCCCAGGCCAGCATCATTATGCTTCGCGATGCTGGTCTGGGTCAGGTGACGTCTGCTCCAACATTAAAGAGATCAGCGGGGAGTGCGCCGGAGTCAGGGAGAGGTAAGTAACATTGTTTTCCATGTTTTTATCCTCCCCTGGGTCTCTGATCATTATACTCTGGGGTCTGAAAAGACACTGTGGGGCATAATACTGTGTGTAGGGACCACTATGGGATATAATACTGTGTGCAGGGGCCACTATGGGATATAATACTGTGTGCAGGGGCCACTATGGGACATAATACTGTGTGTAGGGACCACTATGGGATATAATACTGTGTGCAGGGGCCACTATGGGGCATAATACTGTGTGTAGGGGCCACTATAGGGCATAATACTGTGTATAGGGGCCACTATAGGGCATAATACTGTGTGCAGGGGCCACTATAGGGCATAATACTGTGTGCAGGGGCCACTATAGGGCATAATACTGTTTGCAGGGGCCACTATGGGGCATAATACTGTGTGTAGGAGCCACTATATGGCATAACACTGTGTGCAGGGGCCGCTATTGCTCCTAATAGTGTGTGCATGTGTAGAGGCCACTATAGGGCATACCAGTGTGTGCAGGAATGTGGTGTGTGTGTGTGTGTGTGTGCGTGTGTGTGTGTGTGTGTGGGTCGGTGGTCAGGGGGCTGGGGTCCATGTCAAATGTTCGCCTTAGGGTGGACACCCGGATACCATCTACATGTTGTCTTCCATTTCACGGGCCCGTAGTTGCACACCGTCTTGATCATGTAGCCGGACAGTGTGTTGAATCTTTTCCCTGGGGATAGATATCATGTAAAGAGTTAACAGTCGCGAAAAATTTCTCTGTCCCACTTTCTATATTGATTTTTACAAAAATGCCAGAGATAGCTTAAAAGGAACCTGTCACCAGGATCTACAGTATACTACGAAACGCACCACACTGTCAGGTGGGGATTAAATATTCTGTTTAGCTCTCCCTCTGTTATGTTAAAAGTCACCCATTTAGCTATAAAATCCCCTAAAGAAGTCTGTATGTGAACTATCTAAGAAGTAAGAAGCCGGTTTCTGAGGAGATGGGTCAGAAGAGGTCATAAGGGCGATCACTACAGATGGTGATATGTTGGCTCTGTAGCACCTAGAACCATTGTTCTGGTGTCATATTATAGAATCTCAGCTATAATTCTCTCCAGAAGTCTATAAAGTGCTTGTAGATGCTACAGAAGTGGTAATCCAATGGTGGCTGTATCTGTAGCTCCCATACTTTCTGTATCACAACCTACCACCGTCTGGTACCATCTTAAAGCTGATATTTTCCACATTAATATGACACCAGAACCATGATTGTAGGTGCTACAAAGCCCAACATATCAACCTGTTATCTTTAGCTCACTTGTCCCATGGATTGCAGTCTATAGGGGACTTGCCAAATAGGTATTGAGGCCTACCACTAAAGTTGGACGAAACTTTCAAGATTTGTTTCATTTCGGGTTGGGGTGGCTTGGATTCCAGATTTGTTTTGGCTCAAACCAGATTTTTTTTGGATATAACCAAAAGTGAAATTAGTATACCCTTTTAAACACTAAGGGACACTATTGTGTAAGAGGCAGAGGTGTAGCTAGAGAGGCATCCTGGGGCCGCCAGAAACACATGGAGCACTTTCAAATATATTGGTGTCTAAAGGACACCAATACAGTTGAAATGTATGGTAGAGCAGGAGGCTGTCAGCTTCCTGCTCTTCCATTCTATAAACTGCAAGCTACTTCAGGCCTGCTGCCTTACAAGGCTCTGTGACCCCAGACATGATGTCTGCCCCCCAAATGGCACAACGCAGACGCCCATTTGGGGCTCATGGTGCCTTGCAATGAAGAAGAGAGAAGAGCGGGCAGTGGCTCCATGAAGCAAGAGAGTATAACTTTTTTATTTTTTAGTGTAGTTGGCGGCCTTATTATTATTATTTATTTATATAGCACCATTAATTCCATGGTGCTTTACATTTGGGGATTTACATACAATACACAGAATATACAGGTAGATATAATACTAACAATGACCGACTGGCACAGTGGGGTAGAGGGCCCTGCCCACGAGGGCTTACAGTCTATGAGGGAAGGTGGTAGAGACAGAAGGAGAGGGGGAGACTGTACAGAGGGCACTGAGGTGATAGTGTTATTGGGGGTTGTAGGCCTTCCTGAATAGGTGAGTCTTCAGGGCCTTCTTGAAGCCTGTGATTGTGGGGATCAGTCTTATGTGTCTTGATAAGGAGTTCCAGAGTATGGGGGATGCACAGGAGAAATCTTGGAGACGGGTATGTGAGGAGCGGATGAGAGAAGAGCGGAGTAGGAGGTCATTGGAGGATCTGAGGTTACGTGTGGGCAGGTAGTGGGAGATGAGCTCAGAGATATATGGAGGGGACAGGTTGTGGATGGCTTTGCATGTTAACGTTAGTAGCTTGAACTCAATTCGCTGGGTTATGGGTAGCCAGTGGAGGGACTGGCAGAGGGGAGCAGCCGATGAGGATCGGGGGGTGAGGTGGATTAAGCGAGCAGTGCAGTTTAAGGAGGACTTTAGAGGGGCGAGGGTGTTAGCTGGGAGTCCATGGAGAAGGGTGTGGCAGTAGTCTAAGCAGGAGATTATGAGGGCCTGGATGAGCGTCTTAGTTGTTTCAGGGGTGAGGAAGGAGCGGATTCTGTGGATGTTCTTGAATTGGAGGCGGCAAGAAGTGTTGAGGGTTTGAACGTGTGACTTGAAGGATAGGTTGGGGTCCTGTGTTACCCCAAGGCATCGGGCCTGTGGGACAGGGGTAAGTGTGGTTCCGTTGACTTTGATAGATGGGTCACATGTAGGGGCTCGTAACTCCCATTGAAATCAATGGGATCTTTTTGAGCGCGGAAAATGCTGACACGCGTATACGTGCCAGCTTACGCTCCATTTTACATCGTGTGAACGCACCCTAATATCTAATGTGTATGGAGGCGTCCTGAAAAGATGGACATGTACAATATAACTATAGTGTATGCAATATAACCTATCCGGCAGATCAGTCAGACATCCCATTTAACCCCCCTTCCCCAAAGATACAAACAATAAGCAAGGAACGCCGCCACCCCAAAAAGCAGTACAAAAGACAGG
This sequence comes from Leptodactylus fuscus, assembly GCF_031893055.1. NCBI lineage: Eukaryota > Metazoa > Chordata > Amphibia > Anura > Leptodactylidae > Leptodactylus > Leptodactylus fuscus. The sequence continues at coordinate 155,718,183 of NC_134270.1, read as the reverse complement.
AATTCACGGCATGCGCTTCCACTAACATTGCACATCTATCTGCTTCAGTATAATAATTCTGTAGAAAATACCACACAACTCCCCTGTGTGAATGGCCTCCAGCTATCAGAAGCAGAATTCGGTGTCCTAAAAATACTTTATATTTTTGCCTTGGTATTACTGACACTGTTATGCGTATCCAGGAAATAACAGGGAATGTCACATTTTTATTGGATTTTTCTGCAATTTATATTCTTCAGAGGAGAATGCCTGAACATTGTGATGGCGGCCGCCATAGTTTGGGTGAATCCAATGGTTTTAGCAAGATTGCATATGAAATGTTCAGCCAATATCCATTTGGCGAATATTCGGGGAGGAAAGGATCAAGTTCTTCAATTTCTGCAAACCAAATCCTTTGTTGTCACGAAAGAGAAGACCCTACAAAGGAATCTGGCAATGGCTCTCCCTATTGGGAAGACATGTATGATTGGCCATGCGGGGTGTGCATGTGTACGGGCGAGTTTGGTAGGAATAACTGTCTTCCAAGCAAGTATTCTGTCAGCTATCGAAATGATATGACCAGTAGGGTTGAACGATCGGGATTGGAAAAGATTGGATCCCAATCAGCGATCGAGCAAATTTCACGATCGCGAACGGCTGGAAAATGATCGAAAATCGGATTTTAAAAACGATCCTGAAATCTCAAGAACAGCTCAACCCTAATGACCAGGTAAACAAGTATGTACACTTTTAGGACAGTCCTTTTAAGACCTTCAAAGTAAAATATTTAAAGAGCTAGTCCACTAGAAAAATAGTTGAAACTGGGGGTGGGGGTGTGTGCTGAAAAATAACATACAGTATACTCCATACAGTCTCTGGGCCATTCCGCTCCATCCAATCGACTCCATTCCTGGTTATCTAGTCCAGCCAACCACTCGTCTTCTCGGCAACTAAGCTCATGACTGGTCACATACTTGAGAAGGAGAGATGGACGATCCTCCCAAGAATCGTTTCGGGCTCGACTGGTTCGGGTCCCTGATTTGTTTCAGGTCGAACAAGTTCAGAACAAACCAGAAGTGAAATTGTTATACTCTGGGGTCTCTTCAGAATAGGTGGAGGCCCAGGGGAGATGTAACGTTCATACTCACCTTCCTTCACCTCTTTTGAGCCTCTTTGATGTGTCCATCGCTCTTTTTTTGCCCCGTCGGTGATGTCATGCATCTGGGGTCACCACTGAGGCTTGTGATTCGGTCTCAGTGGTCACATGGGCATGCTGAACGTCATGACATCATCAAGCTCAGCGTTCACATGTAACCACTGGTGGCCCAATCTCTGGCCTCAGGGGTGACCCCAGGTGCATGACATCACCAGGAGAGCACTGGACTCAGCAAGAAGGCTCAAAAGAGGTAGCGGAAAGTGAGTATGAATGTTTTTATATTTTTTTTCTACCTCCCCTAAGCACCTGCATGTTGTGGCAGCCATTTTCATTAGTCTGAGATGATTTGGCAATTGTTCAGTTTCGTTAAAAATTTGAAATATTCGGGTCTAACCTAATTGAGAACAAATCGTTTTGCCCATCTCTATTAAGCAGCGTGGTCAAATCATCAGTCTCAGTATTAACACTGCTGGCCTTGGCAGTGATACGGTTGAGACCACCGACTGTGTTGCCACTTGGTTGCCACTTAGACCAGTGATGGGCTGGACCAGGAAACCAGGAATGTCATCCAATCATGTAACTGGTTAACCAGGAAGAGACTGAACATGATGGAGCCGTCAAGGACTAGAGCGCCCCCTGGAATTAAAAAATATATTTAGAGTGGACAATCCCTTTAAAACCAATTTAAAAACTGATGACACCCCAGAAGACCTGGTGTACGCACAAGATAAATCCAGATCTTGCTGCTTGGGCACGTGCCTTCTGGTGGTGTGTATTTTTGCTAACATCGCCGGCTGTGTATTTCATGGTTCTGTGCTCTGGATTATTGTCCTTTGGATTGTAAATTAAAATTCAAGCATTGATCAGACATCAAGGCTGATACAAATCTCTGAGAAACACAAAAACATCACTCTCCGAATGCTGCTAAGAAGGAAAAATATGAAAAGCGTAAGTGGGAGCAAGACCAGTCATGCTGCTATAATAAGAGATAAAGCGGAGAGGAAGCTAATAATACCTACTGCGAGCCATTGCATCCAGGCGGGACTCTAAATAGTCCCCCACTGGAAATTAGAGGAAATTCATTGTTTCTAAATGGCCTGCTTTATGGAAAGGTGAAAATAAAAAAAAATTGCATTTCGTAGCCCCCCATCAATAGACCACGTGTGAAGAAAATGCAGCTCTCACAATGAGCAATCCATGATATGCAATATATACAAGGTACCGTATATACTTGAGTATAAGCCGACCCGAATATAAGCCGAGACCCCTAATTTTAGTCTAACAGTCCAATCCTTGTTTTTCCTGATATCTACTGTCGGGGGAGGCCAGGACCCCCCATACATGGATACATAGTTAACAATGTTAATAAAAACATCCATTAAGTCCAACCTAAATTGTAATTCTATAGCATTGATCCACAGGATGGCATCTGTCTTAAAGTCCTAATTTCTGCCCTTCCAGACTCCCTTGGCATACAGTCTTGGCTTTACACTATTGATTAAGCCCAAATTAAAGGGGCTGTCCAGGCAAAAATGGACAACCCCTTTAAGTTTTAAATCAGTGGAAGTGAAATGTAAAAAAAAAAAAAATGTATACTCACCTGTCCCCGATGCTCCGGTGTCCTTCCTGTGTGTTCCAGTCCTTCTGCTGAACGGGTCTCTTCCCGAGGGCTGCTGAGGCCGCTGATTGTTCTCAGTGGTCATGTGACCACTGTGGCCAATCAGCAGCTTCAGTGGAACTCAGGAAGAAACCCGGGAGATGCCGTCAGAGCAGTAGAACTCGGAACGCACCGGGAGAACGCTGCCGGCGAACACCAATGGCATTTGTTATTGGATAACCATCCAACTGCTTCTTACACACCAGATGGTTGGCTGGCCCTGCCAAAATATTTGGGGCCAGGAGTGAATTTAGCAGAAGGTAGAGGTATAAGAGCTTCCTATATATTCCCCATTACCATTGAAGACTGTCTTGGTTTTGGCTCAAGATCCTCAACAAAAAAAAGCCAAGTTTCCTCAATATGAGGTTTTGGTTAGGATAGGTAATCATTGTCAGATTGGAAGGCATTCGAGTCCTGGAACCCCCTACCCATAACTGATTGAAGGGGACGCAGCCCCCAGAAGAAGGCGCAGCTCTATATATTGTGTAGTGGTTACTGAAATCCTTCTATGTCTAAATCCTATATTGGTTCTGGCTCTTGGTTTGGTTAGTAAATTTCAGTACACCGCTATACACTTACGTGTCTTATATATAGCATTTAGCCCCTCCATCACATCTCAAAACCTAATTTGTATTTGTCAGGAATGGGCAAGATATGGGGCCGAGCATCATATATGTCATACTTCCATGTTCCAACATAGTATGGCTCACCAGGGGTGAACCTAACTTTTATGCCGCCTGAGGCGGACGACAGAAAGCCACCCCCCCCAGAAGGAGGGGGCGGAGTGGAGCGAGTGTCGTTAGCAGGCAGAGAGCAGGCAGGGAGAGGATCTGCTCTCTGACTGAGCGTGAGGGGAGGCCAGTGGAGCAGCGCTGCGTCCACAGGGCCTCCCCAATCCACCGCTCGCTTCCCGTGCCGGGATGCCAAGACGGTGACGCAAAGCCAGTCCAGGACATCTTGTCCTGGACTGGCTTAGGTCAGCAAAAATGCCGCCCCCCCTGGGGGCCCGGCATGGCGCCGCCTGATTGCTTCACGTCGCCTCATGGGAGGTGCGGCGCTGTGGCCCACGTTCCTGTAGCTTCAACCATAGATTTTATATATACGAATAATGGAGCACCGGGAGAAAATTGGAGGTACAAACAAGTGGTCTCATGTGCCAAAAAAGCTATTCTAACCTAATAGCAAAAGAAGCCAAGATTATATTGGCATAACAGAGAAACAGGATATAGGTCCCCGGGATATTTAGTGAAGTAATACATTACACAACTGACTACCGCGAACGGTACAAATTGCCGAGGGCCAAGTAGCGCAGGTTTACTTAGATTTTCCACAGCCTTATTACGTTACTCTGTATTATTTTCTCGGAACCTGTGGTCACTGCAGATATCGTACAGTAAGGTCAGTTCTCTGGTGTAAGATATATTATTTAAGTAAAGAGAAAAATAAAAATATATTGAACGAAATTTCCCATTAGAGGTGACTGGATACCCTATACATAACAATGACACCCGAAATACGGTGCGCAGTGCAACACGGGTTCAAGTCAGCGCGAGGAAATTTAGTTGGAAATGTTCAATTGCATATCTCGCACATATTTTGTCACAAGATTTGAAGCAGAGATCTTAGGCACAAGGGTCGGCCTCAATCCATGGGGATGATTTGTGGTGGGGTAATTGGGTTTGGTGGAATCCATGAGAAGTCTAAGGCTTTACCCATTCCTTTCATCTAGTGAGTATGGGTCAAAAAACAGACCGGTATAGGATGTGTCCTGAGTTTTGCCCCGGGCTCACACCGCTTACACAGCATCACAGGACTATGATAACACATAGATGTGTGTATAGGGCCGAAGAGACCTATTGCCGTGGGTACACGTCCGAGTGTGCATTCCATGGGGGCGTCCGATGGTCCATTCGATTCCAATACAACAGGGTCTATCCTGCTCCATTATATTGGAACAGAACAGAGTTTATTCATGTGGAAAGTATATGTAAGATACAATATGCGGATCTGACATGTGTGAACACTCCTTTATAGTTTTACTTGCAAATGGCTATTGCAATCCACATAATACTGTAATGGAGAAGATGATGATCCTCTAGGAGGAGAACTCTCTTCTTCAGACGCTGTTTCATCTTTTGCTGTTTATAGATTTGATTTCTTCAGCTGCAGTGTTTCTAGTCTGGCTGATTTGCCTTAAAGGGGATGTTCACGTTCAGACCAATATTGAGAGACAAATGTTATTGTTTGTAAAGTAAAAAGTTGTAGAATTTTCCAATATACTTTGTGTATCGATTCTTCCCAGTTTTCTAGATCTCTGCTTGCTGTCATTCATTCTGCTTACTCCTAGTGGATAAAAATCAGTCCATGGTCATGTGATATACAGTCCATGGTCATGTGATAAATGGTCCATGGTCATGTGATATACGGTCCATGGTCATGTGATGTACAGTCCATGGTCATGTGACATACAGTCCATGGTCATGTGATATACGGTCCATGGTCATGTGATGTACAGTCCATGGTCATGTGACATACAGTCCATGGTCATGTGATATACGGTCCATGGTCATCTGATATACACACAGGTGCACAGCAAGTACAGGAAAGGGACCGCAGAGGACTTTGGTAAAGATATTTTCACTGTTGAAGCCTCCTTTCGACTGTCGAATGAAGTAATTGTTCTTCAGTATACCACAGTAACATCTGGTCAGTGGGGTCAACCGACCGAAGTGTATGGTCAGCCTCATTCACGCTGCGCTGCATAGCCTTCTTTATTTCTCCATATGGTACCAGTTTTGTGCTAGAGCTGCAATGATAATCTATAAATCTTTTTATTCTGTGTGTATCAGGATTGTTGCCTTTTTGTAGAATATTCTACATATAATTTCAGATATTTACTCTAATATCTGGAACGCTCTCTCCATTTATTTCTGTGCTTCAGGGTAATATTCAGTAATATTGTAGTTTTCTTATCAAAATGATTTCAAAAGCGGGGATGATGATACATCAGAGATGATGATGGTGGTAGAGCAACATGGTCAAGAAAACCCTTGGAGGAGAAGGAATCTCCCTGCCCGCCGGTCACTGCTGAAGAGGGGCCATTTCTGCAGAGTTATTCCAGCCTTTTGAACTGCATTGTATATATCTGTAATCCTTTCTCTGTACTTTACTAATAACTGATAACTAAATCAGTTCTATATTGCAAATAAAGTCTTTGAAGTGTGTTGACATTGCACCTTCACCACTTTGGCCAGCTTTTTTGTCTGTGTGGTGCCATGTAGCTTTCTTCCTCACTGCATAAAGCTTGTAGATCGTAGATTAAATACCAGCATGCAATGTCAGTCAGCTGCTTCTAAGGCATATTATAATGTGTTAAAAGGATATGTTCCAGGGTACTGTGCATATTATAGTTTTCCTATAAAAACTACTCCCTGTACATCATCTACTCCCTATAGCTTCCTATGCAAGCTATAGGGAGTAGATGATGATGGTTGCGGACTGATATGGTCAAAAAAATCCTGATAGAACCTATAGTGGAGGAGACGGAGTCTCCCACCAGCAGGGGCGATGCTGAAGAAGGAGTAATTCTGCTGAGTTATTCCAGTCTGTTGAACTGTATTGCATATATCTTCAATCCATTCTCTGTACTGATTACTTTTAAGTATGCAGGTTCTTTACAGCAGATAAAGATGGCCAGTTTACATTTGGCCATCTTTAGTTTACGGTGAACTATGTAGCCTTCTTCCTCTCTACTTGTAATTCCATATTTTGTGTAAGGAGCAAGAATTCAGATTTATTCTAAGCCTTTACATATCATTCAGGGGCGTAAATACCGGAGTAGCAGCGGTAACGGCTGCCACAGGGCCCGGGACTCCACGGGGCCTGGTGACAGCCACTACCGCTGCAGATTATTATTTTTTTTTTAAAGTTGTTACCTGCTGGAGGTAACGGGCCCTATTTACTGCAGCGCCGGGTGCTGCCTAAAGATGGAAGCAGAGAGCAGAGGAGCTGCCTCCTCCACAGTTCACCTTTTAACAGTAGTGAAGCCAGCAATTGCTGGTTTCACTACTGTACCCAAGCAGCGGCCTTCTCCTGTCCAGGCCCCTGCCTCCCGGCACTTGCATAGTGACAGCAGGCAGAAGAAACTTCTATCACCTGCCTGCTGTCCCAAGCCATGATACCTTTTTCGACATCTATCCTAGTAGTTTACAGGACCTGTGTCATGATGTCATCAAAGGTCCTTTAACCTACTAAGATTAGAATCAGTCTTGCGTGGGCGGAGCTATCTGGATTGTATAGGTTAGCGTGCAATGAAGGGGAATGGGTTGCAGGCTATCTGTGAGAAAGAGGAGGGAATGGGAGGTGCAGAATGTGAGCAAGTGGGGTACAGGGGTTGTGCAGGCTGTGTGTGAGAAAGTCTGCACCCCCATTCCTTCCTTTCTCACACACAGTCTGTACACCTATGTACCCCTCTTGCTCACAGTTTGCACCCCCCATTCCACCCTATGTGAGCAAGACTGGTACACGGGCGTGCAGGCTGTGTATGAGCAAAGAGGGTGATGTGGGGGCGCAAGCTGTGTGTGAGAAAGGGGGGAATGGGGGTGCAGGCTGTGGGTGAGTAAGAGTGTGGTGGAATGTGGGTTCCCCCTCCACATCACCCTCTTGCTCGCACACAGCTTGCACACCCATTCCCCCATCTTGTTTGTACCACCTTTTTCCCCTCTTGCTCATACACACCCTACACCCCACATCACCCTCTTGTTCACATACAGCCTGCACGCCCACGTACCTCTCTTGGGGAGGAGAGGGGGCATGTAAAAAGTTTGTCACGGGGCCCCGTCCTTCCTAGTCACGCCACTGATATAATTCCTAATACTGTGTATCTATCGATGACTTTTGCCTCTTAGTAGAATGTTCTACTTACGGTATAATTTCAGATATTTACTCCAATATCCGGATAGGGTTAAAAGTAATTTCGAGCTCTCTGATGTGTTCCATTTATTCCTCTGCTTCAGGGGAACGCGCACTAATACCATAGTTTTCCTATCAAAACAATTTCCAAAGCGGGGAGCCATAGGGAGTAGTCAGAGAACATTAACCACTTTGTTTGAATACAAAAAAAGTAAATCATCAAACCATTATGTCATTAGCGGAGGGGATTACAGGCCTCACCGGGAAGAATTCTATAGGATTTTTTGTATATAAATACATCGGCCTTTGTGTAATGACATATTGCCACATAGGCAGCATCAACAACGTAAATAGGAGCTTTTACCGATACATTAAGCAATTTTTCCTTGACTCGGCGCTCGGAGACTTCGCCGGAGCTCCTCATCTGGAGCTATGTGATTGAGAGATTGGAGAACTTATGAAGTGACTTAACCTTTCTCAGATCGGTACAACAATGAAGCTGGTAATAATCTTAAATATATAGATTGCCGTAAATTGAAGAAAGGTTTTAGCTGTTACTTCTTGTTCCTATTGTCACGATTCAATATATACTCCGGTTCCTTCAGCTCCATGGATAGAAGTAGCATTAGATGTGAGACCTTCCATTGGGAGCTGTCATATTCTTACTATTGTAACCCGCGCACTCTTTAAGTCTGATTGTAAAGACGTTATCACATCATTCACTCTCAGAATTCCTCAATTCTTCGCCTTACCATTCACCCCGCGATAGGAATGAAAAGCATCACGTTACACTTGTCATTATATTACTGTAATGTGGGTTTTATACACAGAATTATTACCCGCAAATTGCAATTCTCAACTGTAGACATCAAAAGTTTAAGGTATATTATGAGCCAAACCGTCTAACATGAGAAAACATCTTCTTTACGGCGAGAATTGCTATGGCTCGTAATGGGAGCAATTCGAGTAACATAAGATGTGATAACCTAAGAGATTAAAGGGGTTGTGCGGGATAAATGGAAATCTGCACACTAATCTAAACACCATCCTACTTTCTAATTAACATAATTAACCAAAAATGTATATTTACCCATATTTGCTGGTTAGCCGGTGACGATCCATTTCCCCGTTTCCGGAAATGCAACATCACTGCTACTCCACCCCCATCCACTCCACCGTTCCTGCGGGATGGCTCCTCCCTCTTTTCTGACTGCTGGCACGGTCTTGTCCCAGCGCTGCTCTGCGCTCTACTGCTGATAACCCACCTCTTCTGCTCAGCTCCTACGCATGCGCAGTAGAGGTGGATCATCGCTGCAGAGCACAGAGTGCTGGAACAAGACTGCGCCAAGACAGTCAGAAAAGAAAGAGGGGCCATCCCGCCGAAAATACTGGAAGGAAAAAAGAGAGGTAAGTATATAATGGGGTCGGGGGTTAGGATGAGTAGGTTGGGATGAGCTAGTAGTGGGCGGGATAGCTAGAGAGACAGGGAGGGAGTGTATGGGAGGGTAAGAGGAGTGAGGTGAGAGGAAGGTAGTGTGGAAGTTACATAGCAGGAAGCTGAACCTTGTAAACAAATGCAGAAGATACCAGGAGCTCCCAGAGACACCCATAAATCACCCAAAACACTGCTAAAGGTATATGGGTGTATTTAGTAAACCACTAATAGCACTAAGAGACCCTTAGTGGCCCCTGCACACAGTGTTATGCCCCATAGTGCCCCTGCACACAGTATTATGTCACATTGTGGACCACCCATGAACAATTATTATACTCTGGAGTCTTTTCAGACCCCAGAGCACAATAATTGGAGACCCAGGGGAGGATACAAACATAAAAAAACACTGTTACTTACCTCTCCCTGGCTCTAACACACTCTCCACAGAGCTCTTCAATGTTGGACCAGATGTCACCTGACCCAGGCCGGCGTTGCGACGCATAATGACGCTTGTCTGGGTCATGTGACGTCTGTGACGTCACCAAACAAGTTTGAAGCCTGCTGGAGTGCAGAACAGGTAAGTAACAGTGTTTTTTTGTGTTCCCTCATCTCCACTGGGCCTCCAATCGTTATACTATGTCCACAGAAGGGGAATCGCAGGCAGGTCTGAGCAGGAGTGGGGGTTGGTAAGTAAACAGGGCCTGTTACCTGCTGATGTAACTCATGGCCTATTAAAAAAAAAATGTCATGAGTCCTGTGGCAGCGGATACCGCTTCTACCCCGGTAGTTACACCCCTCGCTACATTCACATCTGTATTGAAATCTTTTGCAGAAATCCTGGGCGAAAAATTCCTGCAAAAATGGCTTTTTTATCTGGTGAAAATTAACATCCACCCGATTAAGCCTATTATGGAATCCATTACTATCTGTCATTTGTCAGTGGTCCCAATCTTGTGGCAGACCAGAAGAATGAACAGAACGGCCTAAGTGTGAATGTAGCTGTAGTATATTAAAATATCATTTTCTTTCCCTGTGCCTTTTTCTTTTTCACACAAGTGTTCGGTGTCTGATGTTGTCTGTTGTCTAATAGTTCGGGTATGATTATACGAGGCTACAGGAAAAAAATATAACGAAGGCTGGGTTCACATCTTTGGGGATTCCGTCCCCCGCTCCGCTTGATAAATGTGGAGAGAAAAGTAACACATGCACGACTTTTCTCCTTGCATTTTTGGGGCGGAAACCAGGTAGTCCCCATTATAGTCTATGGGGTTTGCCGGGTAAAAACGGAAACCCCAACGCAGGTGTGAACCTAGCGATACCTGTAATCTGGAGGCATGAGGATATAGTGTTATAACAAACACAATGTAACAGTCCTTAGATGAGGATATGAGACAGGGATACAACAACTACTCTCCGGCCTGCATTGCTCTCTTGGTGCCACATTTGACCTCACTCATCTGACCTGAGTTGTGTGACACATCTGACCTCACTCATCTGACCTGAGTTGTGTGACACATCTGACCTCACTCATCTGACCTGAGTTGTATGATACCTCTGACTTCAGATGGCAAGTAATTGTGCACCTGAAGAAGAGCTTGTGGAGCTCAAAACGCGTTGTGAAGTACGTCTTTGTCCAATAAAGGTCATATATTTTATTCACCTTGTCAACACTCCAATCTGTGGACCAGAGAGCGCAAACGTCCATCTCCAGCCGCTGGCCTCCTTCTTTTCTTTACCCGTCCGTCTTGCCATGTTGGGTGGTCCGCTCCATGATTCTCATTGCCTATTCTAGCCGGTACACATAAGGTTAAACAGAAACTTGACAGTGTTTTTGTTTTCAAGTAATGGTGAATTTGGTATTACTTGATGCAACCGATAAAGCTGATATTAAAGATGCAACGTGCCGGTTCAGCTTTGCTGCTTGCGAGTTGTAACCTTTCTAATGCATTTCCATAGCAGCTCCCCATGTTTTCTTTGTGACATTTGTATTCTACAGTTTAATTAGTTTGTATTTGCAGTGGGCAGGTTTCCTGGTAGTCGTCCTGATACGATAATTCTCATGGCAAGACCTCAGCGCGGCAACAAAGGCAGTCTGCTCCAGAGCTTGTGAAAAACAGGATTCCCGCCTGTCTTTGCTTCCCCGGCTGATTATCGTTTCTTCATTCATGTCTTCTCATCTCATTTCCTAATTGTCTCTCATCGTGTCTGATTTTTATCAATTTTGTTATTTTTTTTGTCTTCATAGCTCATTATTTCTTAGCTTAGATCTACTTCACTGACAGTAATAATAACAATAATAATATTAATAATTCTAGACTTCATTTATGTGCTGTCAACATATTGTGCAGAACTTTCCAAGGAGTAGAGTTGTTGACATGTAGGGTTAGTGACCATCCAACTAGTCATAGTAGAATTGTCTGATGAGAGTGATATATATCTAGATGTACTTGACTGATAGAGTTGTGATGCTATCAAGAGTTGCTGAAACATACCACCCATCTGGACCACCTTTTATTATGACCACACAGAAGTTTCCAGGAGAAGACCCTACAGTACTTGCTGCCATCAATGCGTCTCAGAGAGAATGTTCAGAGAACTTTCTGTTCTTATAACCATACACCAGTTGATCCATGTGAGATCTTCTATAACCATACACCAGTTGATCCATGTGAGATCTCCTCTAGTTACACATCAGGTGGTCTATTTGAGATCTCCTCTAGTTACACACCAGCTGATCCATTTGAGATCTGCTTTAGTTACACACCAGTTGATCCATGTGAGATCTCCTCTAGTTACACACCAGTTGATCCATGTGAGATCTCCTCTAGTTACACACCAGTTGATCCATGTCAGATCTCCTCTAGTTACACACCAGTTGATCCATGTGAGATCTCCTCTTGTTACACACCAATTGACCTATGTGAGATCTCCTCTAGTTACACACCAGCTGATCCATGTGAGATCTCCTCTAGTTACACACCAGTTGACCTATCTAAGATCTCCTCTAGTTACACGCCAGCTGATCCATGTGAGATCTCCTGTTGTTACAAACCAGTTGATCTATGTGAGATCTCCTCTAGTTACACACCAGTTGACCTATCTAAGATCTCCTCTAGTTACACGCCAGCTGATCTATTTGAGATCTCCTCTAGTTACAAACCAGTTGATCCATGTGAGATCTCCTCTAGTTACACACCAGTTGACCTATCTAAGATCTCCTCTAGTTACACGCCAGCTGATCCATGTGAGATCTCCTGTTGTTACAAACCAGTTGATCTATGTGAGATCTCCTCTAGTTACACACCAGTTGATCTATGTGAGATCTCCTCTAGTTACACACCAGCTGATCCATGTGAGATCTCCTCTAGTTACATACCAGTTGACCTATGTGAGATCTCCTCTAGTTACACACCAGTTGATCTATGTGAGATCTCCTCTAGTTACACACCAGTTGACCTATGTGAGATCTCCTCTAGTTACACACCAGCTGATCCATGTGAGATCTCCTCTAGTTACACACCAGTTGATCCATGTGAGATCTCCTCTCTTTACATACCAATTGACCTATGTGAGATCTCCTCTAGTTACACACCAGGTGATCTATTTGAGATTTCCTCTATTTACATACTAGTTGATCCATGTGAGATCTCCTCTAGTTACACACCAAATGACCTATCTGAGATCTCCTCTAGTTACACACCAGTTGATCCATGTGAGATCTCCTGTTGTTACACACCATTTGATCCATGTGAGATCTCCTCTAGTTATACATCATTTGAGCAACGTGAAATCTTTGGTAACCATAGAATGGTTGACCTAGGTTTCCTGTTACCATAAACCAGCTACTCCATGTGGGATCTCTTATAACCATACACCAGTTAAGCTATGTGAGTTCTCCTGTAACTATACAACGTGTGACCTTCGTGAGATCTCCTTTATCCATGCAACAGTTCACCTACGTAAGACCTCCTAGAACTCTAAACCAGTTGTCCTATGCGAGATCTCCTCTAACCATATGACAGTTCACCTATGTGAGACCTCCTAAAGCCCTACACCAGTTGTCCTATGTCAGGTCTCTTGTAACCATGCACCAGTTATCTTATGTAAGATTTCCTATAACCATTCATCAGTTGCCCTATATATGATCTGTTGTCCCTGTTCACCTGTATACATTTACCACCGATCCATTCCTCCTGACAGCCCCGGGGTACAGCACACCTCCTTTCCGCCTCTTCCTGGACCTGCACTGATGCCAAGTTTCCTGGCCATGAGGAAGGCGATGAACCCATATCTAGGGGCCTCACCAATTACAGAGAAAGGGAATAGGATAACAAGCACAATAAGGGTGGAATGGGTTAACTTACCTCCCGTACATGTTCATTACACGTATAACATTATTACATTGGATGCCATATTGCAGATCTATCTAGTCAAGAACCTTTCATAGCAGAAAACCCCATAATGCCGCACCGTACAGAGCAATACAATACAGCTGCATATGCAGTGCCTGCAGCTACGTAGTATGAGCTGCAGGAATGCTGCCTGCCTCCGTATAGCTTCGTGTACTAATATGTGGGAAGTTGAGTACAATTCCATGTTTGCGGTGACTTTATCAGCATACATAATAATTTCCAGGTAGAGCGTCCACATGGTCACAGTCAGCGACCGATGGCAATCTAGTAGCTAAATGAACAGGTATAAAAATCAGAGAAACGATAAAATAAATGTACTAATGATTGGAAGTCGTTCACCTCGCGGGGGTGTAATGACTGGACGGAATGCTGGGAGAGTGAGATGAATAATGAAGATCCCGAATATTTCATCATATTAGACATAATAATACAACCAAAGGAGGTTAAGAAGAAGCTTTGACCGGCCGCCAAATCTAGTTAGATAGCCTCTTTTACATATTTAATCCCTCGTGCTGAAAAGTAGAGTTAGCCTTCAAGTGAACTCTCCGAGTTGGCAGAAATTGCCCTATCCAAAAATGTCTCTACGGGAAGGCTCTCGTATCGAAGCAGATACAATTATCCTGCTCGTTTCCATTAAATAAGAGGTTACGGAATCAGAATGAGACGTCGACGGCACAAGTCGCAGGGGCGCGTTTATCAGATGGAATGGCATTAAATGTGTTAAACAGGGACATAAGCCATATTTAGCTAAGATGTCAGCCATTTGTAATCTCGTTCTTTGACATGGGAAGGATAAGGCTAAATAAATCCCATTAGCTGTTTTTAAGAGATCCATGGCCGAACCGTGGTATTCTAGTTCATGTGAATGGGATCTTAGATGCAATAGTGCACAGTGTACAGAGCCAGCTGCCTCCAGCTCGGTGCACTGTGTAAAAGGATGGCTGCTTTCTACGTCTCAGGAAGTGACATCACGTCCGTTGGTCACATGACAGTTCTACAGGTACAGCGCAATCTCATTCACATTATTAAGAAAGGGACTTGGATGTGATCTCCAAGTGGGGGTCATTCATTTTGGGTCGTGGATAACAGCAGCTTAGAAGATCCCTTCATTTAAAGGGTTCTACCATTAAAAATCTTTTTTTCTGTGGCTAACACGTCGGAATAGCCTTTAGAAAGGCTATTTGTCTCTTACCTTTAGATGGGATCTCCGCTGCGCCGTTCCTTAGTAATACCGGTTTTTACCAGTATGTAAATTAGTTCTCTGGCAGCGATGGGGGCGGGCCCCAGCGCTGAAAATGCGATGAGGGCGTCCCCACCTCTGCCCGAGAACAGGATCCTGCGCCGCCTCTATCTTCTGCTGGACCCTCCCCTTCTTTCTTCATCTTTCTTCGGCGGCTTCGCCTCTGTCGGCTCTGACACTAGTAGAGCCGACTGCGCATGCGCGGCCATAGTTCAGAAGCCGCAATTGCGTGCATGCGCAGTCGGCTCTACTAGTCTCAGTGGCAGAGCCAACTGCGCAGGTGTCAGAAGAAAGACGAAGAAAGAAGGGGAGGATCCAGCAGAAGATAGAGGCGGTGCAGGATCCTGTTCTCGGGCAGCGGTGGGGATGTCCCCATCGCATTTTCAGTGCTGGGGCCCGCCCCCATCGCTGCCATAGAACTAATTTACGTACCTGTAAAAACCGGTATTTCTAAGGAACGGCGTGGCGGAGATCCCATCTAATGGTAAGAGACAAATAGCCTTTCTAAGGCTCCATTCACACGGAGTAACGCCAGGCGTTTTTTGTGTGTATTTTGTGTGTATTTTTCCAGCCGTAAAAAGCAGTCTCCATTGAGTTCTATAGTAAAATACGCCTGTATTTTTACGTCCGTAATTTTACGGACGTAAAATTACGGACGTAAAATTACGGACGTAAAAAAACACCAGCATTTTACTATAGAACTCAATGGAGACTGCTTTTTACGGCTGTAAAAATACACACAAAATACACACAAAAAACGCCTGGCGTTACTCCGTGTGAATGGAGCCTAAAGGCTATTCCGACGTGTTAGCCACAAAAAAAAGATTTTTAATGGTAGAATCCCTTCAACAAATCTGCCTTTTTATGGATGTTTCCGCATGTTATCGTGTAGGAGGAGCGAGTAGATTGATGTATAATTTTGTGAGAATTAATTCCATACGACCTGTCTTTTATTTCTCTATATGTAATGCTTGCACCCCAGCAGGAATCGTTCCTGATCATTCCTTTTTAGTGTTACGTTTAGTTTATTATCACACAGTGAGGTCAAATGTTGCATTTTGGGACAATCGCTGCAAAATTACGGAAAATGATTTCACAAATGATTCTGCAGTTTTGTGGTAATAGGGCAATAAATCCCCATTTGTCTGCACTCTTACTGGTGAAGCCGAGCTCAATATGGCGCATGACTATGTCTTTTGTGTACCATGAGGAGCAGATAATACATCCCTGAGAAGGGTAACCTGCAGATCTATAGAAAAGACATGAAAATACTGTGAATCCTGGAGATTCATCCATAAGTGTATTGCAGTGTATAGGGACCCCACTCTACCATGACCATCTTAAGGAGGACTGAGGACCAAGCAGAAAATACTGAATAAGATACACAATTTTATTCTTGATGTTCCCCTGATCAGTTTGGTGTTTTTTGTTTTAAAATCCAAAAAATATGGCCCCTGGAAGATTATATGTCACTAGGCTTGATTCTCCAAGTGGGTGGGAACCTTACGTTCTTCTATGAGAAAATAAAAGGTTCCTGACAACATGTGGAATCTGAGCTAGTTACATATGTCACAATACAACCTCATTAAGGTAAGACCCTACACTAATACCTCTCCTGGACCCAAGTATGGGTCTGCAGTGTGAACACAGGGCAATAAAATACCTCTCCTGGACCAGAATAAGTCTACAGTGTGAACACAAGGGAAGGAAGGTCCAGAGAACACTCACCTTAAATGGCCTTGGGGAAATGGGCTCTCTGTCCCAAATAAATAGGCCTGTGGAATTGAATGGGAGTGCAAGTCCAACTAAAGGGAACCGCGCCCCTCTTACTATATACATAGAAGAAAATTCAGACAGCACCTCCCGATGTGAACAGGTGCAAGCTACCGTGGCAAAATACATAAAGACAGAAAAATATAGCAGCACTCTGACACAGCACAAAGGCTATAAGGAACAAAGAAAAACTATAAAAAATACTATAAACTAAATATATAAATAAATTTGAGGTTCTTCGTTGTACATATTTGATCAAATTTATTTATATATTTAGTTTATAGTATTTTTATAGTTTTTCTTTGTTCCTTATAGCTTTTGTGCTGTGTCAGAGTGCTGCTATATTTTTCTGTTTTTATGTATTTTGCCACGGTAGCTTGCACCTGTTCACATCGGGAGGTGCTGTCTGAATTTTCTTCTATGTCACAATACAGGGATACAGTACAGAGATAATACACACAGTGATGTCACAGTACAGAGATAATACACACAGTGATGTCACAGTACAGGGATAATACACACAGTGATGTCACAGTACAGAGATAATACACACAGTGATGTCACAGTACAGAGATAATACACATAGTGATGTCACAGTACAGGGATAATACACACAGTGATGTCACAGTACAGGGATAATAAACACAGTGATGTCACAGTACAGGGATAATACACACAGTGATGTCACAGTACAGGGATAATACACACAGTGATGTCACAGTACAGGGATAATACACACAGTGATGTCACAGTACAGAGATAATACACACAGTGATGTCACAGTACAGGGATAATACACACAGTGATGTCACAGTACAGGGATAATAAACACAGTGATGTCACAGTACAGGGATAATACACACAGTGATGTGACAGTACAGGGATAATACACACAGTGATGTCACAGTACAGGGATAATACACACAGTGATGTCACAGTACAGAGATAATACACACAGTGATGTCACAGTACAGAGATAATACACACAGTGATGTCACAGTACAGGGATAATACACACAGTGATGTCACAGTACAGGGATAATACACTCAGTGATGTCACAGTACAGAGATAATACACACAGAGATGTCACAGTACAGGGATAATATACACAGTGATGTCACAGTACAGGGATAATACACACAGTGATGTCACAGTACAGGGATAATATACACAGTGATGTCACAGTACAGAGATAATACACACAGAGATGTCACAGTACAGGGATAATATACACAGTGATGTCACAGTACAGGGATAATACACACAGTGATGTCACAGTACAGAGATAATACACAGTGATGTCACAGTACAGGATAATACACACAGTGATGTCACAGTACAGGGATGATACACACAGTGATGTCACAGTACAGGGATAATACACACAGTGATGTCACAGTACAGGGATAATACACACAGTGATATCACAATACAGAGATAATACACACAGTGATGTCACAGTACAGAGATAATACACAGTGATGTCACAGTACAGGGATAATACACACAGTGATGTCACAGTACAGGGATAATACACACAGTGATGTCACAGTACAGGGATAATACACACAGTGATGTCACAGTACAGGGATAATACACACAGTGATGTCACAGTACAGAGATAATACACACAGTGATGTCACAGTACAGGGATAATACACACAGTGATATCACAATACAGAGATAATACACACAGTGATGTCACAGTACAGAGATAATACGCACATTGTGACATCACAACACATGAAGAAAGTCATTATAAAGTCCCATTCTGGCATTATAATGTCTTCGTATGTAATGGAGGAGCATTCAGTTTTCCACATCTCCCTCCATCATTATCCTTATCATCATTATCACTAATAGTCATAATCCCCCCAGGTCTCGGTGGAGATGACCCCTCAGTCATTGGGCCCCATAGGAGCTGCTATGTCTGCTATTCCCATGATTCCTATTCCCTCATGACGACGGCTCTATTGTACTTGATGCTATTTATTGCCAATTTCCTCCTTCTGTTAGTAAATGAGGTATCTGAGGACGCTGCTCCTGCCTAGACACAAACTAACATGACCACATCCGACAAACATGTGTATTTCCATGTGTTCTTGACTCCATCCATGACCTGCTGACATCAGATTGTATTATGGCCCGCCTTGTGATGGGGTGTACTCCGAACCTCATGTAATATGTATAATATTATCTCACAATCTAGATGGTAACAGATTTCGGAGAGCCTATTCTTTATCTTCTCGGTGGTCACCTCAGCTCTTCATCTCGCTGTTTCCTTCAGCCTTCCCTAACTCCATTATTGACTTTCAATCTTTCCTCCTCTGCTCCTTGCTAAATATTTCAGTAGGTTTTCATTCACACTTTCCAGTGAAGTGAGTTCTCTTCCCGGAGACGAGAGACATCATTTTATAAGCATTGCGAGGGGAAGATCTAGAGAGAGTCCATGTTGATGATAAAATGGTGAGGATGGTGGAGGAGGCATCATTACTCCTAATTACTAGAGATGAGCGAACAGTGTTCTATCGAACTCATGTTCGATCGGATATTAGGCTGTTCGGCATGTTCGAATCGAATCGAACACCGCGTGGTAAAGTGCGCCATTACTCGATTCCCCTCCCACCTTCCCTGGCGCCTTTTTTGCTCCAATAACAGCGCTGGGTAGGTGGGACAGGAACTACGACACCGGTGACGTTGAAAAAAGTAGGCAAAACCCATTGGCTGCCGAAAACATGTGACCTCTAATTTAAAAGAACAGCGACGCCCAGCTTCGCGTCATTCTGAGCTTGCAATTCACCGAGGACGGAGGTTTCCGTCCAGCTAGCTAGGGCTTAGATTCTGGGTAGGCAGGGACAGGCTAGGATAGGAAGGAGAAGACAACCAACAGCTCTTGTAAGAGCTAAATTCCAGGGAGAAGCTTGTCAGTGTAACGTGGCACTGACGGGCTCAATCGCCGCAACCCAGCTTTCCCAGGATCCTGAATGGAATACACTGTCAGTGTATTCCCGTATACCCGATATATACCCCGATACCCGTTCCAACGGTGTGCCCCCCCACCTTCACCCCAGAAATACCCTGCAAGTCCCCTAGCAATAGAATTGGGGCTATATACACCCACAATTTTTACTACTGGTATACAGTGCCATTGTCTGACTGGGAATTCAAAGAATATATTGGGAATACAAATACCCTCATTTCTTGCTACTGCCATATAGTGCCAGTTTCTGACTGGTAATTCAAAGAATATATTGGGGTTACGTGCACCCACAATTTTTACTACTGGTATACAGTGCCATTGTCTGACTGGGAATTCAAAGAATATATTGGGAATACAAATACCCTCATTTCTTGCTACTGCCATATAGTGCCAGTGTCTGACTGGGAATTCAAAGAATATATTGGGGTTACGTGCACCCACAATTTTTACTACTGGTATACAGTGCCATTGTCTGACTGGGAATTCAAAGAATATATTGGGGTTATAAATACCCTCATTTCTTGCTACTGCCATATAGTGCCAGTTTCTGACTGGGAATTCAAAGAATATATTGGGGTTACGTGCACCCACAATTTTTACTACTGGTATACAGTGCCATTGTCTGACTGGGAATTCAAAGAGTATATTGGGAATACAAATACCCTCATTTCTTGCTACTGCCATATAGTGCCAGTTTCTGACTGGGAATTCAAAGAATATATTGGGGTTACGTGCACCCACAATTTTTACTACTGGTATACAGTGCCATTGTCTGACTGGGAATTCAAAGAATATATTGGGGTTATAAATACCCTCATTTCTTGCTACTGCCATATAGTGCCAGTTTCTGACTGGTAATTCAAAGAATATATTGGGGTTACGTGCACCCACAATTTTTACTACTGGTATACAGTGCCATTGTCTGACTGGGAATTCAAAGAGTATATTGGGAATACAAATACCCTCATTTCTTGCTACTGCCATATAGTGCCAGTTTCTGACTGGTAATTCAAAGAATATATTGGGGTTACGTGCACCCACAATTTTTACTACTGGTATACAGTGCCATTGTCTGACTGGGAATTCAAAGAATATATTGGGGTTATAAATACCCTCATTTCTTGCTACTGCCATATAGTGCCAGTTTCTGACTGGTAATTCAAAGAATATATTGGGGTTACGTGCACCCACAATTTTTACTACTGGTATACAGTGCCATTGTCTGACTGGGAATTCAAAGAGTATATTGGGAATACAAATACCCTCATTTCTTGCTACTGCCATATAGTGCCAGTTTCTGACTGGGAATTCAAAGAATATATTGGGGTTACGTGCACCCACAATTTTTACTACTGGTATACAGTGCCATTGTCTGACTGGGAATTCAAAGAATATATTGGGGTTATAAATACCCTCATTTCTTGCTACTGCCATATAGTGCCAGTTTCTGACTGGTAATTCAAAGAATATATTGGGGTTACGTGCACCCACAATTTTTACTACTGGTATACAGTGCCATTGTCTGACTGGGAATTCAAAGAATATATTGGGGTTATAAATACCCTCATTTCTTGCTACTGCCATATAGTGCCAGTTTCTGACTGGTAATTCAAAGAATATATTGGGGTTACGTGCACCCACAATTTTTACTACTGGTATACAGTGCCATTGTCTGACTGGGAATTCAAAGAATATATTGGGGTTATAAATACCCTCATTTCTTGCTACTGCCATATAGTGCCAGTTTCTGACTGGGAATTCAAAGAATATATTGGGGTTACGTGCACCCACAATTTTTACTACTGGTATACAGTGCCATTGTCTGACTGGGAATTCAAAGAGTATATTGGGAATACAAATACCCTCATTTCTTGCTACTGCCATATAGTGCCAGTTTCTGACTGGGAATTCAAAGAATATATTGGGGTTACGTGCACCCACAATTTTTACTACTGGTATACAGTGCCATTGTCTGACTGGGAATTCAAAGAATATATTGGGGTTATAAATACCCTCATTTCTTGCTACTGCCATATAGTGCCAGTTTCTGACTGGGAATTCAAAGAATATATTGGGGTTACGTGCACCCACAATTTTTACTACTGGTATACAGTGCCATTGTCTGACTGGGAATTCAAAGAGTATATTGGGAATACAAATACCCTCATTTCTTGCTACTGCCATATAGTGCCAGTTTCTGACTGGGAATTCAAAGAATATATTGGGGTTACGTGCACCCACAATTTTTACTACTGGTATACAGTGCCATTGTCTGACTGGGAATTCAAAGAATATATTGGGGTTATAAATACCCTCATTTCTTGCTACTGCCATATAGTGCCAGTTTCTGACTGGTAATTCAAAGAATATATTGGGGTTACGTGCACCCACAATTTTTACTACTGGTATACAGTGCCATTGTCTGACTGGGAATTCAAAGAGTATATTGGGAATACAAATACCCTCATTTCTTGCTACTGCCATATAGTGCCAGTTTCTGACTGGGAATTCAAAGAATATATTGGGGTTACGTGCACCCACAATTTTTACTACTGGTATACAGTGCCATTGTCTGACTGGGAATTCAAAGAATATATTGGGGTTATAAATACCCTCATTTCTTGCTACTGCCATATAGTGCCAGTTTCTGACTGGTAATTCAAAGAATATATTGGGGTTACGTGCACCCACAATTTTTACTACTGGTATACAGTGCCATTGTCTGACTGGGAATTCAAAGAATATATTGGGGTTATAAATACCCTCATTTCTTGCTACTGCCATATAGTGCCAGTTTCTGACTGGTAATTCAAAGAATATATTGGGGTTACGTGCACCCACAATTTTTACTACTGGTATACAGTGCCATTGTCTGACTGGGAATTCAAAGAGTATATTGGGAATACAAATACCCTCATTTCTTGCTACTGCCATATAGTGCCAGTTTCTGACTGGGAATTCAAAGAATATATTGGGGTTACGTGCACCCACAATTTTTACTACTGGTATACAGTGCCATTGTCTGACTGGGAATTCAAAGAATATATTGGGGTTATAAATACCCTCATTTCTTGCTACTGCCATATAGTGCCAGTTTCTGACTGGGAATTCAAAGAATATATTGGGGTTACGTGCACCCACAATTTTTACTACTGGTATACAGTGCCATTGTCTGACTGGGAATTCAAAGAGTATATTGGGAATACAAATACCCTCATTTCTTGCTACTGCCATATAGTGCCAGTTTCTGACTGGTAATTCAAAGAATATATTGGGGTTACGTGCACCCACAATTTTTACTACTGGTATACAGTGCCAATTTCTAACTAGGAATTCAAAATGCGCAAGGCTCCCGGAAAGGGACGTGGACGAGGCCGTGGGCGAGGTCGGGGGAATGGTTCTGGGGAGCAAGGTAGCAGTGAAGCCACAGGGCGTCCCGTGCCTACTCCTGTGGGGCAGCAAGCATTGCGCCACTCCACAGTGCCAGGGTTGCTTGCCACATTAACTAAACTGCAGGGTACAAACCTTAGTAGGCCCGAGAACCAGGAACAGGTCTTGCAATGGCTGTCAGAGAACGCTTACAGCACATTGTCCAGCAGCCAGTCAGACTCTGCCTCCTCTCCTCCTATTACCCAACAGTCTTGTCTTCCTTCCTCCCAAAATTCCGAAGCTTTACAGAACAATAACCCAAACTGTCCCTGCTCCCCAGAGCTGTTCTCCGCTCCTTTCATTGTCCCTCAACCTGCCTCTCCACGTCACGATTCCACGAACCTAACAGAGGAGCATCTGTATCCAGATGCTCAAACACTAGAGTCTCCTCCATCTCCGTTCGATTTGGTGGTGGATGACCAGCAACCCACCCTCATCGACGATGATGTGACGCAGTTGCCGTCAGGGCATCCAGTTGACCGGCGCATTGTGCGGGAGGAGGAGATGAGACAGGAGTTGGAAGAGGAAGTGGTGGATGATGAGGACACTGACCCGACCTGGACAGGGGGGATGTCAAGCGGGGAAAGTAGTGTGGATGTTGAGGCAGGTGCAGCACCAAAAAGGGTAGCTAGAGGCAGAGGCAGAGGTCAGCAGCTTAGGCGAAGCCAGGCCACACCCGGAATCTCCCAAGATGTTCCAGTTCGTACCCAGCCCCGAAAAACTCCCACCTCGAGGGCACGTTTCTCGAAGGTGTGGAGTTTTTTCAAGGAATGCGCCGAGGACAGATATAGTGTTGTCTGCACAATTTGCCTCTCGAAATTGATTAGGGGCTCTGAGAAGAGCAACCTGTCCACCACTTCAATGCGCCGTCATTTGGAATCCAAGCACTGGAATCAGTGGCAGGCAGCAACGGCAGGACAAAGGCCGCCTGCCGTTCACGCCACTGCCACTGCCTCTGCCTCTGCCTCTGCCACTGCCACTGCTGACTGTGCTGGCGATGCACTCCAGAGGACGAGCCAGGACACCACTTCATCTGCCTCCTCCACTTTGTTGACTTCTACCTCATCCTCCCCTGGTCCTGTCTTATCTCCTTCTCCTGCACCATCAAAGGCACCATCAGGCGTTTCTTTACAACAACCCACCATCTCTCAGACATTGGAGCGGCGGCAGAAATACACTGCTAACCACCCACACGCGCAAGCCTTGAACGCCAACATCGCTAAACTGCTGGCCCAGGAGATGTTGGCGTTCCGGCTTGTTGAAACTCCCGCCTTCCTGGACCTGATGGCAACTGCGGCACCTCGCTATGCCGTCCCTAGCCGTCACTACTTCTCCCGGTGTGCCGTCCCCGCCTTGCACCAGCACGTGTCACTCAACATCAGGCGGGCCCTTAGTTCCGCGCTTTGCACAAAGGTCCACTTGACCACCGACGCGTGGACAAGTGCATGCGGACAGGGACGCTACATTTCACTGACGGCACACTGGGTGAATGTAGTTGAGGCTGGGACTGCTTCCCAAACTGGCCCGGTGTACCTCGTCTCCCCGCCTAACATTCCTGGCAGGGACACGAGAAGAACACCCCCCTCCTCCTCCTCCTCTACCGCCTCCTCCTCCGCCACCGCCTCCTCCTCCGCCACCGCCTCCTCCTCCGCTGTTAGATTGACCCCAGCTACGAGTTGGAAACGTTGCAGCACTGGCGTTGCTAGACGTCAGCAGGCTGTGCTGAAGCTGATCAGCTTGGGGGACAGACAGCACACTGCCTCCGAGGTGAGGGATGCCCTCCTCGATGAGACGGCAATATGGTTTGAGCCGCTGCACCTGGGCCCAGGCATGGTCGTTTGTGATAACGGCCGGAACCTGGTAGCAGCTCTGGAGCTTGCCGGACTCCAACATGTTCCATGCCTGGCCCACGTCTTCAACCTAGTGGTGCAACGTTTCCTAAAGAGCTACCCCAATGTTCCAGAGCTACTGGTGAAAGTGCGGCGCATGTGCGCCCACTTTCGCAAGTCGACAGTAGCCGCTGCTAGCTTAAAATCTCTCCAGCAACGCCTGCATGTGCCACAACACCGGCTTTTGTGCGACGTCCCCACACGCTGGAACTCAACGTTTCAGATGTTGAATAGAGTGGTTGAGCAGCAGAGACCTTTGATGGAATACCAGCTACAAAACCCTAGGGTGCCACAAAGTCAGCTGCCTCAGTTTCACATCCATGAGTGGCCATGGATGAGAGACCTTTGTGACATCCTACGGGTCTTTGAGGAGTCCACAAGGAGGGTGAGCTCTGAGGATGCGATGGTGAGCCTTACAATCCCGCTCTTGTGTGTTCTGAGAGAATCCCTGATTGACATCAGAGATAACTCAGATCACACAGAGGAGTTAGGGATAGCATCCGATCCGTCACAGCTGGAGAGTAGGCCACACATCTGTCCGCTTCACTGCGTTTAATGGAGGAGGAGGAGGAGGAGGAGGAGGAAGAAGAGTTGTCCGATGATGTGATGGTGATACAGGAGGCTTCCGGGCAACTTCGAATCGTCCCATTGTTGCAGCGCGGATGGGTAGACATGGAGGATGAGGAGGAAATGGAGATTGAACTTTCCGGTGGGGCCAGAGGAGTCATGCCAACTAACACTGTGGCAGACATGGCTGAGTTCATGTTGGGGTGCTTTACAACCGACAAGCGTATTGTCAAAATCATGGAGGACAACCAGTACTGGATCTTTGCTATCCTTGACCCCCGGTATAAAAACAACATCTCGTCTTTTATTCCGGTAGAGGGGAGGGCCAATCGCATCAATGCTTGCCACAGGCAATTGGTGCAGAATATGATGGAGATGTTTCCAGCATGTGACGTTGGCGGCAGGGAGGGCAGTTCCTCCAGTAGGCAACCAAGTTCTCACCGGTCCACACAAACGAGGGGCACACTGTCTAAGGTCTGGGACACCTTGATGGCACCCCCTCGCCAAAGTGCCGCCACGGAGGGTCCTAGTGTCACCAGGCGTGAGAAGTATAGGCGCATGTTGCGGGAATACCTTTCCGACCACAGCCCTGTCCTCTCCGACCCCTCTGCGCCCTACACGTATTGGGTGTCGAAGTTGGACCTGTGGCTTGAACTTGCCCTATATGCCTTGGAGGTGCTGTCCTGTCCTGCCGCCAGCGTCCTATCTGAGAGGGTGTTCAGTGCAGCCGGTGGCATCATCACTGACAAGCGCACCCGTCTGTCAGCTGAGAGTGCCGACCGGCTCACTTTGATAAAAATGAACCACCACTGGGTAGAGCCGTCATTTTTGTGCCCACCTGTGTAAAGCACCCCAACATGAAACTCCATGTCTGTACTCAACCTCTCCAATTCCTCCGCATCCTCATACTCATCCACCATAAGCGTTGCACAATTCTGCTAATACTAGGCTCCCTCCACCCTGATTTCCCCCAACTCTGCTGGTTAGAGGCTCCCTCCACCCTGATTTCCACCAACTCTGTTGGTTAGAGGCTCCCTCCACCATGAATTTGCCCAAACTGGGCTGTTTAGAGGCTCCCTCCACCATGAATTGGTCCAAACTGGGGTTTTTAGAGGCTCCCTCCACCATGAATTGGTCCAAACTGGGCTGGTTAGAGGCTCCCTCCACCATGAATTTCCCAAAACTTGGCTGTTTAGAGGCTCCCTCCACCATGAATTTGCCCAAACTGGGCTGTTTAGAGGCTCCCTCCACCATGAATTGGTCCAAACTGGGCTGGTTAGAGGCTCCCTCCACCATGAATTTCCCAAAACTTGGCTGTTTAGAGGCTCCCTCCACCATTAATTGGTCCAAACTGGGCTGGTTAGAGGCTCCCTCCACCATGAATTTGCCCAAACTGGGGTGGTTAGAGGCTCCCTCCACCATTAATTGGTCCAAACTGGGCTGGTTAGAGGCTCCCTCCACCATGAATTTCCCAAAACTTGGCTGTTTAGAGGCTCCCTCCACCATTAATTGGTCCAAACTGGGCTGGTTAGAGGCTCCCTCCACCATGAATTTGCCCAAACTGGGCTGTTTAGAGGCTCCCTCCACCATGAATTTGCCCAAACTGGGCTGTTTAGAGGCTCCCTCCACCATGAATTGGTCCAAACTGGGCTGGTTAGAGGCTCCCTCCACCATGAATTTCCCAAAACTTGGCTGTTTAGAGGCTCCCTCCACCATTAATTGGTCCAAACTGGGCTGGTTAGAGTCTCCCTCCACCATGAATTTGCCCAAACTGGGGTGGTTAGAGGCTCCCTCCACCATTAATTGGTCCAAACTGGGCTGGTTAGAGGCTCCCTCCACAATTAATTGGTCCAAACTGGGCTAATTAGAGGCTCCCTCCACCATGAATTGGTCCAAACTGGGTTTTTTAGAGGCTCCCTCCACCATGAATTTCCCAAAACTTGGCTGTTTAGAGGCTCCCTCCACCATTAATTGGTCCAAACTGGGCTGGTTAGAGGCTCCCTCCACCATGAATTTGCCCAAACTGGGCTGTTTAGAGGCTCCCTCCACCATGAATTTGCCCAAACTGGGCTGTTTAGAGGCTCCCTCCACCATGAATTGGTCCAAACTGGGCTGGTTAGAGGCTCCCTCCACCATGAATTTCCCAAAACTTGGCTGTTTAGAGGCTCCCTCCACCATTAATTGGTCCAAACTGGGCTGGTTAGAGGCTCCCTCCACCATGAATTTGCCCAAACTGGGGTGGTTAGAGGCTCCCTCCACCATGAATTGGTCCAAACTGGGGTGGTTAGAGGCTCCCTCCACCATGAATTGGTCCAAACTGGGGTGGTTAGAGGCTCCCTCCACCATTAATTGGTCCAAACTGGGCTGGTTAGAGGCTCCCTCCACAATTAATTGGTCCAAACTGGGCTAATTAGAGGCTCCCTCCACCATGAATTGGTCCAAACTGGGTTTTTTAGAGGCTCCCTCCACCATTAATTGGTCCAAACTGGGCTGGTTAGAGGCTCCCTCCACAATTAATTGGTCCAAACTGGGCTAATTAGAGGCTCCCTCCACCATGAATTGGTCCAAACTGGGTTTTTTAGAGGCTCCCTCCACCATGAATTTGCCCAAACTGGGCTGTTTAGAGGCTCCCTCCACCATGAATTGGTCCAAACTGGGCTGGTTAGAGGCTCCCTCCACCATGAATTTCCCAAAACTTGGCTGTTTAGAGGCTCCCTCCACCATTAATTGGTCCAAACTGGGCTGGTTAGAGGCTCCCTCCACCATTAATTGGTCCAAACTGGGCTGGTTAGAGGCTCCCTCCACCATTAATTGGTCCAAACTGGGCTGGTTAGAGGCTCCCTCCACCATGAATTTCCCAAAACTTGGCTGTTTAGAGGCTCCCTCCACCATTAATTGGTCCAAACTGGGCTGGTTAGAGGCTCCCTCCACCATGAATTTGCCCAAACTGGGCTGTTTAGAGGCTCCCTCCACCATGAATTTGCCCAAACTGGGCTGTTTAGAGGCTCCCTCCACCATGAATTGGTCCAAACTGGGCTGGTTAGAGGCTCCCTCCACCATGAATTTCCCAAAACTTGGCTGTTTAGAGGCTCCCTCCACCATTAATTGGTCCAAACTGGGCTGGTTAGAGGCTCCCTCCACCATGAATTTGCCCAAACTGGGGTGGTTAGAGGCTCCCTCCACCATTAATTGGTCCAAACTGGGCTGGTTAGAGGCTCCCTCCACAATTAATTGGTCCAAACTGGGCTAATTAGAGGCTCCCTCCACCATGAATTGGTCCAAACTGGGTTTTTTAGAGGCTCCCTCCACCATGAATTTCCCAAAACTTGGCTGTTTAGAGGCTCCCTCCACCATGAATTGGTCCAAACTGGGCTGGTTAGAGGCTCCCTCCACCATGAATTTCCCAAAACTTGGCTGTTTAGAGGCTCCCTCCACCATTAATTGGTCCAAACTGGGCTGGTTAGAGGCTCCCTCCACCATGAATTTGCCCAAACTGGGCTGTTTAGAGGCTCCCTCCACCATGAATTGGTCCAAACTGGGCTGGTTAGAGGCTCCCTCCACCATGAATTTCCCAAAACTTGGCTGTTTAGAGGCTCCCTCCACCATTAATTGGTCCAAACTGGGCTGGTTAGAGGCTCCCTCCACCATGAATTGGTCCAAACTGGGGTGGTTAGAGGCTCCCTCCACCATTAATTGGTCCAAACTGGGCTGGTTAGAGGCTCCCTCCACAATTAATTGGTCCAAACTGGGCTAATTAGAGGCTCCCTCCACCATGAATTGGTCCAAACTGGGTTTTTTAGAGGCTCCCTCCACCATGAATTTGCCCAAACTGGGCTGTTTAGAGGCTCCCTCCACCATGAATTGGTCCAAACTGGGCTGGTTAGAGGCTCCCTCCACCATGAATTTCCCAAAACTTGGCTGTTTAGAGGCTCCCTCCACCATTAATTGGTCCAAACTGGGCTGGTTAGAGGCTCCCTCCACCATTAATTGGTCCAAACTGGGCTGGTTAGAGGCTCCCTCCACCATGAATTTGCCCAAACTGGGCTGGTTAGAGGCTCCCTCCACCATGAATTTCCCAAAACTTGGCTGTTTAGAGGCTCCCTCCACCATTAATTGGTCCAAACTGGGCTGGTTAGAGGCTCCCTCCACCATGAATTTGCCCAAACTGGGGTGGTTAGAGGCTCCCTCCACCATTAATTGGTCCAAACTGGGCTGGTTAGAGGCTCCCTCCACAATTAATTGGTCCAAACTGGGCTAATTAGAGGCTCCCTCCACCATGAATTGGTCCAAACTGGGTTTTTTAGAGGCTCCCTCCACCATGAATTTGCCCAAACTGGGCTGTTTAGAGGCTCCCTCCACCATGAATTTGTCCAAACTGGGCTGGTTAGAGGCTCCCTCCACCATGAATTTCCCAAAACTTGGCTGTTTAGAGGCTCCCTCCACCATTAATTGGTCCAAACTGGGCTGGTTAGAGGCTCCCTCCACCATTAATTGGTCCAAACTGGGCTGGTTAGAGGCTCCCTCCACCATTAATTGGTCCAAACTGGGCTGGTTAGAGGCTCCCTCCACCATTAATTGGTCCAAACTGGGCTGGTTAGAGGCTCCCTCCACAATTAATTGGTCCAAACTGGGCTAATTAGAGGCTCCCTCCACCATGAATTGGTCCAAACTGGGTTTTTTAGAGGCTCCCTCCACCATGAATTTCCCAAAACTTGGCTGTTTAGAGGCTCCCTCCACCATGAATTGGTCCAAACTGGGCTGGTTAGAGGCTCCCTCCACCATGAATTTCCCAAAACTTGGCTGTTTAGAGGCTCCCTCCACCATTAATTGGTCCAAACTGGGCTGGTTAGAGGCTCCCTCCACCATGAATTTGCCCAAACTGGGGTGGTTAGAGGCTCCCTCCACCATTAATTGGTCCAAACTGGGCTGGTTAGAGGCTCCCTCCACAATTAATTGGTCCAAACTGGGCTAATTAGAGGCTCCCTCCACCATGAATTGGTCCAAACTGGGTTTTTTAGAGGCTCCCTCCACCATGAATTTCCCAAAACTTGGCTGTTTAGAGGCTCCCTCCACCATTAATTGGTCCAAACTGGGCTGGTTAGAGGCTCCCTCCACCATGAATTTGCCCAAACTGGGCTGTTTAGAGGCTCCCTCCACCATGAATTTGCCCAAACTGGGCTGTTTAGAGGCTCCCTCCACCATGAATTGGTCCAAACTGGGCTGGTTAGAGGCTCCCTCCACCATGAATTTCCCAAAACTTGGCTGTTTAGAGGCTCCCTCCACCATTAATTGGTCCAAACTGGGCTGGTTAGAGGCTCCCTCCACCATGAATTTGCCCAAACTGGGCTGTTTAGAGGCTCCCTCCACCATGAATTTGCCCAAACTGGGCTGTTTAGAGGCTCCCTCCACCATGAATTGGTCCAAACTGGGCTGGTTAGAGGCTCCCTCCACCATGAATTTCCCAAAACTTGGCTGTTTAGAGGCTCCCTCCACCATTAATTGGTCCAAACTGGGCTGGTTAGAGGCTCCCTCCACCATGAATTTGCCCAAACTGGGGTGGTTAGAGGCTCCCTCCACCATTAATTGGTCCAAACTGGGCTGGTTAGAGGCTCCCTCCACAATTAATTGGTCCAAACTGGGCTAATTAGAGGCTCCCTCCACCATGAATTGGTCCAAACTGGGTTTTTTAGAGGCTCCCTCCACCATGAATTTGCCCAAACTGGGCTGTTTAGAGGCTCCCTCCACCATGAATTGGTCCAAACTGGGCTGGTTACAGGCTCCCTCCACCATGAATTGGTCCAAACTGGGCTGGTTAGAGGCTCCCTCCACCATGAATTTCCCAAAACTTGGCTGTTTAGAGGCTCCCTCCACCATTAATTGGTCCAAACTGGGCTGGTTAGAGGCTCCCTCCACCATGAATTGGTCCAAACTGGGGTTTTTAGAGGCTCCCTCCACCATGAATTGGTCCAAACTGGGGTTTTTAGAGTCTCCCTCCACCATGAATTGGTCCAAACTGGGGTTTTTAGAGTCTCCCTCCACCATGAATTGGTCCAAACTGGGGTTTTTAGAGGCTCCCTCCACCATGAATTTGCCCAAACTCTGCTGGTTAGAGGCTCAATCCACCCTGATTTTCAAAACAAATGTTGGTGCCAACCTCAACTTACTACAAGGGCCAAATTCACTGCTGGTGACAAGCTCTCCTCACTGCAAGTGCCAAATACACATGTTTCAAGGTGTTTTCCTACTGTCAGAGAGGTGGTATTGAGTGTGTAAAGTGTGTAGTTGTTAGGCTGTGATGTTGGGGTAATAGAGGGTCTTTGGTGTGTTAGATGCCCCCAGACATGCTTCCCCTGCTGTCCCAGTGTCATTCCAGAGGTGTTGGCATCATTTCCTGGGGTGTCATAGTGGACTTGGTGACCCTCCAGACACGGATTTGGGTTTCCCCCTTAACGAGTATCTGTTCCCCATAGACTATAATGGGGTTCGAAACCCGTTCGAACACACGAACATTGAGCGGCTGTTCGAATCGAATTTCGAACCTCGAACATTTTAGTGTTCGCTCATCTCTACTAATTACCTGTCTTGGAGGGCCAAGGGCGTCTTCTCCTGGGAAGGAGCAATTACACGTCTGCTTTGACATAGTCCCTACTCTTTGAAGTTGCTCCAAATTAATCGTGTAAATCTTTGACTTCACAGAGGAGCAAACCTTTGCCACAGGCTGGACACGGGTGGAGCGCGGGATGCTGTAAAATAAGGCCGCGCAGGTACATGTTTAAGGGATTACTCCTGTCAATGTGGTGGAAAAACCTATCTGCATAAACCTACTGTATAATTATGGTGCGCAGCAGGGTTCATTCAGGAGGCAAATGTCGTATTTAATATTGATTGGGAGTTTTCTTTTTACTAGGGAACTAGCGTAACTTGCATTTTTTTTGTTGCAAATTCTGCATTTTTTTGAGCCAAAGCCAAGAATGGGAGCAATAGGAATGGGAAATATATAGGAAGTTATTATACTTCTACCTTCTGCTCAATCCGCTCCTTGCTTTGGTTCAAAAAAACAAAAAAAGCTGCGTTTCCGCAACGTGTGTCCTCAGCCTAAGAGCTATTAGACAACATGAAGCAGAACAGCAATCATATGAAACTGTGGATAACTCATCAGAACACTGCATTCTAATGAAGTACCCAGAGTTTCCATGAGGTGCAAATAAGGATGAAAAGTATTGACTTTTTTACTAAAAGGGTTATCTGTCTGGAAAAGTTCTTTGCATTGGAAGAGTTGATCGTAGAGTGATTGCTGGAGATCAAGAAGAACCGGGAAGCAAGTGGTTAATTTCACTGCAGCACCACCACAGGAGACATTTCAGGTTATCAAACGTAGAAGAATATCGGAACAATGAAATTCCTTTAATCCAGTATCTCAAATCAAAAAATTCTAATATTCCTGCAAAATATTCTGCTCTAACAATGTCACAATCCAAAGCAGAGTCACATGTCGGAAAATGAAGAGAAAATCCTCTTCATTTTCCACAACAGCTACACTGGAGATGTGAACCCTGCTGCACACTCAGCTCTGCTGCATCGGAGATGCGCAGATGCAGCACAGCTGAGTGTGCAGCAGGGTTCGGTGCATCTCTGATTCTAGCGCACGGCCAGCACTGCTACATCTTGGCATGCATTGACCAGCATTGATTGGCCGAATGCCATACAGAGTACAGCATTCGGCCAATCAACGCTGGTTCTGCCGGAGGAGGCGGAGTCTAAGATCGGTCCACAGCAGTCTCCATTCTGATCCGATCTTAGACTACGCCTCCTCACAGACGAGCCTCCGGCAGAACCAGCGTTGATTGGCCGAATGCTGTACTCTGTATGACATTCGGCCAATCAAAGCTCGTTAATGCATTCTTATGAGAAAAAGTCAGCTCCAGCATATCGCAAGCTGACAGGGATCCCGACCAGATAGAGCCCCAAAGAGCTGGGTGAGTAACATTCCCACCTAAATAAAGCTAATCCCTAGCTAACCCTGCTAACCTGGTGTTCGACTGGAATCAAACATCTCGAACAGCCTGATATCCGATCGTGTACTCGATTGAACGCTGTTCGCTCATCTCTATTATCTATCAATTGGATACAAAGCCATTTTAAAAATGGACCCATTGATTTCTACGGGGGCAACAGGACCATCAAAGCAGACAAATAGAACATGTCAGTTTTTTTAATGGCCCGTCATGTGAATAAAGACATATGCTTCAGAATTACTGTGGATTTTCCATCGGAATATGTGGACTGAAAACCCACAGGGGAAAATAGTAGCTGCAGAATCGATGAAATCTGAGCAAAATCTCATCTATAGGCTGATGAAATTTTCTAAACAAAAATTGACTTTTTTATACTGTTTTTTTAAACATACAGCGTGTCAATTTCTGCTGCGGGAAAAGCGCACATAGTTCTTGAGAATTTTCCTCCTTGACTTCAATGTGGAAGTGAATATTTTCATATGCATGTGCTGCAGGTTTTATCTTCTACTGATGACATTGCTTCATGGCCGTTCTCCATGTTGACATGGCTGCACTTGGAACTACAAAGATGGGTTGGGGGATCCGAGACACCTCAGTACAGGAGAGGCAGAAGCCAATGATCTAAAAGAAAAATTTCCGAAAATTTGCAACAAAATTGTTACAAAATTATGTAAATTTTCTAATGGATTTCCATGCAGATTCATCATGGAATTGTCCACCTGATCTGTATGAACTTATATGTAGTATTTTTCCTGATGATGATGATGTCATCAGAATATTTGATATTTGAAGCATGTTAGTAAATCATCATCACTGTGTTCTTTGAGAAGAAAAACAATCTAGGTAACCAGTGATCCTATGATATCAAATATTCGCCTAAAGAACGGTTGCGGCAGCAGCTCCTGCTACTTAGGAGAGGTGATAGCGCACCGATCCATCTCTCATTGTCTCATGGTAGCCGGCCGTCTCCGCTGTGTATCCTTATTTCCACCAGTATTGTCCTGTCTCCTTTTCTGTCAGTAAATAATGCTGACAGAGGGGATTGACTCGCTCCTCATTGCTCTACAGAGAATCTTGCAGAGCAGAAAAATGTAAAGTGAATGCTTGTAGCAGCAGGACTCTGCAGATTATCCAGGCAGACACCTCCTGCTGCAGTACAATGTTGTCAAATGCAAAGGGGAGGGGTCGCAACGTATTCCTGGGCTTCCATTCTACATTATCACAATGCATTTACGGTGCAGGAGAAGAGCCGGTGAATGTGGC
The DNA here is from genome assembly GCF_031893055.1 of Leptodactylus fuscus. Classification (NCBI taxonomy): domain Eukaryota; kingdom Metazoa; phylum Chordata; class Amphibia; order Anura; family Leptodactylidae; genus Leptodactylus; species Leptodactylus fuscus. The sequence goes on along the minus strand of NC_134270.1, from coordinate 155,683,476 downwards.
GTTTTCTCATTGTCTGTATCTAATCTACGGGAATATAATACTATTTCTTATCTTCAAAACTTCGCTAGGGGATCCGTACCATTCAATATGTTAGGGCTTTGGACCCTTACATACTTTATATAATGAGGTATCAGCATACCTCCCAACTTTTGAAGAACTGAAAGAGGGACAAAATGTGCGTCGCCCACTTTTGTGTTGACTCCACCCACTCATTAATTTTTCATGTGCCCGCACACAATATATTCCTCCTACAGTCACCCGTAAATTATATGTCCCCTCCATCTCTGCCCCCAGTTTCATGTCCTCTCCATCTCTGGCCCCAGATTCATGTCCCCCCCATCTCTGCCCCCAGATTCATGTCCCCTCCATCTCTGCCCCCAGATTCATGTCCCTCCATCTCTGGCCCCAGATTCATGTCCCCCCCATCTCTGCCCCCAGATTCATGTCCCCTCCATCTCTGCCCCCAGTTTCATGTCCTCTCCATCTCTGGCCCCAGATTCATGTCCCCACATCTCTTCCCCCAGATTCATGTCCCTCCATCTCTGCCCCCAGATTCATGTCCCTCCATCTCTGCCCCCCGATTCATGTCCCCTCCATCTCTGCCCTCAGTTTCCTGTCCCCCCATCTCTGCCTCCAGTTTCTTGTCCCCCCATCTCTGCCCCCAGATTCATGTCCCATCTCTTCCCCCAGATTCATGTCTCCCATCTCTGCCCCCAGATTCATGTCCCTCCATCTCTGTCCCCAGATTCATGTCCCCTTCATCTCTGCCCCAGATTCATGTCCCCTCCATCTCTGCCCCCAGATTCATGTCCCCTCCATCTCTGCCCCCAGATTCATGTCCCCTCCATCTCTGCCCCCAGATTCATGTCCCCCAATCTCTGCCTCCAGTTTCTTGTCCCCCCCATCTCTGCTCCCAGATTCATGTCCCCACATCTCTGCCCCCAGATTCATGTCCCCACATCTCTGCCCCCAGATTCATGTCCCCTACATCTCTGTTTATTTGGGCATAAACTGGGCATAAAATTGGTGAACCCCAGTATAGTCTATGTAGAAAGGAACATGATACAAATTTTAGCAAAGGTAATCTTCTCATCAGGAGGTGTACTTGTCAGGAATCCACTCCCTTCCGGTCCTCAGTTGTGTCATGTGACCGGCACTCCGACCCTCCTACTGATGCAGCATCTTCCTATGTGGACAGGTAGTAAGTCAGTTTCTCTATACGTTTTGAGACCTTGTATGTGAGTCTCATAGGAATAAAGGGAGAAACTGATTTCCTGTCCATACACGAGATGTTGTATCAGTTGGAGATGATGAGCAGATACCACTCCTATGTGGGTATGGTCCAAATGTGGCCTGTTTAGTTCCCAGTTCTCCTATGCTGCGTTCGCTTCACCATCCAAGGCACTCCAAACCACCATCATGTGAGAGACACCACTAATATCACCAAAATGTGACCTCCTCATCACTGTGTCTGCTTAGGGCCTGGATTAGTTACCAAAGGCTACCATGACCGGGGAAGGAGCAAGAAAGAGCAAGCCATTTTGGGCCTCCTCCACCCACACAATAATAACACTGCTAGGCCTATGTAAAGATTTTACAAAATATTGATGCCTGCACCTTCATATCATTGACATAGTTTTGGATTCTAAGTCCCCATTTACTTGATCTGAGCATGTGCCGATGGCTTAATAAGAAAAGGTTATGGCTGGCAATCGAGCCAAAAAATGGGATGTTTAAGTCTACACACATATATGGGAGTTAGAGGTTGACAGAGAGTAGGGTGACCATTGGCTTTGTGTCCCACTGTGTCCCCTTGTGTCCCACTGCACATTAGGATTGGTTGAGTATTATATCTATTATTGAGACACTTGGACTGAATTGGGATTGGTGATCAACTCTTTCTACCGCCGTCTATTCCATACCCAAAATGCTAAATTTTGTGGAAAGGGTCAGTGGAGCTACAAATCAGAATAAGAAAGATATCATTGGAAAGCATAGAAGCCGCCCTACAAGGTACTGTCATTAGCTTGATACTGATTTTGCTGCTAACATACTCCCTTTAAAGGGGTTGTCCCATCACAAGGATCCTATCTATGCTGCTTGTTAATGTGGATTTAAGACTTTTCCTAAATACATTGCTTCAGCAAAACTGCTTTGTTTGTCCACTATCTTACTTTATTCAATTCATTGTTGACACAGCCCTTGACTTATCTGCTCAAAAGTCAAGGGAGGAGGGGCTAAGTGCACGGGAGCGAGCCTGTGTATCTAGCTATTCCTGTGTCTACACCACGTGACCTCCCTGCTCTCAGATAGAGGAGAGGAGCTGCTTTCATTTCTGAACTCGTCTTCTGCTCTCCCAGTTATCAGGCTAGCTAATTCAATTGTGTTCATTATGGCAGAGACAGGCAGTCTCTGTATGTAACACAGAATGGAGTTGCTGCTGCCTGTACTTCATAGTCCAATATTGTGCATATAGTGTTGTTTGAGGACCTTTGATGACATCACAGGCCCTTCAGCCGCCCCATAGGATCACGGCCGGCGAAGCTACACGCTAATTTGGGGGCAGAGCTAAATGGCAGGTTGCATGTGAAACCCTGCCCACCAAATGACGCAAGAAACCAGGAAGAAAAAAGATTTTACAGCAGTGAAGACTGGTGAGTATGCGACGTGGGAATACCCCTTTAAGTTCTGCCCTAAGCCGCCTATAGGCTTATCCAGTTCTACCTGGGCCACCCAAAACTGAGTAGGACTACCCATTTTAAGGCAGGGTTTTATAAGCCACACCCCAGACCTGGACAATTTTTCGGGGACTGTTTCGAAAATTGAGAACTGTATGAAAAGTACTGTATGAACTCCATAGCTCACAATTACTAGTGGATTGTGATATAAAATAACAAAGAACTTGATATTCTTCAGTAGGTGACACCTTTTTTAATGGCTAGCTCATAATGATGACAGATTATAACATTTCGAAGCTCCCGGCTTCTTCTTCAGCTATAACTCTATCATTATGAGTTGGCCATTAAAAAAGGTATCATCTACTGAAGAGTTTCAGTTGTTTTGTTTTTTTTATATTTCCTACCCACTGGCTAACACCGTACAAAAACAGCATTTTCCTTACACTTAGTGGATTGTTACAGAGACTTATCTACAGTATGATTACCTTTTGGCATATAGTATTCTTGTATGGGCCCTCAATTGTCTCCATCCATCTCTTATGCTATGAGGGTCTCTTATTCCTTAGAATATATGAAGAAGGAGCTGTAGCTCTCAGAGTGCCCGTGGTACCCTAGCGGGGCTAGTTTTTCTTGTATGTGTCCAGTACATTTATGTGTATTGGCATATTGCCCAAATTCCCAATGTCCCTAGGATAAATTTATTGGCACAGAACACAATATGTGAAGCCAGTATTTATACACCTGAGTAATAACTCATGTGAGTAAATAGAGAGAAGGTGATGGGTGCTCTAGAGCCGAAGCACATTGCATCTGTCATCTCCCTACTTTCCTGCCACTACTACCATTTTTCATTCATGACCCTGACTTACATTTTGAAAGTCATGGCCCACTATGTCAGACTGCAATACAGAGCATTGCTTACAGACCTGAGGCCTGTCTGCCATAAGAAGACCCTAAATTAAAAAATATAATATTAATTTTGCCTGTAGACAAGTTGCCAGTCCTGTAGGCTCCAATGAAGTTTTTTTTTAACACTTTGTGTTTTTGTCTAATTATTATATGAAATAAAATCACATCTAAACACTGGTAACATGGATGACCCTGGGCCTGATGGGCAGGAGGTCCAGAGCTTACATCCCTGAACCTACACTTACTGGTTTACATCTTGGCTACAATGAGAATACATGGCTGAATGCTCCAACCCCCAGACCAAGAGATAAGGAGGTGGCCGAGGGCTGTGCTACGCTCTTTCCATAATATACACAGAAGCAAATATGAGGAACCTCAAAATCTAATGAATATTTGAGAAGTTTGCCCACAAGTTCAATGTTTAGAAGTGCTAGGGCCTATTAGAGATGAGCGAGTACTGTTCAGATCAGCCGATCCGAACAGCACGCACGCATTGAAATGAATGGATGCACCTGGTACTTCCGCTTTGACGCCGGCCGGCCGCTTAACCCCTCGCGTGCCGGCTACGTCCATTCATTTCAATGCGTGCGTGCTGTTCGGATCGGCTGATCTGAACAGTACTCGCTCATCTCTAGGGCCTATGTTTGGAGCTCAATAGTCTTTTGTGGTTCCTCAAGGTCAAGGCATTCTAATGTCAACACACTCCACATGGGACCCAAACACAGGCCTCAGCAGTGGCTCAATGACCGCTAAAGTTACAAGGGGCCAGGGATGGGGACTAAAGAAGACTGAACATAGCAAAGAAGCCCAGGAGAGGTGAGGGAAGATGATGGATTATTATTTTTACTCACCTCCCCTAGACCCATACAATAATATGTTTGGTGAGTGGCAAACCCCCCAAATTTTAAGCTACCTGCCATGAAATTTGTAGTGGGAAAACAAAGGACCATATATAAAACTCTCCTGACTCACACTGCCCTTCTTTACTATCTGTGAGTGCTGTGTGCAGAGATTCTAGTGTATTCTTATGAGTTGCTTTTCTATTCCTCCTACTTGTTAAGGCTGACAGGTAGAAACTAGAGATGAGCGAGTAGTACTCGATCGAGTAGGTATTCAATCGAATACTACGGTATTCGAAATACTCGTACTCGATCAAGTACCACTCACTGTTCGAATGTAAAAGTTCGATGCAGAACCAGCATTGATTGGTCAAATGCTATACAGTCGGCCAATCAACACTGGTTCTTCTCCTACCTTTAGAAGTCTTCTCCGTGCAGCTTCCCCGCAGCGTCTTCTGGCTCTGAATTCACTCTGCCAGGCATCGGGCCTGGGCAGAGCCGACAGCGCATGTCCTCTTGTAGTGCGGGCATACACAGTCGGCTCTGCCCAGGCCCGATGCCTGGCAGAATGAATGAAGAGCCTGAAGACGCCGCGGGGACGCTGCAAGGAGAAGACTGCTCGGAGGATCCAGCCCGACCCTCACTCGTGGACTTGGTAAGTATAATTTTATCGAATGTTGCCTACCCCTGAAACGAGCATTTTCCCCCCATAGACTATAATAGGGTTCCATATTCGATTCGAGTAGTCGAATATTGAGGGGCTACTGGAAATGAATATCGAACCTCGAACACTTTACTGTTCGCTCATCTCTAGTAGAAACCTATCATTCAGTACTATCTATGAGTGCTGTGTGTAGAGATTCCAGTGTATTCCTATGAGTTGCTTTTGTATTCCTCATATATATGTTTGAGTAGAGAAAATATATTGTGATAACACTCTGACCCCCTCTATCTATAAAAGTCCAGGGTCATATAGGTTAATGTAGACTGTGTGGGAAGCCACATCAAAGAGGAAGAAGGAGACAAGATGAAGGACAACCCATATTTGGCACCACACTATACTGGTATTCACAATATCTGGTGTATATTTCTTTAATAATAGCCTTTTAGAGGAGAAGCCTTCTCTTTCAGGTGTCAGTAGTTCATGCTGGTGGTGGTGGAGTAATGGTGTGGGGAATTACTTATTGGCACACTCTGGATACCTGTAGATGATACTTGTGGGTGTCTCTAATAAAGTGGCCATTCACAATATACAATACATAATATAATAAGGATGAATCTGTGGCTGTAGTTTTGAGGTTTGGCCTTGAATCTTTTCGAGATGTAGATGTCTCCTCATATCTAAAAATGTTGAAAGCTTTTTAGTCCTTGCCCTCTTTGCATATCTAGGATTTTTGTTTCAGTCTATGGAAATGTTGATATTTGTACAGTATGTAGAAGGGATTAGCCATCAGTCCCTAATCTCCAACAGAAATCCCAAGATAAGATGAGACTTAATACCATCCATCAATATATGTTTTACCGGCTTTTTAATCTTCTTTGTATTGATCAGATTTATTTATAATATTTTTTTAAATATTTTATAACCCGATGATGGGGAATATTGTTCTCTGCTGGAAATCCAATGTTGCCAGTTTGTGGTACCGAAGACATTAAAGGCTCACTGAGGATGCAATTGTTTGGAAGTCTTGCCATGTCTCATCTGGTAGGTTTTTCAGAGAAAATTATTAAAGAATAGAAATTCCTGTAAGGCAGAAAATAATCCACCAACTATAGTAGTAAACAAATGAAAACCCTTTTAGGACACGTTCACAAGACAAGATTTTCAATGTGTGTTTCAGCATGTCTCCTGCATCAAAATTGTTATGAAAACTGTGTTTTCTGCATCCCATTGTTTTCAATGGAAATCTGTAATAGTCACTCAGGACCCCATCTATGGGTCGGGATGGAGAACTTTAGTGGGCTCAAGCTGGCCAACCATTCATTAAGGACAATGTCCGACTAGACACAGTTTCCTGCAGCAAAATCATCTGGTTGCCAGGTGTGCCTGGACTCAAGGCATAGCTCCAATCTCAAAATGTCTTAACATTTTAAAGGGAGTGTCACTAGGACTCAGTGTATCAATCCAGTCCCACAGATATATAGGTTAGGGTCACCTGAATCAAACAGTGTTTTCATCTTGTGAATCGCTGCCTCTGTTGCCGAGATATCGCTTTTGTCAATAGGCAAGTGAGCGCTTTAAAGCAGCAAGGGTATTGACATTGCTCCATAGACTTCATTTGCATCTTGACAACAGAGGCAACAATTCACAACTGGAAAACTGTTTAATTCAGTTGACTCTAGTCTATTTATCTGTGGAGCTGGGTTGATATGCTGGCTTGGGTTGGCATGGGCACTAGCTTGCGCAGCATGGGGGCTAGCTTGGGTTGGCATGGGCACTAGCTTGCGCAGCATGGGGGCTAGCTTGAGCAGAATAGTGGCTAGCCTGGGCAAGATGGTGGCTAGCTTGGGCAGAATAGTGGCTAGCTTGGGCAAGATGGTGGGTATCTTGGGCAGAATAGTGGCTAACTTGGGTTGGATGGTGATTAGCTTGGGTTGGATGGTGGCTAGCTTGAGCAGGATGGTGGCTAGCCTGGGCAGAATGGTGACTAGCTTGGGCATAATAGGGGCTAGCCTGGGCAAAATGGCAGATAGTTTGGGCATAATAGTGGCTAGCCTGGGCAAGATGGTGGGTATCTTGGGAAGAATAGTGGCTAGCTTGGGCAAGATGGTGGGTATCTTGGGCAGAATAGTGGCTAACTTGGGTTGGATGATGGTTAGCTTGGGTTGGATGGTGGCTAGCTTGAGCAGGATGTGGCTAGCCTGGGCAGAATGGTGACTAGCGTGGGCAGAATAGTGGCTAGTCTGGGCAGGATGGTGGCTATCTTGAGCATAATAGGGGCGAGCCTGGGCAAAATGGCAGATATCTTGGGCATAATAGTGGCTAGCCTGGTCAAGATGGTGGCTAGCTTGAGCAGAATAGTGGCTAGCTTGGGTTGGATGGTGGCTAGCTTGGGCAGGATGGTGGCTCAGTTACACTGTTACCTTGGAGTGCTGGAGTCCTGGTCAAGGACAATACTGATATGTTTGTGTGAGTTTCCTCTCACACTGGTTGGGAACTTATACTGTGAGTCCTATATGGTGCCAACGCTATACAAATAAGCAAAATCCCTTTGAGAAAAACATGATGCAAAGCAGAAATGTCTGTAACAAGGTAATGATAGCAGCCCTGTGAGTAAAATATTATGTAGAGTTCATTGGACACACATAACAATAGTACATTGTCCATCAATCATTATTAGAGTAGACTCTGATGTATCGTGTTATATAAAAATCAATACATAGATACATTTACATTAGTGCTGTAAGTAAATAAAGGGCTTGTCTGACATCCTCTATTACATAGAACATTCCATGTACTCTTCTACTGAAATCAGTATACCCAGATGCAACCGATTTCATTAAAGTGGTTTTCTTGGTTAAAGATATTAATGATATCAATATCGATATCGGTGGTGCCTAAAAACGTGATTTTACTGCAGCATTTAGTATCTGCGTTTTGCTACGTGGGTTTTTTCTTGTCCTCATTGATGTGCGGTATTATATACCTTAGAAAGCCGACATTGCACTAAATTCAGCACACTGATGGCTTTCCCATTATGTACCCCGGGGAGATATCAATGCTTTTGATTTTGGCACCAATATCTCCCCACTGTCAGAAAGGCAGACCTTACAGTCTAGTGTCATCGCGAATACCAGGAAAATTGACAGTGTACTACTGGCTTTCTAGTGGTATATAATACTGCGCATTGATGAGAAGATGAAAGGTTCGCTTTAACCCCTGGTTCACATCTGTGTTCGGTAATCCATTCGGGGAGTCTGCATGGGGACTCCTCAGAATGGAATATCGAATGCATCGGCAAGCAGAGAGCTTATGAGAGCATACAGGCCCCATAGACTATAATAGGGTCCATGTGCTTTCCACGTGGTGTCCGCATGAAATGTACTTTGTAATCCACTTTCATGTCCGTACGACTCGTGCGGGCAGCGTGCGAAAACCACACAGACCCCATTATAGTCTGGGTACTATATTTTCAAAGCAGTCTGGATTTCTGGAGATTCTGGTCTTAGGTCTCTATTATCTTTGGGAGTCTGAAAGAAATCCATATCTCTGTGTATGTGTTTAGGGGGTCTGTTGTGTTGTCTATATTATTTTGGGGTGTCCTCAATAGCATTTCCTGTACTAGGTTGGGTGAGTGCCCTCTATAAATGGGCAGGGCATCAAATCCAAAAACTTTCTATTTCTTTCTATTCCTCCCTTTGAATTCTCCCCGATGTATCTTCTAAAAATTGGCAAGCATGTGATATTCTGATCATTGCCTGCAGATGCCCTCAACCTAATGGCTAAGCCCAGGGGCAGATGTTCTACTTGGCACAAATGGCCCATGATTTTAATGGCCTTGCCTTGGAATACCTCCATAATTAAAATTACCAATATTTGTCAGATTCTTGTCCTTGACTATTATTATATATTAAAAACTTTCTATTTATACACTTTGGAATTTCGGGGCGATGTCTTTCCTTTGTCCGTTTTGCAATGCTCACATGTTGCAGTGCTCAGCTGTCTATTGTCGTCTTTGTCAGTAATGTTAGGTTATTTAGAATGACGGATATTCTTGACATTAAAAGTCCTTTTAACGTGATGGGAATCCTTGGGATTCAGCTATTAGATGGCTAATGTTATTCTCAAAATGCAGATAGAAAACCCTGACCAAAGTGAGGGATTTTCCTTTTTCTTCCAAATTAACCATTTACTGACTATAATGTAGAATATTTGTGCAACTTCGCTGGGTATAGCATTGTAGAAAGGGTTCAGTTAGGAGTAGACCCAAAATGGTGACCTAGCTCGTCGTGGAGGCTTTTGGTGTTGCATAAAGATAAGGGGGTCACACGAGGTAATGGCGTAGGGTCCACATATAAGGTGCTTCATATACACAGGCAGTGGCTATTACTCTTCACACCTTGGACCATTTCCTTTGATCTGGGGGAATCCTTGAGTCCTAGTCGTCCTTTCTAATAACTCTTGGATACCTAGGTTTCCTCACTGGTTCAGCAATGTAAATGTTCACAATATAGTAAGTCCAAGAAATCTCGGTGGTCTCGTGAGGGCCACTTTAACCATAGGGCCTACAGTGCACTTGCACCAGGCCTTATGGTTACAGGGGCTCCCTTGGATCAGTGGGACAGTCCTGCATTTGCTGTCCCACTGTCCTGGACAATGGGTCCAATGCTGCCCCATCTTCAACTCCTCGGCGAGTCATCCACTCCCTGCCTCACTATATGGATGCTATAAGGGGCATAACTTGAGGGGGTGCAGAGGGTGCCATTGCACTGGGGCCTAGGAGCCTTAGGGGGCCTATAAGCACTGGCATCAGTTTTAAGATTGCAGCTTCTATCTGGCACATAAGCGAAGGAGACCCACAGATTAACCTAACCACACTAAGGTGGATTCAACTCCTTAGTACCTGTAACCATCACTATCAAGAATTCTTTGTAGGGATGAGGTAGGGGGCCCGGGACAGAAGATTGCACCGGACCACAAGACTTTAGTTATGCCACTGGATGCTATCTCTGCTCCTGGAGCTCCTGTTGCTCCTTGAACACCCTGGGACCAGAGACAGGAGTTAAAAGGAAAGGAAAGGGGAGAAGTTGAGTATTATATATATATATATATATATATATATATATATATATATATATAGTGGGGGCAACTGAAGGAGAGTTGAAACTGTGCGGGTAAGCTGGGTGGGGAATGAAACTATGGGGGCAACCTGTGGGAGGGGGACATTATTAAACTATATTAGCTTTGCAAGGGCACTGAGGTGCATTATATTGTATTGGGCCACTAGGGAGGCATTATACTGCGTGAGGGCCACTAAGAGGGCATTATACTATGTCGGGGTCTCTTCATAAATCTCTTGGTCTATGCTCCAGTCAGGCCATTTATTAAGATTGACATATGATACACCAGTCTAGATAAATTTGCCTCATTGTGAATTGATAACACAGTTTAGTCCTTACTAGAGATGAGCGAACACTAAAATGTTCGAGGTTCGAAATTCGATTCGAACAGCCGCTCAATGTTCGTGTGTTCGAACGGGTTTCGAACCCCATTATAGTCTATGGGGAACATATACTCGTTAAGGGGGAAACCCAAATCCGTGTCTGGAGGGTCACCAAGTCCACTATGACACCACAGGAAATGATGCCAACACCTCTGGAATGACACTGGGACAGCAGGGGAAGCATGTCTGGGGGCATCTAACACACCAAAGACCCTCTATTACCCCAACATCACAGCCTAACAACTACACACTTTACACACTCAATACCACCTCTCTGACAGTAGGAAAACACCTTGAAACATGTGTATTTGGCACTTGCAGTGAGGAGAGCTTGTCACCAGCAGTGAATTTGGCCCTTGTAGTAAGTTGAGGTTGGCACCAACATTTGTTTTGAAAATCAGGGTGGATTGAGCCTCTAACCAGCAGAGTTTGGGCAAATTCATGGTGGAGGGAGCCTCTAAAAACCCCAGTTTGGACCAATTCATGGTGGAGGGAGCCTCTAAAAACCCCAGTTTGGACCAATTCATGATGGAGGGAGCCTCTAAACAGCCCAGTTTGGGCAAATTCATGGTGGAGGGAGCCTCTAAAAACCCCCAGTTTGGACCAATTCATGGTGGAGGGAGCCTCTAAAAACCCCAGTTTGGACCAATTCATGGTGGAGGGAGCCTCTAAAAACCCCAGTTTGGACCAATTCATGATGGAGGGAGCCTCTAAACAGCCCAGTTTGGGCAAATTCATGGTGGAGGGAGCCTCTAAAAACCCCCAGTTTGGACCAATTCATGGTGGAGGGAGCCTCTAAAAACCCCAGTTTGGACCAATTCATGGTGGAGGGAGCCTCTAAACAGCTCAGTTTGGGCAAATTCATGGTGGAGGGAGCCTCTAAACAGCCCAGTTTGGGCAAATTCATGGTGGAGAGAGCCTCTAAAAACCCCAGTTTGGACCAATTCATGGTGGAGGGAGCCTCTAAAAACCCCCCAGTTTGGACCAATTCATGGTGGAGGGAGCCTCTAAACAGCCCAGTTTGGACCAATTCATGGTGGAGGGAGCCTCTAAAAACCCCAGTTTGGACCAATTCATGGTGGAGGGAGCCTCTAAAAACCCCAGTTTGGGCAAATTCATGGTGGAGGGAGCCTCTAAAACCCCCCAGTTTGGACCAATTCATGGTGGAGGGAGCCTCTAAAAACCCCAGTTTGGACCAATTCATGGTGGAGGGAGCCTCTAAACAGCCCAGTTTGGACCAATTCATGGTGGAGGGAGCCTCTAAAAACCCCAGTTTGGACCAATTCATGGTGGAGGGAGCCTCTAAAAACCCCAGTTCGGACCAATTCATGATGGAGGGAGCCTCTAAACAGCCCAGTTTGGGCAAATTCATGGTGGAGGGAGCCTCTAAACAGCCCAGTTTGGGCAAATTCATGGTGGAGGGAGCCTCTAAAAACCCCAGTTTGGACCAATTCATGGTGGAGGGAGCCTCTAAAAACCCCAGTTTGGACCAATTCATGGTGGAGGGAGCCTCTAAAAACCCCAGTTCGGACCAATTCATGATGGAGGGAGCCTCTAAACAGCCCAGTTTGGGCAAATTCATGGTGGAGGGAGCCTCTAAAAACCCCCAGTTTGGACCAATTCATGGTGGAGGGAGCCTCTAAAACCCCCAGTTTGGACCAATTCATGGTGGAGGGAGCCTCTAAACAGCTCAGTTTGGGCAAATTCATGGTGGAGGGAGCCTCTAAACAGCCCAGTTTGGGCAAATTCATGGTGGAGGGAGCCTCTAAAAACCCCAGTTTGGACCAATTCATGGTGGAGGGAGCCTCTAAACAGCCCAGTTTGGGCAAATTCATGGTGGAGGGAGCCTCTAAAAACCCCCAGTTTGGACCAATTCATGGTGGAGGGAGCCTCTAAAAACCCCAGTTTGGACCAATTCATGGTGGAGGGAGCCTCTAAACAGCCCAGTTTAGGCAAATTCATGGTGGAGGGAGCCTCTAAACAGCCCAGTTTGGGCAAATTCATGGTGGAGGGAGCCTCTAAAAACCCCAGTTTGGACCAATTCATGGTGGAGGGAGCCTCTAAAAACCCCAGTTTGGACCAATTCATGGTGGAGGGAGCCTCTAAAAACCCCAGTTTGGACCAATTCATGGTGGAGGGAGCCTCTAAAAACCCCAGTTTGGACCAATTCATGGTGGAGGGAGCCTCTAAACAGCCCAGTTTGGACCAATTCATGGTGGAGGGAGCCTCTAAAAACCCCAGTTTGGACCAATTCATGGTGGAGGGAGCCTCTAAACAGCCCAATTTGGGCGAATTCATGGTGGAGGGAGCCTCTAACCAGCCCAGTTTGGACCAATTCATGGTGGAGGGAGCCTCTAAAAACCCCAGTTTGGACCAATTCATGATGGAGGGAGCCTCTAAACAGCCCAGTTTGGACCAATTCATGGTGGAGAGAGCCTCTAAAAACCCCAGTTTGGACCAATTCATGGTGGAGGGAGCCTCTAAACAGGCCAGTTTGGGCAAATTCATGGTGGAGGGAGCCTCTAAACAGCCCAGTTTGGGCAAATTCATGGTGGAGGGAGCCTCCAACCAGCCCAGTTTGGACCAATTCATGGTGGAGGGAGCCTCTAAAAACCCCAGTTTGGACCAATTCATGGTGGAGGGAGCCGCTAAACAGCCCAGTTTGGACCAATTCATGGTGGAGGGAGCCTCTAACCAGCAGAGTTGGTGGAAATCAGGGTGGAGGGAGCCTCTAACCAGCAGAGTTGTGGGAAAGCAGGGTGGAGGGAGCCTCTAACCAGCAGAGTTGGGGGAAATCAGGGTGGAGGGAGCCTAGTATTAGCAGAATTGTGCAACGCTTATGGTGGATGAGTATGAGGATGCGGAGGAATTGGAGAGGTTGAGTACAGACATGGAGTTTCATGTTGGGGTGCTTTACACAGGTGGGCACAAAAATGAAGGCTCTATCCAGTGGTGGTTCATTTTTATCAAAGTGAGCCGGTCGGCACTCTCAGCTGACAGACGGGTGCGCTTGTCAGTGATGATGCCACCGGCTGCACTGAACACCCTCTCAGATAGGACGCTGGCGGCAGGACAGGACAGCACCTCCAAGGCATATAGGGCAAGTTCAAGCCACAGGTCCAACTTCGACACCCAATACGTGTAGGGCGCAGAGGGGTCGGAGAGGACAGGGCTGTGGTCGGAAAGGTATTCCCGCAACATGCGCCTATACTTCTCATGCCTGGTGACACTAGGACCCTCCGTGGCGGCACTTTGGCGAGGGGGTGCCATCAAGGTGTCCCAGACCTTAGACAGTGTGCCCCTCGTTTGTGTGGACCGGTGAGAACTTGGTTGCCTACTGGAGGAACTGCCCTCCCTGCCGCCAACGTCACATGCTGGAAACATCTCCATCATATTCTGCACCAATTGCCTGTGGCAAGCATTGATGCGTTTGGCCCTCCCCTCTACCGGAATAAAAGACGAGATGTTGTTTTTATACCGGGGGTCAAGGATAGCAAAGATCCAGTACTGGTTGTCCTCCATGATTTTGACAATACGCTTGTCGGTTGTAAAGCACCCCAACATGAACTCAGCCATGTCTGCCACAGTGTTAGTTGGCATGACTCCTCTGGCCCCACCGGAAAGTTCAATCTCCATTTCCTCCTCATCCTCCATGTCTACCCATCCGCGCTGCAACAATGGGACGATTCGAAGTTGCCCGGAAGCCTCCTGTATCACCATCACATCATCGGACAACTCTTCTTCCTCCTCCTCCTCCTCCTCCATTAAACGCAGTGAAGCGGACAGATGTGTGGACCTACTCTCCAGCTGTGACGGATCGGATGCTATCCCTAACTCCTCTGTGTGATCTGAGTTATCCCTGATGTCAATCAGGGATTCTCTCAGAACACACAAGAGCGGGATTGTAAGGCTCACCATCGCATCCTCAGAGCTCACCCTCCTTGTGGACTCCTCAAAGACCCGTAGGATGTCACAAAGGTCTCTCATCCATGGCCACTCATGGATGTGAAACTGAGGCAGCTGACTTTGTGGCACCCTAGGGTTTTGTAGCTGGTATTCCATCAAAGGTCTCTGCTGCTCAACCACTCTATTCAACATCTGAAACGTTGAGTTCCAGCGTGTGGGGACGTCGCACAAAAGCCGGTGTTGTGGCACATGCAGGCGTTGCTGGAGAGATTTTAAGCTAGCAGCGGCTACTGTCGACTTGCGAAAGTGGGTGCACATGCGCCGCACTTTCACCAGTAGCTCTGGAACATTGGGGTAGCTCTTTAGGAAACGTTACACCACTAGGTTGAAGACGTGGGCCAGGCATGGAACATGTTGGAGTCCGGCAAGCTCCAGAGCTGCTACCAGGTTCCGGCCGTTATCACAAACGACCATGCCTGGGCCCAGGTGCAGCGGCTCAAACCATATTGCCGTCTCATCGAGGAGGGCATCCCTCACCTCGGAGGCAGTGTGCTGTCTGTCCCCCAAGCTGATCAGCTTCAGCACAGCCTGCTGACGTCTAGCAACGCCAGTGCTGCAACGTTTCCAACTCGTAGCTGGGGTCAATCTAACAGCGGAGGAGGAGGCGGTGGCGGAGGAGGAGGCGGTGGCGGAGGAGGAGGCGGTAGAGGAGGAGGAGGAGGGGGGTGTTCTTCTCGTGTCCCTGCCAGGAATGTTAGGCGGGGAGACGAGGTACACCGGGCCAGTTTGGGAAGCAGTCCCAGCCTCAACTACATTCACCCAGTGTGCCATCAGTGAAATGTAGCGTCCCTGTCCGCATGCACTTGTCCACGCGTCGGTGGTCAAGTGGACCTTTGTGCAAAGCGCGGAACTAAGGGCCCGCCTGATGTTGAGTGACACGTGCTGGTGCAAGGCAGGGACGGCACACCGGGAGAAGTAGTGACGGCTAGGGACGGTATAGCGAGGTGCCGCAGTTGCCATCAGGTCCAGGAAGGCGGGAGTTTCAACAAGCCGGAACGCCAACATCTCCTGGGCCAGCAGTTTAGCGATGTTGGCGTTTAAGGCTTACGCGTGTGGGTGGTTAGCAGTGTATTTCTGCCGCCGCTCCAATTTCTGAGAGATGGTGGGTTGTTGTAAAGAAGCGCCTGATGGTGCCTTTGATGGTGCAGGAGAAGGAGATAAGACAGGAAAAGGGGAGGATGAGGGAGAAGTCAACAAAGTGGCGGAGGCAGATGAAGTGGTGTCCTGGCTCGTCCTCTGGAGTGCATCGCCAGCACAGTCAGCAGTGGCAGTGGCAGAGGCAGTGGCGTGAACGGCAGGCGGCCTTTGTCCTGCCGTTGCTGCCTGCCACTGATTCCAGTGCTTGGATTCCAAATGACGGCGCATTGAAGTGGTGGACAGGTTGCTCTTCTCAGAGCCCCTAATCAATTTCGAGAGGCAAATTGTGCAGACAACACTATATCTGTCCTCGGCGCATTCCTTGAAAAAACTCCACACCTTCGAGAAACGTGCCCTCGAGGTGGGAGTTTTTCGGGGTTGGGTACGAACTGGAACATCTTGGGAGATTCCGGGTGTGACCTGGCTTCGCCTAAGCTGCTGACCTCTGCCTCTAGCTACCCTTTTTGGTGCTGCACCTGCCTCAACATCCACACTACTTTCCCCGCTTGACATCCCCCCTGTCCAGGTCGGGTCAGTGTCCTCATCATCCACCACTTCCTCTTCCAACTCCTGTCTCATCTCCTCCTCCCGCACAATGCGCCGGTCAACTGGATGCCCTGACGGCAACTGCCTCACATCATCGTCGATGAGGGTGGGTTGCTGGTCATCCACCACCAAATCGAACGGAGATGGAGGAGACTCTAGTGTTTGAGCATCTGGACACAGATGCTCCTCTGTTAGGTTCGTGGAATCGTGACGTGGAGAGGCAGGTTGAGGGACAATGAAAGGAGCGGAGAACAGCTCTGGGGAGCAGGGACAGTTGGGGTTATTGTTCTGTGAAGCTTGGGAATTTTGGGAGGAAGGAGGACAAGACTGTTGGGTAATAGGAGGAGAGGAGGCAGAGTCTGACTGGCTGCTGGACAATGTGCTGTAAGCGTTCTCTGACAGCCATTGCAAGACCTGTTCCTGGTTCTCGGGCCTACTAAGGTTTGTACCCTGCAGTTTAGTTAATGTGGCAAGCAACCCTGGCACTGTGGAGTGGCGCAATGCTTGCTGCCCCACAGGAGTAGGCACGGGACGCCCTGTGGCTTCACTGCTACCTTGCTCCCCAGAACCATTCCCCTGACCTCGCCCACGGCCTCGTCCACGTCCCTTTCCGGGAGCCTTGCGCATTTTAAATTCCCAGTTAGAAATTGGCACTATATACCAGTAGCAAAAATTGTGGGTGCACGTAACCCCAATATATTCTTTGAATTCCCAGTCAGACAATGGCACTATATACCAGTAGCAAGAAATGAGGGTATTTATAACCCCAATATATTCTTTGAATTACCAGTCAGACAATGGCACTATATACCAGTAGCAAGAAATGAGGGTATTTGTAACCCCAATATATTCTTTGAATTCCCAGTCAGACAATGGCACTATATACCAGTAGCAAGAAATGAGGGTATTTGTAACCCCAATATATTCTTTGAATTCCCAGTCAGACAATGGCACTATATACCAGTAGCAAAAATTGTGGGTGCACGTAACCCCAATATATTCTTTGAATTACCAGTCAGAAACTGGCACTATATGGCAGTAGCAAGAAATGAGGGTATTTGTAACCCCAATATATTCTTTGAATTCCCAGTCAGACAATGGCACTATATACCAGTAGCAAGAAATGAGGGTATTTGTAACCCCAATATATTCTTTGAATTCCCAGTCAGACAATGGCACTATATACCAGTAGCAAGAAATGAGGGTATTTGTAACCCCAATATATTCTTTGAATTCCCAGTCAGACAATGGCACTATATACCAGTAGCAAGAAATGAGGGTATTTGTAACCCCAATATATTATTTGAATTCCCAGTCAGACAATGGCACTATATACCAGTAGCAAAAATTGTGGGTGCACGTAACCCCAATATATTCTTTGAATTACCAGTCAGAAACTGGCACTATATGGCAGTAGCAAGAAATGAGGGTATTTGTAACCCCAATATATTCTTTGAATTCCCAGTCAGACAATGGCACTATATGGCAGTAGCAAGAAATGAGGGTATTTATAACCCCAATATATTCTTTGAATTCCCAGTCAGACAATGGCACTATATACCAGTAGCAAGAAATGAGGGTATTTGTAACCCCAATATATTCTTTGAATTCCCAGTCAGACAATGGCACTATATACCAGTAGCAAGAAATGAGGGTATTTATAACCCCAATATATTCTTTGAATTCCCAGTCAGACAATGGCACTATATACCAGTAGCAAAAATTGTGGGTGCACGTAACCCCAATATATTCTTTGAATTCCCAGTCAGACAATGGCACTATATGGCAGTAGCAAAAATAGTGGGTGTATATAGCCCCAATTCTATTGCTAGGGGACTTGCAGTGTATTTCTGGGGTGAAGGTGGGGGGGCACACCGTTGGAACGGGTATCGGGGGTATATATCGGGTATACGGGAATACGCTGTCAGTGTATTCCATTCAGGATCCTGGGAAAGCTGGGTTGCGGCGATTGAGCCCGTCAGTGCCACGTTACACTGACAAGCTTCTCCCTGGAATTTAGCTCTTACAAGAGCTGTTGTGGTTGTCTTCTCCTTCCTATCCTAGCCTGTCCCTGCCTACCCAGAATCTAACCCCTAGCTAACTGGACGGAAACCTCCGTCCCCGGTGAATTGCAAGCTCAGAATGACGCGAACTTGGGCGTCGCTGTTCTTTTAAATTAGAGGTCACATGTTTTTGGCAGCCAATGGGTTTTGCCTACTTTTTTCAACGTCACCGGTGTCGTAGTTCCTGTCCCACCTACCCTGCGCTGTTATTGGAGCAAAAAAGGCGCCAGGGAAGGTGGGAGGGGAATCGAGTAATGGCGCACTTTACCACGCGGTGTTCGATTCGATTCGAACATGCCGAACAGCCTAATATCCGATCGAACATGAGTTCGATAGAACACTGTTCGCTCATCTCTAGTCCTTATCATTGACACCTAGAGACGGCAGACTACACCAGTACTTTGGATTTATGTTGTCTGTAGCAGTAAGCTGTCCCTGGTCACCACTCCGCAGCTACTTTCTTATAACTTCCCCTTATGATAAAGGTCTTTCACAGTTGCAACCCAATAAAGCAGATTTTAGCTACGATCTGGGCTTCTAGGGGAAATACTGGTTGTTATTTCTATGTACATGACTGGATTTTGGATCTGTATAACGTCTGATGTGAAGGTGGAAACGCAATGGTGACTGAACGGTTACTATCGGGCCTGAATGTTAAATTGTGTTCCCCATAATATGTTCCTGTAATATATACATATAGAAGCGCGCAGGACTAGTAGTCTAGTAAAGATCACAAGGAGCTTTCCCTACAGTGGCTCTGCTCTGATGAAGACTATATATGTCTATATAAAGGGTATATATAGGGAAATGTTATTAAATATACAAACCTGCCACACCACAGGACATATGCACCATTCCTGCCATGAGAAGTGGCACAGGATAGGAACAGAACTCAAATCCAAGGCGCACCAGTTTTCCTGAAACTATTAGAGAGCTAGTGCTTAGCAGTTCTCTTACTATGGACACTGATGATGTGTATACTTGAGTGGTCAAACTTGAGATCCCTCCTGTCTAATCCTGAGACCCCTTGGTCCAAAACCAGAGTCTATGTCTTGTGAGACAGGTGCCCAATGCCTGTGGGTGACTATGAGAGAGCGTATTGTGACCAGCCACCATAAGAGTATGTGTACCAGCCACGGCCTTTGCAATGACCAAGCCAGTTGCCTTTTGTAAGACTGTAAGCATTACAATTGCTGCCTCTACTGGAGCAAAACCTCCATTCATCTGCTGTGCCCACCTGTCTACTTGCACCATCCTTGGTGGTGGATCTCAAATCTATGCCACGAGCTGGTGAAGATCTCAGTGCAGGACACGGTCCCGGTGGAGGGGGCATCTGATCTATTGTCACCATAAAGCTCCACCATAGACCCTTCAGCTACATTGCTCAAGCTAAAGCAGAGTATCTTAGAGTTGAGGGACGGGATAAAGACATGTCACAGTCGTGTTCCTCATATTTGAGAAGATACATGTGCCAGTATTAGATATCTAGTCCTTTGACAGCCGCTTCGTGATCACATCTGGAAGCTTGTGTGACCGTTTTCAGGATTTATTTTGTGTATAATTCAGAGGTCAGTTAACCGTTCTGGGGCCCGGGGATAAGGAGGGGATGTCATGGGATTTTCACTCTTGCACTCTGGTCAAGTTGAATGAACTTGAGATGGATCCGAGTCACTTGATGGATCTTCGGCTATCTAGTTCTCAGCTTCTCTGCCCATCCCTGTTGTTCCCAGAGAGACATAATGTAGGGTCAGATCTGGAGCTTTCTACGTACTTTGCTGCCTAGGCATTTTCTGGATACAATTGTTTCTGAATGTATTTGTGCCGTAGCATGCTCATGTCTTATTATGCAGCCTGCCTGCCGCTACTTCTCGGAAATTATTCATCTACATCAAACATGTTATATTCTGTACCATGTTACACTGTGTAGACTTTGTACTATGTTACACTGTGTAGACTCAGGTTCATTGCTTTTTTAATGTAGATTGTGAGCCCCGTTCACAATGTACATTTTTTTTCCTATCAGTATGTCTTTGTAGTATGGGAGGAAATCCACGCAAACACGGGAAGAACATACAAACTCCTTGCAGATGTTGTTCCTAGTGGGATTTGAAACCAGAACTCCAGCGCTGCAAGGCTACAGTGCTAACCACTGAGCCCCTGCTTTTCTATCTTACTAAAATGAATGGCCACTTCATAAGAGACACCCATCTAGTAGTGCCTTGGGCCTCCTTTGATCTTCGGAGCCATAGCAGTTCATCATGGCATATAGAGGCATAGTTATTGGAGGACCCAACGTGTGCCATGAATACATCGCCCCCACCATTACATCACCTCCACCAGCCTGAACTGCTGACTCCTGTCAGGAAGGGTTTCTAGGTTTGTGCTGCTTACACCATATTCTGACACTGCCGTCATCCTGGCACAACTGATATCTGGACTTGTCTGACCAAGCAATGATTCTCCGCCACTTATTAATACAATTTTTGCTCTTTTGGCCACTTATCTTTCCGTTTACCTTGAACTAATCGTCTATTGTTATAGTCCATCCATAAGGAACGATGAGTTGCTCTCTGTCAGTTGGACACCAATGTTGTCTTCGGCTGCAAATTTCCTTGTCTTGTCTTGCTTGTTATCAGGACAATTCTTGAGATCCTCCTTGGACGCCTTTCATTGATGAGTTCTTCACATCCACACTATTCCCTGTTTCTGGATATTATCCCTCAATTTCAACATTCTTAGTATTCTCTATGTGCAGTCGCACAAGACAAACCCTTATGGTTGGCAACTTTTTAAATCTTGTCTCGGACTCTTCTAGCACCAATAACCAGGCCTTGTGTGATGTCGTAGTCAGATCTCTGGATTTTCCCTCTCGAATATGGATCCACGTAAAATTTGTTTTCATATTTCATTATACTCTTTGGGGCCACGTGTCCAATTTCCATACAGGAAAGCTTCACTCATGACTATGAGGGTGTTTGTGCTGTAGGTTATGTATCGTTGTGACGTATGTACCTTCTAAGACTACGGCTACGTTCACATCTGCATCGGATAGAAGAACCTGAAATTGGAGGATATAGAGTCCTGCAAACTAGACTCTTTCAGTTTAAAACAATGGACTACTTGTTGACCCTATTATACTCAATGGGCTCCACCGGTTCCATATGTGTCCGACAGACCAGAACAACTTGAGAGCCCGACAGACCAGAACAACAGACAGCCCAACAGCAGCAGTGCCCCTCGTCAGAAGCACAAGGGGGCGAGGACGTGGACATGGAAATCCAGCTGGAGATGCAGTCCACAGTCCAGCTACTGGAGAGGAGCTGCCAGCAGTGACCCTCGGCAGTAGCACAAGGGAACGAGGATGAGGAAATCCAGCTGTGGATCCGGGCCGCAGTAGCTGGACTTCAATTATATACTGGAGAGGGGCAGCCACCAGTGCCACAACATCAAGCGGGGTGCAGGGTGTAGTGCTGATGAGGCCCAAGCACCAGGATCCTATACTAGGTGGATAGCAGATATTGTGGACCTGCAACCAGCATGTCCCATCCACAGTTCCATGTGTCTGTGCCAGCACACAATTTCCTCCTCCTCCTCGTCCTCCTCCTTCTCCAACACCACCACTTTCACCGTAAATAAATAGTTTAAAAAACCATTAATGTTTTAGAGCTCCTCCAAGGGCCTGAAATCAAATTTTTAGGGGTCACCCCAAGGGCCAAAAACTAAAGCTCTGCTGTTTAAAGGCTCAATTCACCCAAAGGGCAAAAAACACTGCTGGTGTAAGGCTGAACTAAATTAAAGGGCCTAAAACTCTGCTGGTAAAAGGCTGAAGTCACCTCAAGGGCCTCAATCTCTGCCGGTAGCTCAGCTTAAGGGCCTCTAACTTAATTTGGAAGGGCTAACGTGAAGGGCCAGAAAAGTAATTTTTGGAGGTCTCACCACATCATACACACACACACACACACACACACACACACACACACACACACACACACACACACACACACACACACACACACACACACACACACACACACACACACACACACCAGACAGTTCAGGGTGGGGGCTGTTGGATTTCCCATTGCCTATGCTATCTATGCTACCTTTAAATTTGTGTTTCTGTCCATACTATTGTGGAGGAAAGAAGGTTTCCAGGTATTTTTCAACTTTCATAGAGGTTCTATTGAGTGTGGAAAGTGTGTAGTTGATAGGCTGTGATAGTGGGGTAATATTGGGACTTGGGCTTGTTAGATGCCCCCAGACATGCTTCCCCTGCTGTCCCAGTTGCATCATGTCCTGGGGTCTCATTGTGGACTTGGTGACTCTCCTTCGTCGAATTGTGGTTTCCCCTGAAACGAGCATTTGTTCCCCATAGACTATAATGGGATTTGATATTCGGTCAAATAGTCGAATATAGAGGGGCTACTCGAAACGAATAACAAATATCCAATATTTCACTACTCGCTCATCTCTATCTGTCACCTCTCGTCACATGTACTATAAATATAACAACTCTGGAGCATCTTTTCTTAGATCTCTGTGTTGTATTGTCCCTCTGTTGTTCCTCCTGGAAATGTTTGAATACATTGAGAGTCGGTTGATATTGTATAGACGCGCCACTTTCACAAGAGAAACAGGAACACCCTGTTCCTAAGAGGAATAACAAAGGACTGGCACAACTATATGTTGCAAGAAGAGATATTTCATGGCAAGTGCAAGTATTTAGTAACACAGACATTTCGGGATGGCTGACAGGTCCTCTTTAAGCCTTCCAATGTCCATTTCCAGAAGGGTTAATTAAAGTGACTCGTTCCATGTGACATCCTCTTCTTCCCATTATTCGAGCAGTCACTCTGTCTTTGTGATAGGATATTTGATTGACTTTGGTTATTGAGTTGTTGTAATTAGTTCACATTGTGTAACATTCCTGGCAGCGGCGAGTGACAGTCACTATATTAGAATGGATGGTGTGACATCCGCAGCGGTGTTACTATGGGGAAGCCGCATGCTCTCGTCTACATGGCATTTTTACTGACAAAATCATAATTACAAAATTGCTAGTGTTAGGACCTTAAAGAGTATGTGTCAGTAAGTAGGAGGATGTGGCCGATGTAATAAGAGGTTGTAAGATTTATGGATGTCTCTTCAATCACTTCTGTGAACGGCCAATTTACCTGCTTCAGGACCCGACACACTTCCGGGATTTCTTGTACAGGCGGTTTTGAGGGCTTTAACATTTGACAAATTTATTTTTATGTTATAGGCCCATGTTTTATTTCGTATACAGTACAGACCAAAAGTTTGGACACACCTTCTCATTCAGAGAGTTTTCTGTATTTTCATGACTATGATGATTGTAGATTCACACTGAAGGCATCAAAACTATGAGTAACACGTGGAATTATATACTTAACAAAAAAGTCTTATATTCTCAGTTCTTTGGGGTTTAACAGTCCATGGATTCTCATCTTCCTCTTAGTTGGTGACCGCTATATGGGGAGGTGGGGTAGGAGGGGGGTGATTTGGGGTATAACAGTCCGTGAAGTCTCATCTTCCTCTTGTTTGGTGACAGCTGGACACGTATTGGGCAGCGATCTCCACAGTGGCCTCTTCTTCTCCCAGTAGGATGTAGAGTTTCCTCTTCTCATTTGCAGATATGAAGTCTGGGATGTGGGCAGAGAGTCTTTGGTAGTAGACGGCCCTCACAGCTGAGTATTTGGTGCAGTGTAGCAGGAAGTGGATCTCGTCTTCTAGGACCCCCTGGTCACAGTGCTGGCACAGTCTGTTCTCCCGTGGCTTGTACGTCTGCCTGTGTCGTCCCGTCTCTATCTCTAGGTTGTGGGTGCTCAGTCTGTACCGGCTCAGGGTCTGTCTGTGTTTGGGGTGGCGTATTCTCTCCAGGTAGGTGGCCATGGTGTAGTCCCTTTGTAGGGATTGGTACACGGTGAGTTTCTTGGAGTTATTTATTGCGCTTCTCCATTCCTCGATGTACCGCTCTCTGTCTCTCTCAATGACTCCTTTTATTTGAGCGTTGTTCAGGGCATGTTTGGGGTTTTGTCTTGGCAGATGGCTGATGCTTGGTTGGGGGGTATCAGTTTTTCTCGGGGCTCTGTGGCTCAGCCAGGCATGGTGGTGGTAAGAGCCAGGACTGCTGCCCTGTATGTGTGTCCAGAATGATATATATATACATATATATATATATATATATATATATATATATATATATATATATATATATACAGTCCTATGAAAAAGTTTGGGCACCCCTATTAATCTTAATCATTTTTAGTTCTAAATATTTTGGTGTTTGCAACAGCCATTTCAGTTTGATATATCTAATGACTGATGGACACAGTAATATTTCAGGATTGAAATGAGGTTTATTGTACTAACAGAAAATGCGCAATATGCATTAAACCAAAATTTGACCGGTGCAAAAGTATGGGCACCCTTATCATTTTATTGATTTGAATACTCCTAACTACTTTTTACTGACTTACTGAAGCACAAAATTGGTTTTGTAACCTCAGTGAGCTTTGAACTTCATAGCCAGATGTATCCAATCATGAGAAAAGGTATTTAAGGTGGCCAATTGCAAGTTGTTCTACTATTTGAATCTCCTCTGAAGAGTGGCATCATGGGCTACTCAAAACAACTCTCAAATGATCTGAAAACAAAGATTGTTCAACATAGTTGTTCAGGGGAAGGATACAAAAAGTTGTCTCAGAGATTTAACCTGTCAGTTTCCACTGTGAGGAACATAGTAAGGAAATGGAAGACCACAGGGACAGTTCTTGTTAAGCCCAGAAGTGGCAGGCCAAGAAAAATATCAGAAAGGCAGAGAAGAAGAATGGTGAGAACAGTCAAGGACAATCCACAGACCACCTCCAAAGAGCTGCAGCATCATCTTGCTGCAGATGGTGTCACTGTGCATCGGTCAACTATACAGCGCACTTTGAACAAGGAGAAGCTGTATGGGAGAGTGATGAGAAAGAAGCCGTTTCTGCACGTACGCCACAAATAGAGTTGCCTGAGGTATGAAAAAGCACATTTGGACAAGGCAGCTTCATTTTGGAAACAAAAATTGAGTTGTTTGGTTATAAAAAAAGGCGTTATGCATGGCGTCCAAAAAGAAACAGCATTCCAAGAAAAACACATGCTACCCACTGTAAAATTTGGTGGAGGTTCCATCATGCTTTGGGGCTGTGTGGCCAATGCCGGCATCGGGAATCTTGTTAAAGTTGAGGGTCGCATGGATTCCACTCAGTATCAGCAGATTCTTGAGAATAATGTTCAAGAATCAGTGACGAAGTTGAAGTTACGCCGGGGATGGATATTTCAGCAAGACAATGATCCAAAACACCGCTCCAAATCCTCAGGCATTCATGCAGAGGAACAATTACAATGTTCTGGAATGGCCATCCCAGTCCCCAGACCTGAATATCATTGAACATCTGTGGGATGATTGGAAGCGGGCTGTCCATGCTCGGCGACCATCTAACTTAACTGAACTTGAATTGTTTGTACAAAATACCTTTATCCAGGATCCAGGAACTGATTAAAAGCTACAGGAAGCGACTAGAGGCTGTTATCTTTGCAAAAGGAGGATGTACTAAATATTAATGTCACTTTTCTGTTGAGGTGCCCATACTTTTGCACCGGTCAAATTTTGGTTTAATGCATATTGCGCATTTTCTGTTAGTACAATAAACCTCATTTCAATCCTGAAATATTACTGTGTCCATCAGTTATTAGATATATCAAACTGAAATGGCTGTTGCAAATACCAAAATATTTAGAACTAAAAATGATTAAGATTAATAGGGGTGCCCAAACTTTTTCATAGGACTGTATATATATACATGTTATTGTCTATATTAAAAAAAACCCAACAACATAAAAATCATGCAATTCTCACTCTGTCCACTATCGCAAATAATATGCTGAGACTTCCCGGTTTTTGTAGGATAATTCTTTGCAGCACTCCCCTTATT
The DNA here is from genome assembly GCF_031893055.1 of Leptodactylus fuscus. Lineage (NCBI taxonomy): Eukaryota > Metazoa > Chordata > Amphibia > Anura > Leptodactylidae > Leptodactylus > Leptodactylus fuscus. The sequence continues at coordinate 155,657,180 of NC_134270.1, read as the reverse complement.
TATCAGCACATTGATGATCACAGATATCATGTATCTGTAAATAACACACAGAATCTATCACAATAAGGAATTTCACGTCTTCTCTACTCCCTGCATGAGCAATGACCTCTGCATAGGCCACTTAACATGCCTAGAAAATGCTCTCATAGTGTCTGCTCCAGTCCATTGTGTCCCATGGTCCATCTCCAGGAGACAATAAGTCACAAACTATTTTAGACTTAGTGGAAAGAGCTGGAATTTTTTTTTTTTTTATAGATAATAAAATGGAAAATTGGAAGCAACATCACCAAAAATTCTTAAAAACATGTTTAATATAGAAATGTGATTTTAACAACAGGTAATTTCCTACCCACACTTTTCCTTTGATCCAATATGCAAATTAGTTTTCAAATGCTTAGTGGGTGGTCTCAATTAGGGTGAGTGCTTAGTGGGTGGTCTCAATTAGGGTGAGTGCTTAGTAGGTGGTCTCGATTAGGGCGAGTGCATAAACCCCTACTTGTGCTCAGACTGAGGATCTTTGGGTCTGCCAATTAAAATGATTCCGGGTGTTACCCTCCAACAATCCTTAGGGAATAGCCCATGGTACCCTTCAAATTTGTGTGTCTTCTTCTAGACCACTATTGTGTTAGAGCTAGGCCCACTAGAAGGTCCTTTGGTACTCTGGTGGGCCAGTCCTTTGTCTCCAGTACTGTCTTATATCGCTGATAGTGAAGACTAGAGAATACTGCGCATGCACTGGAGTCAGACATCCCTGGGGAAAGTGTGAGGTAGGGCTAACAGAGGATAGTCCGAGCACTTGTCCTGAGCAAGACCAATCAGCACTTTAAAACTCATTTGCATATGAGATGAAAGTTTGTTTTCTCAGTAATTACACCGCACGCCATAAAGCTATGTATGCAAATGTGTTTCAGATCCCCATGTAATGCTGAGAAAGCAATTTTATTCTCCACTAATTTGACTAAATTGAAACAGCGTTGCCATCGCTGTCACGTTCTCATTGCTCCAAGGATCTCATTTGCATATCTTGGCAACGGGGCAACGGTTCAGTATTTCAGGTGACTGTAGCCTATCTATTTGCAGGGCTGGATTGATATGCCATGTCTGCTTCATGGGTCATGTGACCATTGGCGTAACTAGGAATGGCAGGGCCCCATGGCGAACTTTTGACATGGGCCCCCCACAACCGACGCCAAGGACCTCGACCAACCCCCTCCTACGCATTCCTGCGTGCTCTATTATGCCCCATAGTGGCCCCTTCACACAGTATTATCCCCCATAGTGGGCCCTGCACACAGTATTATCCCCCATAGTGGGCCCTGCACACAGTATTATGCCCCATAGTGGCCCCTCCACACAGTATTATCCCCCATAGTGTCCCCTGCACACAGTATTATGTCCCATAGTGGCCCCTGCACACAGTATTATGCCCCATAGTGGCCCCTGCACACAGTATTATGTCCCATAGTGGCCCCTGCACACAGTATTATCCCCCATAGTGGCCCCTGCACACAGTATTATCCCCTATAGTGGCCCCTGCACACAGTATTATGCCCCATAGTGGCCCCTGCACACAGTATTATGTCCCATAGTGGCCCTTGCACCCATTATTATGTCCCATAGTGGCCCCTGCACACAATATTATGTCCCATAGTGGCCCCTGCACACAATATTATGTCCCTTAGTTGCCCCTTCACACAGTATTATCCCCCATAGTGGCCCCTGCACACAGTATTATGTCCCATAGTGTCCCCTGCACACAGTATTATGTCCCATAGTGGCCCCTGCACACAGTATTATCCCCCATAGTGGCCCCTGCACACAGTATTATCCCCTATAGTGGCCCCTGCACACAGTATTATGCCCCATAGTGACCCCTCCACCCTGTATTATCCCCCATAGTGGCCCCTGCACACAGTATTATGCCCCATAGTGGCCCCTGCACACAGTATTATGCCCCACTGTGGACACCCATAAACAATTATTATACTCTGGGGTCTTTTCAGATCCCAGAGTATAATAATCGGAGACCCGGGGAATAAAAACATAAAAAACTACTGTTTCTTACCTGTCCCCCGGCTCCTACGCTGTCGGCCTCCGCTGCCGTCCTTCTTCAATGACGTCGGACGTCACATGACCCGGGACACAGGCCGGGTTCATTTGACGTCAGAGACGTCAGACAACTAGGAAGGAGGCCTGGCAGGATTGTGGAGAGGTAAGTATCAGTGTTTTTTATGTTTCTTACCTCTCCCGGTCCGCCAATCATTATACTCGGGGGTCCGAAAAGACCCCCGAGTATAATGATAGCAGCGGTAGCGGCTGTCACCGGGCCCCTAATGTCCCGGGCCCTGTGTCAGCTGCCTCTGCTGCTATGGCGGTAGTTATGCCACTGCACGTGTTGTCAAGTTCATCGGTCAAATGGCTTGATCACGTCATGTGTTGTTGAAGTAGATGGGGCTGAGTTGCAATACCAAGTACAGCTTGTAAAATGTACTGCGGCTGTACTTGAGTATCTGTGAAGTAACTGCATCACTTGTATTAAAGAGCTGCTGTCTCTGCAAACAGATGATCATTGGGGTCTGGAATCCAGTTTTGGTCTTCCATTGGCATTGTGGTGGTGGAGTCCTGGATTTGATGACATCTACATGGAGTTTGTATGGTCTTCAATGGTTTCTTCTAGGTAATCTGGTTTTCTCCCACCCTCCTAAGATATACTGATAGGGACTTAGATTGTGAGCCCTTCTTGGGACAGTGAAAGGAATATGTTGGCGCTATACAAGTAATTTATTCATTGATGGTCAATCCCATGCCCAACACTATGCAGAATTTGTGGATAACCCTATGTGTATCCAGGACTGAATCTTAAGAAACTACTGTATATTCAACAAGACATAGGCCCATATTTGTCAAAATATTCGGAACATTCTATGCCAAAGTAGTGTCTAATCGGCATTTATTAACCATTTGTGCCAGAATGTAGAGTCATTTGATCTATGCACATCAATTTGCAAGAGTAGACTGGACTGAAGATGTCGGCTTGGTGTTTGGCGAAGATGTGGCCGCATTTAGGATCTGCAAATTTTTGGCACAATTTCACTCTCATAGGTAGGAGGCATAAAAATAATAGGATATTGTCATCTGCAAAACTGACATCAGAAATACCGCTGTCACGGGATGGTTAGAGTCTATACTATAGGCCATGTGTAATATATATTTCATGTGGAATGTATTCTCTAGCCTGTTATATACATCAATGTGTAGTTGGCTGATTGGGGTCTAGTGTGTTAGCACATTGTATGCAAATACCTCTAACTAGTGAGGACAATGGGTGGAGATAATCTGATCAGTGTCTCCAAGAAGATGTTGGATGGTGCATTGTCCATAGTAGACAGGGAGTCTGCTCTCCTTGGTATAGGTGAGGGGGGAAGGATCTGTGACTCAGCCCTTCCCCCCACAGATATAGGTGTAACAGTCTTAGTATATAGTATATAGCTAGCAGTTAGTATGTGTTAGCCGGCCTGTGCACAGCTCTGCAGAGAGCCAGGATATAGTTACAGGACCAAGGAACCAAAGTTATCATTGGATTGTGACTTCTGTGGACTTATTGTTATTACGGTTGATGTGACCGCTGCCGGCTACTAACTTTGTGGATTACAATAAATTGCTGTTGTCTCCCGACCTCTTGCGTCCGTGTTGATTCAAAAGACCATCCGGAGGAAGACGTATACCTTTGCTCCGTGACAACTGGTGGCAGCGGTGGGACCAACAGCGGACAGCGAGATGGACTACAGCAGCCCAGCGATTAATGGAACCACAACCTCAGAATACAGGAACTGGACTATGGCAAGTCTACAAGTAAGGGCCCGGGAACTAAACCTGAGTTACCAGGGAAGAACGAAAGATCAACTGATCGAGGCACTGGAGGAGATGACCCTGCAAAGCGACCATGAGGAGGGCTGCCCCCAGGAGACTGGAGAGATACGGGAGTGGCAGGTACAGACCCAAAAGAGCAGATGGGTTGTTTTGTATGAGGAGGAATTGGCAGTGCTGGGGCTAGGAGCAACTGCAGAGCAAAGGAGTAGAGCATTACAGAGGGCTCAGGAAACGGAGAAGGAGGAACAGAGAATGGCGCATGAAAAGGAAAGAATGGCGCATGAAAGGCGAATGGCTGAGATAACTACGAGGAATTATAATCAAACGCCGACCCCCAGCCCAACAGTGAGAGAACCACCATATGTCTCCCATAAACACTTCAAGACCTTTGATGAAGCGGCTGGGGATGTTGATGGATATTTTCAGGACTTCGAACACCAGTGCCACCTGATGGAAGTCCCAGAGAAGGATTGGGTCCGGTATCTGGTGGGGCACCTACGAGATGGGGCTGCGGAAGCTCTCAGAGCTATGGACCCTAGTGATCAGCGGGACTATGAGGCCATTAAAAGAGCGGTGCAGAAGTATTATGCAGTCACTCCAGAGACCTACCGAGTTCAGTTCCGCTCTTTGTCTTACAATGGGGGAAGCTCCTTCCACATGTTCGCCCACAAGTTGAAGCAAGCATGCAAGCGCTGGCTAGAAGGAGAGGAGGCTGTCACAGTCGATAAGATCCTCCAAGTCATACTTAAGGAACAGTTCTTTTCCCAGTGCCCCGCTGAGATCCGTGAGTGGGTGCTGGAACGGAACCCAGCCACAGTTGAGCAAGCTGCTTCTCTTGCAGATGAGGGCCTGACCATCAAGCCGCAGTGGAAGAGGTTGTTTGCAGAGGAGCGGAAAACTACCACAGTCCGCCAGACACCCTTCAGCCAGCCACCCACCTTTCGTGTCCGGCCTCAGGATTACAATTCCCCCTCTACCCCTGCCCCAGCCCATCGGCCTCCAGCTATGAACAACCCTGTCCCTAGACAACGACCCACTGGAAGAATGCTAGAGCGCAGATGTTTTGGGTGCGGGCGGCCTGGACATTTGCAAGCTAGTTGCCCTGTTAACATGGGGGCACGGGCCACCGTGGCATCCCGGCCTATTCACTACCTGGGAACCACCCCTAGGACAGAAAGTTTGGCCCCATTTCCAGATGACTCCATGAATGACCCATCTGTTCCACCTCCAGGGGTCTATGGGATTCAGCCTTCTGCCACACATCCCGCAAACCCTCAGCGGAAGCACTTGCAGGAGGTCCTACTGGATGGCCGAACAGTTGTTGGATTCCGGGACTCGGGAGCTTTCCTAACGGTAGCGGACCCCCGAGTGGTTCGACCCGAGGCCCTAGAGGAGGGCCCTGGCATTTCTATCGAGTTGGCAGGAGGTACTCGGAGACGTATTCCTAAAGCTACCGTGGAACTCGACTATGGTTATGGACCAAAACGATGCACAATTGGTGTGATGAGCGGGCTGCCGGCCGATGTTCTGTTAGGCAACGATGTTGGAAATCTACAGTGCCACTTTGTGGGAGCAGTGACCCGAAGCCAAGCTCAGGGAGAAGCCAACATGGATCCACCGGATTTTCTGCCAGATGCCAGCCCTTCAACCCTACAACTTTACCATTCAGTACCGCCGAGGGAACCAACACCAGAACACAGATGGGTTATCCCGGCAGGAGGACATATGAGCTATAGAGACTGATGTGCATTCCCCAATTTACCTGTGTAGGCCAATTGTGTCATGCACATGTTTTGAGAGGGGGAGGGGTTGTCACGGGATGGTTAGAGTCTATACTATAGGCCATGTGTAATATATATTTCATGTGGAATGTATTCTCTAGCCTGTTATATACATCAATGTGTAGTTGGCTGATTGGGGTCTAGTGTGTTAGCACATTGTATGCAAATACCTCTAACTAGTGAGGACAATGGGTGGAGATAATCTGATCAGTGTCTCCAAGAAGATGTTGGATGGTGCATTGTCCATAGTAGACAGGGAGTCTGCTCTCCTTGGTATAGGTGAGGGGGGAAGGATCTGTGACTCAGCCCTTCCCCCCACAGATATAGGTGTAACAGTCTTAGTATATAGTATATAGCTAGCAGTTAGTATGTGTTAGCCGGCCTGTGCACAGCTCTGCAGAGAGCCAGGATATAGTTACAGGACCAAGGAACCAAAGTTATCATTGGATTGTGACTTCTGTGGACTTATTGTTATTACGGTTGATGTGACCGCTGCCGGCTACTAACTTTGTGGATTACAATAAATTGCTGTTGTCTCCCGACCTCTTGCGTCCGTGTTGATTCAAAAGACCATCCGGAGGAAGACGTATACCTTTGCTCCGTGACAACCGCATATGATAAATCTTGTCTATAGAGTTCACTGGTATATATAAAAAGAGTGTCTCTATCAGCTTGTAATTTCTGGTGACCTTGTACGTCCATTTCACGGTCTATTTTCCCAAGGCATAAAATGTATTCTTCCGTGACTTTCCTCACTCCAAAACAAGGTGGTGTCTTAAAAATGTCTTAACGCCAATAAACAAAAATGCTGATTTCAAGATTTACACGCGGCTCTATGTAATGTCGTGTTTGTTTCTTTTATTTTCTGGAGCCAGGTCTTGTTAAAGGGATATTCCAACAAGTAGAAGTTACCCCCTAACCCAAGGATAGACAATGGCTATCTGTTTGGTGGATCTGACCGATCGATAGGATCAAGGGCCTATGTGTCCTGTATACATTGAGAAGCAGGTCACACATGGTCATTGCTGGTCTACAGAGTCTTAATGGACCGGCGAAGAGAAGTTGCATACAATTGGATGCAAACTGAGCTTGTGTGATCTGCCACTTTTTTCATGAGACCCTGGTTTGGGTCATGTTTGGAGTCAATGAAAGCAATCGGAAATGCTATGACCAGACCTGTCCTGTGGATAGGGGATAGCATGTAAGTACCACAATACGTAACACTTTATGAGCTAGATCTCTTGGACATGTCCAGGCTCCATGTGCAGAGTAAGACCAGGCTATGGAGACCGTAGACCAAACCACCAACTCTGACTCCAACACTGAGTCCTCTATATTCCACAGCCCACCTTCATAAATTGCTGACAGTCATGGTCAGACCGAAGCAGTAAAGATCCTCTAATGTATTATGTAATATCAATAACTGTGGAATATAACTAAAAAAATAAATAAATTTTCATTGTGAAGCCAGAGTAACTTTTTTCTGCCTCCGATTTCAGTTTTCTTCCATCACAACTCCAACTTTAATTCTTTGACTCTGACTCCACAACCCTGGGTAGGACACAAGATTGACAAGCCAGGTTAATGTGCAACTATGGCTGCCTTCACCATCTGCTCTAACCAGCTCTGGAAAATTTTGCCTTCTGTTGCCTGGTCTCCTGCTGGATCTGGTTCCATAACTGATGTCCATGTGACTGTATATGAACCTTTTTCCCGGGCAAGAGCTTGTCCTCTTTCCAGGTCTCTGAGAACTCAAACTAGTTCTACCTCTGGTCTGACTTCCCATCACCTCCTTATTCGCTTAGGCCCGGTTCACATCTGTGTCGGTAATCCGTTCGGTTGAGTCCACATGGGGACCCCCCCCCCGAACGGACTAGAGAATGCATTGACAAGCAGTGTGCAATGAAAGCACACGGACCCCATAGAGTGTAATGTGGTCCATATGCTTTCTGCACGGTCTCTGCACGAAAAATAGTTCACGATCTACCTTCCTGTCCACATGACTCATGTGGAGACCGTGCAGAAAGCACACGGACCCCATTATAGTTTATGGGGTCTGTGTTCTTTCACTGCACACCGCTTGTCAATGCGTTCAGTAGTCTGTTCAGGGTGGGGTGTCCCCATGTGGACTCCCCCAAACAGATTACCGACGCATAAGTGACCCAGGGATTACATCACGAAGCACGGTAACTGAACATGCTTCTGATGAAGAAAGGGGTCCTCCTTTGGTCTTCCTGCCTGATTGTCAATACCTGTGGCACCCACTGTACATCCATATTTTGCAATGCTAGGTACACACTGGCATTAGGGTTTCCATTCTTCAAGTCTGACCCAAAAAACGGAAACCTTATCTACTTAAAAAGTGGTTACTCACGGAAATCTGGTGGACTCCTTTGACTATAATGGTGTCCACAATGTTGCACTATAAAATCGGCTGAGAGAACAGTTCTGCCTATTTTAACCAGAATGGGGGACGTCGTCCCAAACGCTAGTGTGAACCGACCCTTGTAGAGATTATCTTTATCCTCACTACTTATCCACTGCAGACCGAGGTGAGAATTTCACACACATTGGATGGTCAACTACTATTCCCTCCATGGTTTCTCCATGGCCACCCATACTCTATAAACTGTGACGCACACGTATTGAGTAATCCTACAGTATAATTGGAGAGTTTCGGAGTGTTACTACAGCACCACTTACGAAATGTTACGCGAGTTACAGGGTAGAATTAGTATGCGAGGAGCGGTTTTGCCCCTTTACCTCTAATTACTTTGATATTCAAGAAGCTCCGGTCTCTAAACTACAGGTCAGTGTGTGCGTAATATACATATCTCGCTTACTTATTCATCAGCCAAACACCACTTGTGAGCAGAGAGGGCTTTAATCTCCCATTTAACTCCGCGCTTAATTATCTCTTTCCTGTAATAATGGAAATTTGTTTTCTTCTGTGTCTTTACTATCAGGTTTGTGGTATTGAACAGTCTTCATATTAACTCTACAGCAACCATTCCGTCCCTTTCATCTGACCATAACAACGTCCCATGGACATCAAACCAAAACCCCAAACATAGAATTAGTAACAAACGTCTAGACCTAATAGTTACCCCATAACGTCTTGAAGACCAGTCCTTTGTAGTCTCAAGGGCCTCAAGACTTTTCTTTGTTTTTGGGTCTTTTTTTGTATGTAAATGATAAAACAATGGAAACAAAGTATCTGAAACAACTTGACTTATCCGTATTGGGGTATGAGCACCACACGCACATGCACACACATACATTGGCATAGTCTCAATGTGATTATCAATGCTTGGCTGAGAAATGTCATGTCACGCTGAATGCACTTGGGCATGCAATTCATCAAAATTGGCTACTGACAGATACCTCATGCAGACTGCTCACAGTAGTACGAGCAACAAGCAGCCTGGTGTTGTCATGTTGATAAATGGTTCCTGAGGCATCTGGGAGAAATGGCCGTGTAACTGGTTCCAGGACCAAATCAATCTAATGCCAAGTTGGGTGTACTTGAAATAAAGAGTGGTCTGACTGCCATACATACTGCCGCCCCTCAACAATAGAGTACTACAGGTGTGAGGTTACTTCGTGAAGACCTCTTCATGGTATAGCGATTAGAGATGAGCGAGAAGTACTCGATCGAGTAGGTATTCGATGGAATACTACGGTATTCAAAATACTTGTACTCGACTGAGTACCACTCGCTATTCGAATGGAAAAGTTCGATGCAGAACCAGCATTGATTGGCTGAATGCTATACAGTCGGCCAATCAACCCTGGTTCTTCTCCTACCTTTAGAAGTCTTCTCCGTGCAGCTTCCCCGCGGCGTCTTCCGGCTCTGAATTCACTCTGCCAGGCATCGGGCCTGGGCAGAGCCGACTGCGCATGTCTGCTTGTAGTGCGGGAAGACGCCGCAAGGGACGCTGCACGGAGAAGACTTCTCGGAGGATCCAGCCCGACCCTCACTCGTGGACTTGGTAAGTATAATTTGATCGAACGTTGCCTAACCCTGAAATGAGCATTTTTCCCCCATAGACTATAATGGGGTTCGATATTTGATTCGAGTAGTCGAATATTGAGGGGCTACTCGAAACGAATACAGAACCTCGAACATTTTACTGTTCGCTCATCTCTAATAGCGATGTCTGGCTTTTATTACATTCTAAACAAAAGAGGACAGACTTCATTCCATTGCTGTCTAGTTGTGTACCAGGATAACCTTTGAGCATGAGATGAATGCAGCACCCTAGCTGGAGATCTGGCTCATAGACCAATTTTGAGCAAATGGTATGATGGTATGTTTGGACACTAGGCTTGGGACATGACGTCTAATTTCACTTCCAATGCAGAGAGGATCACCATTTTTTGGGCAATCCATCCACACAGTGGTTCACCTCTGTGCACCTCTTGCTATCCTTCCAGTTGGTCATTGTCTTCCCAACCACCGGGAGATGTAGCATTGAACAGTACTGACATCTTGGCCTAGGAGCATAATGGCGATAAAGTAAGGTCTCTCAAGGATTCTGTTCCTATCCATTTGGCACATAGACGAACAAGAGACATTGTACATTCCTCCTGCACCACTTGATACAATGTTTGAGGTTTCGTATGGCTAAAATCTTTGTTTTCAACCTTGCTTTTATTCCCTTCCCACATGCCACAGATTGGAGCCTGGCGCGTAAACATTTCATCTTGGCGACACCTGCTACTTCCTTGAATTGCTTATCCTCATGACTTACCCTTCTTGGTGGTGTAGTTTCCATGTATTTATCTATCTGGAGTGACTTTGTATCTCCATTTAACAATTAGTTTGCACCAAAGGAATATAAAGCCCCCGACACTGCCTATTGTCCGACGATTGTTAGTACAATGTAGAACGTATAGAATGTTGCCGTATTATACACAAACATAACATCCGCCAACATACAATAGCCAGAATACAACATACAGTGTAGCAAATAACTAAATGCTTTCTGCAGAGAGAACACAAGTCTCCATTCATCTCCACACAATAGAGATGTGTGGGGGTCTGGTGCACGGCCTTGTATTTATTTTGCAGGATTCTGTCTGGATCTGGTTCAAGGCTTTCACTGCATATAAAGCTCCTTACAAGAGTTTTGGAGACATTATTGTTCCAAATTGGACAAATGCTTGTAAGAATAATTGGATGGATATGATATCATGATCTCCGCACCATCTCGAGGCGCATAGAGACTTCAACAACGTCTACATCTACTATAAGAAATGACCAGGCAATATTATATTCATATTTATTCTTTCCTAGGTTTTATGAATTTCCTTCACAGTGATGGAGGCGAGCGCATTAGATTTTCGATAGTCCAGTGGTTACCAAGCTAAGACCCACTTAGTATAATATACTGTAGATAGGACTTCACAAGCCAACCCCTATATACGCCCTCCAATACTGCAGGTACTTTATATACATCAATCTGACATTTCCATCTTCACAGTAAATCTTATAGTAGAATGAATGGTTCAAAGTGTCCAACCTGATTCCAAATTTTTATTTTGTACCATTTTCACAGGCCTGCAAATAGCAAAGTTGGTTTAAAGGGCATCGACATGAATCCATGCCCCAAGGGACGTTTTCCATTTCCATGTCCATCTTGGTTCACACAATATTCCACTTGGAATGGATCATCCTCCATATCTTATCTACTATTATGACTACGTAGTTTGGCTAAAACTGGTTTCACACAGGTTTGTCTCAGCTATAAGACTTGGCCTAGATGTTCACCGGATTTATGGTCCAGTACACTATGCCGGGAGACGGACTCCTAAGCGTTATAGTTAACTATGATGTTAGGAGTTCCTGTCTCTCTGTTTGGTAATCAATATACTATAGGAGATGTAGCGAATATGCAGGGACTCCTAGGTCTTATAGGGTGTGATCACATGTTCAGAAGATGTTCTTTAAGCCAAAACCAGGAGTGCATTGATTAAAATCAGGTAAATAGCACCTGCTCTCCGTACCTTTGCTCTCCCTTATGATGCACGCTTGGCTTCAAGAGCGGCATGTAATAATGCGTAACCTTTATTAGGCCACCACCTGTTAGTCTTGTGACCAGCTCCTGAGTGGACTATTTCACAGATTCACAGTTCCTATGATGAAGTCTTGTTGTCTCTAGTCTCCAGACCCCTTTCCTTCTTATTTGGCATGGAACAGCTTTTGTACTATATAATTATGTAAACCTTGTCCTTCGTAGGTGTCTCTAATTCTTTTAATCTCTCCCCATAACTCAGGTCCTCCAGGCTCCTCATCAATTTTGTGGCTCTCCATTGTACCTTTTCTAACTCTAGGACATCCTTTCTGGCCTCCTGGCTGACGTCCTTTGCCCCAGTTATACGACCATGACATTGCTAAGCCTAAAGCAGTTCTGTGGGTTGCACCAACGTCATGCCACTATAATACAAGGCTGAGGCTCAACCACAAGCCTAGGGGGCCTGACACTAGCCAGGAGGCCAGAACAGACAAGAGGATAACCCAGAGGGAGCCCAGGAAATTTGAGGAAAGGTGAGTATAACCAGTGGCGTAACTAGGAATGGCGGGGCCCTGTGGCGAACTTTTGACATGGGGCCCCCCTTCAACCGACACCGAAGACCTCGACCGACCCCCTGCTCCGCTCTCTATTATGTCCCTTAATAAGTCCTGCACACGGTATTATGTCCATTAGTGGCCCCTGCACACAGTATTATGTCCCTTAGTGGCCTCTGCACACAGTATTATCCCCCATAGTGGCCCCTACACACAGTATTATCCCCCATAGTGGCCCCTACACACAGTATTATCCCCCATAGTGGCCCCTACACACAGTATTATCCCCCATAGTGGCTCCTGCACACAGTATTATCCCCCATAGTGGCCCCTGCACACAGTATTATGTCCCATAGTGGCCCCTGCACACAGTATTATCCACCATAGTGGCCCCTGCACACAGTATTATGCCCCATAGTGGCCCCTGCACACAGTATTATCCACCATAGTGGCTCCTACACACAGTATTATCCCCCATAGTGGCCCCTACACACAGTATTATCCCACATAGTGGCCCCTGCACACAGTATTATCCCCCATAGTGGTCCCTGCACACAGTATTATACCCCATAGTGGCCCCTGCACACACTATTATCCCCCATAGTGGCCCCTACACACAGTATTATCCCACATAGTGGCTCCTGCACACAGTATTATCCCCCATAGTGGCCCCTGCACACAGTATTATGTTCCATAGTGGCCCCTGCACACAGTATTATCCACCATAGTGTCCCCTGCACACAGTATTATGCCCCATAGTGGCCCCTGCACACAGTATTATCCACCATAGTGGCCCCTACACACAGTATTATCCCCCATAGTGGCCCCTACACACAGTATTATCCCACATAGTGGCCCCTGCACACAGTATTATCCCCCATAGTGGCCCCTGCACACACTATTATCCCCCATAGTGGCCCCTACACACAGTATTATCCCCCATAGTGGCTCCTGCACACAGTATTATCCCCCATAGTGGCCCCTGCACACAGTATTATGCCCCATAGTAGTGGCCCCTGCACACAGTATTATGCCCCATAGTGGCCCCTGCACACAGTATTATCCCCCATAGTGGCCCTTACACACAGTATTATAGTCCATAGTGGCCCCTGCACACAGTATTTTAGCCCATAGTGGACACCCATAAACAATTATTATACTCTGGGGTCTTTTCAGTCCCCAGAGTATAATAATCGGAGACCCGGGGGAATAAAAAAGTAAAAAATTACTGTTTCTTACCTGTCCCCGGCTCTTACGCTGTCTTCTCCACTTCCGTCCTTGTTCTATGACGTCGGATGTCACATGACCCGGGAAGCAGGCCGGGTTCATGTGACGTCAGAGACGTCAGACAAGAAGGAAGGAGGCCTGGCAGGATCGTGGAGAGGTAAGTAACTGTGTTTGTTACATTCCCTTACCTCTCCCGGTCCGCCGATCATTATACTCGGGGGTCTGCAAAGACCCCCGAGTATAATGATAACAGCGGTAGCGGTTGTCACCAGGCCCCTATTGTCCTGGGCCCTGTGGCAGCTGCCTCCGCTGCTATGGCGGTAGTTACGCCCCTGAGTATAACTATTCAATACAGTACATTGTCTCACTTTCCCCAAGACACCGCTTATTATACTCTGGGGTCTGTACATAGAGCATAATAGTAATTCATGGATGACCAACCCCAAAAAGTTTTGGGTTCAGTTTGAGCCTGAAACTTTTTGAAAATTTGGGTTGAATCCAGTTCTCTTATCTCTAGTTCTAAAGGAATAAAAGGATCGGTGAACTTTTTGAAATGTTGGACGTGGACAGATCCCCCACCCCGTCTCATTTCTAACTTGCAGACTCTTTTCGAGCTGTATTAGATGACAGAAATCTACAATTCACTTACTGAGATTCATGCTAAAATATGGAAATACCAAAAAAGTACAATATCAGTTGTTGGTAAGTGCACTTAGCGGAACATTAGGACATAAATGTCTCCCTTGTATAAACATGTTGGGTTCACTTATTTGATTCATATAATGAATTCTTTTCATACTGTCATCCTATAAGCACAGCCGTTCATAGAGACCTGCATGTTCTCTACCAAGGACACCGTCTGAATCTCTGTACAGTTCTGCTGTATTACTGAAACTTGTTGTCATACATCCTTTGTGGTTTGAAGAACAATACCAGATGGAAGTAAAGAAACCATCAAATCACTATTTTACTATCAGTTTTTTTCTTGGGAGAAAAGCAGATAACCTTCCCTCTCCATAGGCTTGATAGTTGTGACCTCCCTATATCCATAGTAGGAATGAAAGCTTCTATTAATGGAATGTGTCATCAGAATGTGAACAACTGTTTAAATAAAGTTTTTATTTTAAGAAAAGTTTTTAAATTTTTTTGGTAATTCCTGTTTTATATTTCCATACAAAAATTCTGGCCACTAAAACTTATAATAAGCTGATAGTTCCTGTTCTGTAGAGATCACTTTGTCATCTTATCATCACATGACGAGTATCAGAGGCAAGACATGAAGCTCCTGGGACCCAATGCAAAGTTTATGTCAGGCACCTCAACTATTATGTATAATTTATAGTATTGGTCTCCTCATATAGCAAGAGACACCTTATATACCCCCTAATGCTACTGGGCCATGGTGCAACTGTATGCTCTGGATAACTCCTCAAGTTACACAACTGATCATTATATCATCGATATATAGGTAACATGAAACTGTGATGCAATACTAGACAACAAGGTGCTATCCTATGTAAGGCCTGTGCCTGCTATACTGTGAAAAGGCTGCAGCACTCACATGAGCATTGCATCAATCAATGGCATTGCTGGATCTCCATATTGCTGGCCTAACAATAAAAAATAATTGATCTCTTTAAAGAGGACCTTTCACCTCCTTCAACAATCCCAGCTCATTGCATTCTTTAATAGGAGCCCCTCACTGATTCCAGCGCAGTTGGAATTTTTTCTCTAGCCCCCGCCATTCCTGAGCAATCAATGTAACTAGTTTTGGTGTCTGATTTAGTCTGAATTGCACTGCCCTCCTGCAGAGCCTAAATAGCATACGAGGCACCGAATCTAACTGCGCTTGTTACTCGTGAATGGTCGGGGCTAGAATAAATTAAAAAAATTGACGATACATTCCTTCCAGGGTCAAGAAAATAAGTCTTTTTTTTTTTTTATTTTTTTTTTTACAAAAGTCTAGATATGGCCCTCATCTAAAGAAACCCACACGCATAATAGCAAAGTGGCCAAACTGATGATTACAGTGGGATTGGCCTGTTATCTTATAGTCAGTTCACATGGTGAAATATGAAGAGGAAATTCCTCTTCATTTTCGGCCGCTGACATTTTCGCACGGGCTAGCCGCAACGGGATGCTGATCTAATGCATCTCGCTCCTGATTAGGCCTGAGTGAATGGGCCTAAACAGGAGGGAGTCTCAAAATCCACGGCAGGATTGAGTAGGAAGCTTTTTTTTTTCCACATCCAGCTGCGATCTCTGCTTCTCATTGAAAACAATGGGAGGAGGATTCAGAAGGAATCCACTCCGGATTCAGGGGTCGAATCTGCCCCCAAATCCACGGCAAATTGCTCAGAGTGAACTGACCCTTACGTGTATGGGAGTGTGATGCCCAAGGATATTGCCTCTGGGTACTGTGGTCTATTTCCTAAGGGTCATTGGATGGGGGCAGCGCTGCACCTCCTATGAGGCGACCTGAAGCGACCGCTTCAGGCGGCGCTATGCCAGGGCCCTGGGGAGAGCTGCATTTTTGCCGACCTAAGCCAGTCCAGGACAAGCTGGACAAGCTGGACGTCACTGAGCGGTGAATTGGGAAGGCCGCTGGAGCAGCGCTGCTTCAGTGGACGCCCCTCACGCTCAGGCAGAGAGCAGGTCCTCTCCCTGCTCTCTGCCTGCTAAAGACGCTCGCTCCGCTCGGTCCTGCCCCCTCCGTGCAGGGGGGGGGGGGGAAGCCGGCTTTCTGAAGCCTCAGGCGGCAGAAACCCATGGTTCACCCCTGGATGGGGGGGGGGGGGGCAAGGTTATCTGATGGACCAAGGAACCTCAGTCCGACCTTGGGCTGAACCAAGAATGCTCAGTTGGAAGGAATAACTGTTGGTTATACAAGGACATCGCCAACAACTATTGAAGGTCTATAGGCTTCGTAAGTGGTAGAAGGCTTAGAACGAATGAATATCTGCCTTTACAATATATAAGTACACTTACAATGGAAATAACCATCCACATGAATTGCTGTCAACCCATCAGTACAACAAGGAATGTTATCTAATGGATTCCAAGCGTAGTGGGCAATGGCATTGAGGACGAAATTCCCTTCAGCCCTAAGTGCTTTTCTTAAAAGGCTCCTGTGCTAAAGGTAGTAATTGTCATAATAACCCTGTACAGCTATTTATGCAATCCCATAATAGACACTTGTCGGTTTACAAACGCTAAAGGTTTACATTAAGTGAAATCTCCACCTATGTTGGATGAACATCATCGGAACATGTCATAAGCCTCTAATGATGCCCCGGAGCCATGGAAACAAATCATTCCAGATAAGAATATGATCAATCCTCCCGCAGGAAGGATAAAGGTAGATGAATGAAGACAAAAGGGGAAGAGTTCGGTCATGTTTTATCTACAATCTCCATGATATTAAAAATGTCAAATCATAATGTCATCTATTAGTAAAACTTCAAGAGTCGGGATAGTTTGTGTATAAATTATTGCAAAATTATTCACGCCCCTTGAACTTTTTCACATTTTGTCATCTGACAACCACAAAGTTAAATGTATTTTATTGAGATTACCAACACAAAGTAGCAGATAATTGTGAAGCGGAAGGAAAATGATACACGGTTTTCAAAATTTTAATCAAAAATCGTAAAAAGTGCGACGTGAATTAAGTCTTCAGCCCCCTGTGCTCTGATACCCAGTACGTCCAATGGCTTTCAGAAGTCACTTCATGAGTTAAGAGATCGGCTTTGTAGTCTCAGTATAAATATATCTGTTTTGTGAAAGCCTCAGTGGATTGTTAGAGAACACTAGTGAACAAACAGCATCAAGAAGACCAAGGAACTCACCAGACAGGTCAGAGATAAAGTTGTGGAGAAGTTTAAAGCAGGGTTCAGTTATGAAATCATATCCCAAGCTTTGAGCATCTCAAGGAGCATCATCAAAAAATGGAAAAAGTATTCTACAACTACAAACCTACAAATTTAGTTTGTCTTCCATATCTTGAATTGCTGGAGTTATACAAAGTGTATTCGATTTTCAGAATGATGATTCTACATTATTTTGTAAAAGGCTGATCTATATGACGCTCACACCCTGCTCGATGCCGAGTAGTGATCATGCGGAGCTGGATTTCTATCACTAATTTTCCATTTCTCTCTCTCTTTTCTAGCGTTGCAAGGTTTTGGGGGAAGTGGGCCATCATGTCAACAGAGCAACAGAGATGATTTTGTCCTATATACAGTATGTGTTATAGGGGAACATTTCCACTCACATGTAAGGTGCAGCTAGTGACTTTGATGATGAAAATTGTATATGGCGCCATTCTGGGTTTTACAACGGAGCACCATGGTCGCCCCTTCTGTGTATATTATCTCTGATTTGCAGTATTATCTTTTGCATCATTCCTGGTCTGTTAAATTTTGGTCCTTTGTTTTACCTAGTCTGTTATGCATTGGGGGAATTTATTAAGGACGATGTTTCCTGCGCCAATCTTCATCAGTTACCCTGCTGGTGTGCGACGCACATGAATTATTAAGAGGCTCTGAATCCCTAATGGTTCAGGGGCAACACAGGAGTCCCCACACACCAGAGGAGGAATGAATGCCAGCAAGGGACTACGTAGATTTCACGTATAGTAAATTTGTCAATTTGATGTATCCCTGCACCAGTCCACCTTAATCTCTGCTGTCTTTCTTAAAAAGTGGTGATGTGGGTGTTGAACCAACAAAATAATGCATCCATGGCACAAAAACAGACCATGTGCCAAGAATGCGCCACATCTATGCCCATCTACACCAGAAAACTGTTCAGCAAATTCCATTGTTATTCCAATCATCACTGTGTATTATCCCTGTACTGTGACATCGCTGTGTGTATTATCCCTGTACTGTGACATCACTGTGTGTATTATCCCTGTACTGTGACATCACTGTGTGTATTATCCCTGTACTGTGACATCACTGTGTGTATTATCCCTGTACTGTGACATCACTGTGTGTATTATCCCTGTACTGTGACATCACTGTGTGTATTATCCCTGTACTGTGACATCACTGTGTGTATTATCTCTGTACTGTGACATCACTGTGTGTATTATCCCTGTACTGTGACATCGCTGTGTGTATTATCCCTGTACTGTGACATCACTGTGTGTATTATCCCTGTGCTGTGACATCACTGTGTGTATTATCCCTGTACTGTGACATCACTGTGTATTATCCCTGTACTGTGACATCACTGTGTATTATCCCTGTACTGTGACATCACTGTGTGTATTATCCCTGTACTGTGACATCGCTGTGTGTATTATCCCTGTACTGCGACATCACTGTATGTATTATCCCTGTGCTGTGACATCACTGTGTGTATTATCCCTGTACTGTGACATCACTGTGTGTATTATCCCTGTACTGTGACATCACTGTGTATTATCCCTGTACTGTGACATCACTGTGTGTATTATCCCTGTACTGTGACATCACTGTGTGTATTATCCCTGTATTGCGACATCACTGTGTGTATTATCCCTGTACTGTGACATCACTGTGTGTATTATCCCTGTACTGTGACATCACTGTGTATTATCCCTGTACTGTGACATCACTGTGTGTATTATCCCTGTATTGCGACATCACTGTGTGTATTATCCCTGTGCTGTGACATCACTGTGTGCATTATCCCTATACTGTGACATCACTGTGTGTATTATCCCTGTACTGTGACATCACTGTGTGTATTATCCCTGTACTGTGACATCACTGTGTGTATTATCCCTGTACTGTGACATCACTGTATGTATTATCCCTGTACTGTGACATCACTGTGTGTAATATCCCTGTACTGTGACATCACTGTGTGTATTATCCCTGTACTGTGACATCACTGTGTGTATTATCCCTGTACTGTGACATCAGTGTGTATTATCCCTGTACTGTGACATCACTGTATGTATTATCCCTGTACTGTGACAT
The DNA here is from genome assembly GCF_031893055.1 of Leptodactylus fuscus. Lineage (NCBI taxonomy): Eukaryota > Metazoa > Chordata > Amphibia > Anura > Leptodactylidae > Leptodactylus > Leptodactylus fuscus. Next base: position 155,637,759 of record NC_134270.1, on the reverse strand, counting down.
CACTGTGTGTATTATCTCTGTACTGTAACATCACTGTGTGTATTATCCCTGTACTGTGACATCACTGTGTGTATTATTTCTGTACTGTGACATCACTGTGTGTATTATCCCTGTACTGTGACATCAGTGTGTATTATCCCTTTACTGTGACATCACTGTGTGTATTATCTCTGTACTATGACATCACTGTGTGTATTATTTCTGTACTGTGACATCACTGTGTGTATTATCCCTGTACTGTGACAGTGACATCAGTGTGTATTATCCCTGTACTGTGACAGTGACATCAGTGTGTATTATCCCTGTACTGTGACATCACTGTGTGTATTATCCCTGTACTGTGACATCAGTGTGTATTATCCCTGTACTGTGACATCACTGTGTGTGTATTATCCCTGTACTGTGACATCACTGTGTGTATTATCCCTGTACTGTGACATCACTGTGTGTATTATCCTGTACTGTGACATAACTGTGTGTATTATCCCTGTACTGTGACATCACTGTGTGTATTATCTCTGTACTGTGACATCACTGTGTGTATTATCCCTGTACTGTGACATCACTGTGTGTATTATCCCTGTACTGTGACATCACTGTGTGTATTGTCCCTGTACTGTGACATCACTGTGTGTATTATCCCTGTACTGTGACATCACTGTGTGTATTATCCCTGTACTGTGACATCACTGTGTGTATTATCCCTGTACTGTGACATCACTGTGTGTATTATCCCTGTACTGTGACATCACTGTGTGTATTATCCCTGTACTGTGACATCAGTGTGTATTATCCCTGTACTGTGACATCACTGTGTGTATTATCTCTGTACTGTGACATCACTGTGTGTATTATCCCTGTACTGTGACATCACTGTGTGTATTATCTCTGTACTGTGACATCACTGTGCGTATTATTTCTGTACTGTGACATCACTGTGTGTATTATCCCTGTACTGTGACAGTGACATCAGTGTGTATTATCCCTGTACTGTGACAGTGACATCAGTTTGTATTATTCCTGTACTGTGACATCACTGTGTGTATTATCCCTGTACTGTGACATCACTGTGTATTATCCCTGTACAGTGACATCACTGTGTGTGTATTATCCCTGTACTGTGACATCACTGTGTGTATTATCCCTGTACTGTGACATCACTGTGTGTATTATCCTGTACTGTGACATCGCTGTGTGTATTATCCCTGTACTGTGACATCACTGTGTGTATTATCCCTGTACTGTGACATCAGTGTGTATTATCCCTGTACTGTGACATCACTGTGTGTATTATCTCTGTACTGTGACATCACTGTGTGTATTATCCCTGTACTGTGACATCACTGTGTGTATTATCCCTGTACTGTGACATCACTGTGTGTATTATCCCTGTACTGTGACATCAGTGTGTATTATCTCTGTACTGTGACATCACTGTGTGTATTATTCCTGTACTGTGACATCACTGTGTGTATTATCCCTGTACAGTGACATCACTGTGTGTATTATTCCTGTACTGTGACATCACTGTGTGTATTATCCCTGTACTGTGACATCACTGTGTGTATTATCCTGTACTGTGACATCACTGTAGCATTATCCCTGTACTGTGACATCACTGTGTATTATCCCTGTACTGTGACATCACTGTGTGTATTATCCCTGTACTGTGACATCACTGTGTGTATTATCCTGTACTGTGACATCACTGTAGCATTATCCCTGTACTGTGACATCACTGTGTGTATTATCCCTGTACTGTGACATCACTGTGTGTATTATCTCTGTACTGTGACATCACTGTGTGTATTATCCCTGTACTGTGACATCACTGTGTGTATTACCCCTGTACAGTGACATCACTGTGTGTATTATCCCTGTACTGTGACATCACTGTGTGTATTATCCCTGTACTGTGACATCAGTGTGTGTATTATCCCTGTACTGTGACATCACTGTGTGTATTATCTCTATACTGTGACATCACTGTGTGTATTATCCCTGTACTCTGACATCACTGTGTGTATTACCCCTGTACTGTGACATCACTGTGTGTATTATCTCTGTACTGTGACATCACTGTGTGTATTATCCCTGTACTGTGACATCACTGTGTGTATTACCCCTGTACTGTGACATCACTGTGTGTATTATCCCTGTACTGTGACATCACTGTGTGTATTATCCCTGTACTGTGACATCACTGTGTGTATTATCCCTGTACTGTGACATCACTGTATGTATTATCCCTGTACTTTGACATCACTGTGTGTATTATCCCTGTACTGTGACATCACTGTGTGTATTATCCCTGTACTGTGACATCACTGTGTGTATTATCCCTCTACTGTGACATCACTGTGTGTATTATCCCTGTACTGTGACATCACTGTGTGTATTATCCCTGTACTGTGACATCACTGTGTGTATTATCCCTGTACTGTGACATCACTGTGTGTATTATCTCTGTACTGTGACATCACTGTGTGTATTATCCCTGTACTGTGACATCAGTGTGTATTATCCCTGTACTGTGACATCAGTGTGTATTATCGCTGTACTGTGACATCACTGTGTGTATTATACCTGTACTGTGACATCACTGTGTGTATTATTTCTGTACTGTGACATCACTGTGTGTATTATCCATGTACTGTGACAGTGACATCAGTGTGTATTATCCCTGTACTGTGACATCACTGTGTGTATTATCCCTGTACTGTGACATCAGTGTGTGTATTATCCCTGTACTGTGACATCACTGTGTGTATTATCTCTGTACTGTGACATCACTGTGTGTATTATCCCTGTACTGTGACATCACTGTGTGTATTATCCCTGTACTGTGACATCACTGTGTGTATTGTCCCTGTACTGTGACATCACTGTGTGTATTATCCCTGTACTGTGACATCACTGTGTGTATTATCCCTGTACTGTGACATCACTGTGTGTATTATCCCTGTACTGTGACATCACTGTGTGTATTATCCCTGTACTGTGACATCACTGTGTGTATTATCCCTGTACTGTGACATCAGTGTGTATTATCCCTGTACTGTGACATCACTGTGTGTATTATCTCTGTACTGTGACATCACTGTGTGTATTATCTCTGTACTGTGACATCACTGTGTGTATTATCTCTGTACTGTGACATCACTGTGCGTATTATTTCTGTACTGTGACATCACTGTGTGTATTATCCCTGTACTGTGACAGTGACATCAGTGTGTATTATCCCTGTACTGTGACAGTGACATCAGTTTGTATTATTCCTGTACTGTGACATCACTGTGTGTATTATCCCTGTACTGTGACATCACTGTGTATTATCCCTGTACAGTGACATCACTGTGTGTGTATTATCCCTGTACTGTGACATCACTGTGTGTATTATCCCTGTACTGTGACATCACTGTGTGTATTATCCTGTACTGTGACATCGCTGTGTGTATTATCCCTGTACTGTGACATCACTGTGTGTATTATCCCTGTACTGTGACATCAGTGTGTATTATCCCTGTACTGTGACATCACTGTGTGTATTATCTCTGTACTGTGACATCACTGTGTGTATTATCCCTGTACTGTGACATCACTGTGTGTATTATCCCTGTACTGTGACATCACTGTGTGTATTATCCCTGTACTGTGACATCAGTGTGTATTATCTCTGTACTGTGACATCACTGTGTGTATTATTCCTGTACTGTGACATCACTGTGTGTATTATCCCTGTACAGTGACATCACTGTGTGTATTATTCCTGTACTGTGACATCACTGTGTGTATTATCCCTGTACTGTGACATCACTGTGTGTATTATCCTGTACTGTGACATCACTGTAGCATTATCCCTGTACTGTGACATCACTGTGTATTATCCCTGTACTGTGACATCACTGTGTGTATTATCCCTGTACTGTGACATCACTGTGTGTATTATCCTGTACTGTGACATCACTGTAGCATTATCCCTGTACTGTGACATCACTGTGTGTATTATCCCTGTACTGTGACATCACTGTGTGTATTATCTCTGTACTGTGACATCACTGTGTGTATTATCCCTGTACTGTGACATCACTGTGTGTATTACCCCTGTACAGTGACATCACTGTGTGTATTATCCCTGTACTGTGACATCACTGTGTGTATTATCCCTGTACTGTGACATCAGTGTGTGTATTATCCCTGTACTGTGACATCACTGTGTGTATTATCTCTATACTGTGACATCACTGTGTGTATTATCCCTGTACTCTGACATCACTGTGTGTATTACCCCTGTACTGTGACATCACTGTGTGTATTATCTCTGTACTGTGACATCACTGTGTGTATTATCCCTGTACTGTGACATCACTGTGTGTATTACCCCTGTACTGTGACATCACTGTGTGTATTATCCCTGTACTGTGACATCACTGTGTGTATTATCCCTGTACTGTGACATCACTGTGTGTATTATCCCTGTACTGTGACATCACTGTATGTATTATCCCTGTACTGTGACATCACTGTGTGTATTATCCCTGTACTGTGACATCACTGTGTGTATTATCCCTGTACTGTGACATCACTGTGTGTATTATCCCTGTACTGTGACATCACTGTGTGTATTATCCCTGTACTGTGACATCACTGTGTGTATTATCCCTGTACTGTGACATCACTGTGTGTATTATCCCTGTACTGTGACATCACTGTGTGTATTATCTCTGTACTGTGACATCACTGTGTGTATTATCCCTGTACTGTGACATCAGTGTGTATTATCCCTGTACTGTGACATCAGTGTGTATTATCGCTGTACTGTGACATCACTGTGTGTATTATACCTGTACTGTGACATCACTGTGTGTATTATTTCTGTACTGTGACATCACTGTGTGTATTATCCATGTACTGTGACAGTGACATCAGTGTGTATTATCCCTGTACTGTGACATCACTGTGTGTATTATCCCTGTACTGTGACATCAGTGTGTGTATTATCCCTGTACTGTGACATCACTGTGTGTGTATTATCCCTGTACTGTGACATCACTGTGTGTATTATCCCTGTACTGTGACATCACTGTGTGTATTATCCCTGTACTGTGACATCACTGTGTGTATTATCCCTGTACTGTGACATCACTGTGTGTATTATCCTGTACTGTGACATCACTGTGTGTATTATCCCTGTACTATGACATCACTGTGTGTATTATCCCTGTACTGTGACATCACTGTGTGTATTATCTCTGTACTGTGACATCACTGTGTGTATTATCCCTGTACTGTGACATCACTGTGTGTATTATCCCTGTACTGTGACATCACTGTGTGTATTATCCCTGTACTGTGACATCACTGTGTGTATTATAACTGTACTGTGACATCACTGTGTGTATTATCTCTGTACTGTGACATCACTGTGTATTATCCCTGTACTGTGACATCACTATGTGTATTATCCCTGTACTGTGACATCACTGTGTGTATTATCCCTGTACTGTGACATCACTGTATGTATTATCCCTGTACTGTGACATCACTGTGTGTATTATCCCTGTACTGTGACATCACTGTGTGTATTATCCCTGTACTGTGACATCACTGTGTGTATTATCCCTGTACTGTTACATCACTGTGTGTATTATCTCTGTACTGTGACATCATTGTGTGTATTATCCCTGTACTGTGACATCACTGTGTGTATTATCCCTGTACTGTGACATCACTGTGTGTATTATCCCTGTACTGTGACATCACTGTGTGTATTATCCCTGTACTGTGACATCACTGTATGTATTATCCCTGTACTGTGACATCACTGTGTGTATTATCTCTGTACTGTGACATCACTGTGTGTATTATCTCTGTACTGTGACATCACTGTGTGTATTATCCCTGTACTGTGACATCACTGTGTGTATTATCCCTGTACTGTGACATCACTGTGTGTATTATCCCTGTACTGTGACATCACTGTGTGTATTATCCCTGTACTGTGACATCACTGTGTGTATTATCCCTGTACTGTGACATCGCTGTGTGTATTATCCCTGTACTGTGACATCACTGTGTGTATTATCCCTGTGCTGTGACATCACTGTGTGTATTATCCCTGTACTGTGACATCACTGTGTATTATCCCTGTACTGTGACATCACTGTGTGTATTATCCCTGTACTGTGACATCACTGTGTATTATCCCTGTACTGTGACATCACTGTGTGTATTATCTCTGTACTGTGACATCACTGTGTGTATTATCCCTGTACTGTGACATCACTGTGTGTATTATCCCTGTACTGTGACATCACTGTGTATTATCCCTGTGCTGTGACATCACTGTGTGTATTATCCCTGTACTGTGACATCACTGTGTATTATCCCTGTACTGTGACATCACTGTGTGTATTATCTCTGTACTGTGACATCACTGTGTGTATTATCCCTGTACTGTGACATCACTGTGTGTATTATCCCTGTACTGTGACATCAGTGTGTATTATCTCTGTACTGTGACATCACTGTGTGTATTATTCCTGTACTGTGACATCACTGTGTGTATTATCCCTGTACTGTGACATCACTGTGTGTATTATTCCTGTACTGTGACATCACTGTGTGTATTATCCCTGTACTGTGACATCACTGTGTGTATTATCCTGTACTGTGACATCACTGTAGCATTATCCCTGTATTGTGACATCACTGTGTATTATCCCTGTACTGTGACATCACTGTGTGTATTATCCCTGTACTGTGACATCACTGTGTGTATTATCCTGTACTGTGACATCACTGTAGCATTATCCCTGTACTGTGACATCACTGTGTGTATTATCCCTGTACTTTGACATCACTGTGTGTATTATCTCTGTACTGTGACATCACTGTGTGTATTATCCCTGTACTGTGACATCACTGTGTGTATTACCCCTGTACAGTGACATCACTGTGTGTATTATCCCTGTACTGTGACATCACTGTGTGTATTATCACTGTACTGTGATATCACTGTGTGTATTATCTCTGAACTGTGACATCACTGTGTGTATTATCCCTGTACTGTGACATCACTGTGTGTATTATCCCTGTACTGTGACATCGCTGTGTTTATTATCCTTTACTGTGACATCGCTGTGTGTATTATCCCTGTACTGTGACATCACTGTGTGTATTATCCCTGTACTGTGACATCAGTGTGTATTATCCCTGTACTGTGACATCACTGTGTGTATTATCTCTGTACTGTGACATCACTGTGTGTATTATTCCTGTACTGTGACATCACTGTGTGTATTATCCCTTTACTGTGACATCACTGTGTGTATTATCCCTGTACTGTGACATCAGTGTGTATTATCCCTGTACTGTGACATCACTGTGTGTATTATCCCTGTACTGTGACATCACTGTGTGTATTATCTCTGTACTGTGACATTACTGTGTGTATTATCCCTGTACTGTGACATCACTGTGTGTATTACCCCTGTACTGTGACATCACTGTGTGTATTATCCCTGTACTGTGACATCACTGTGTGTATTATCCCTGTACTGTGACATCAGTGTGTGTATTATCCCTGTACTGTGACATCACTGTGTGTATTATCCCTGTACTGTGACATCACTGTGTGTATTATCTCTGTACTGTGACATCACTGTGTGTATTATTCCTGTACTGTGACATCACTGTGTGTATTATCCCTGTACTGTGACATCACTGTGTGTATTATCCCTGTACTGTGACATCACTGTGTGTATTATCCCTGTGCTGTGACATCACTGTGTGTATTATCTCTGTACTGTGACATCACTGTGTGTATTATCCCTGTACTGTGACATCACTGTGTGTATTATCCCTGTACTGTGACATCACTGTGTGTATTATCCCTGTACTGTGACATCACTGTGTGTATTATCCCTGTACTGTGACATCACTGTGTGTATTATCTCTGTACTGTGACATCACTGTGTGTATTATCCCTGTACTGTGACATCACTGTGTGTATTATCCCTGTACTGTGACATCACTGTGTGTATTACCCCTGTACTGTGACATCACTGTGTGTATTATCTCTGTACTGTGACATCACTGTGTGTATTATCCCTGTACTGTGACATCAGTGTGTATTATCCCTTTACTGTGACATCACTGTGTGTATTATCCCTGTACTGTGACATCACTGTGTGTATTATCCCTGTACTGTGACATCAGTGTGTATTATCCCTGTACTGTGACATCACTGTGTGTATTATCCCTGTACTGTGACATCACTGTGTGTATTATCTCTGTACTGTGACATCACTGTGTGTATTATCCCTGTACTGTGACATCACTGTGTGTATTATTCCTGTACTGTGACATCACTGTGTGTATTATCCCTGTACAGTGACATCACTGTGTGTATTATTCCTGTACTGTGACATCACTGTGTGTATTATCCCTGTACTGTGACATCACTGTGTGTATTATCCTGTACTGTGACATCACTGTAGCATTATCCCTGTATTGTGACATCACTGTGTATTATCCCTGTACTGTGACATCACTGTGTGTATTATCCCTGTACTGTGACATCACTGTGTGTATTATCCTGTACTGTGACATCACTGTAGCATTATCCCTGTACTGTGACATCACTGTGTGTATTATCCCTGTACTGTGACATCACTGTGTGTATTATCTCTGTACTGTGACATCACTGTGTGTATTATCCCTGTACTGTGACATCACTGTGTGTATTACCCCTGTACAGTGACATCACTGTGTGTATTATCCCTGTACTGTGACATCACTGTGTGTATTATCCCTGTACTGTGACATCAGTGTGTGTATTATCCCTGTACTGTGACATCACTGTGTGTATTATCTCTGTACTGTGACATCACTGTGTGTATTATCCCTGTACTCTGACATCACTGTGTGTATTACCCCTGTACTGTGACATCACTGTGTGTATTATCTCTGTACTGTGACATCACTGTGTGTATTATCCCTGTACTGTGACATCACTGTGTGTATTACCCCTGTACTGTGACATCACTGTGTGTATTATCCCTGTACTGGACATCACTGTGTGTATTATCCCTGTACTGTGACATCACTGTGTGTATTATCCCTGTACTGTGACATCACTGTATGTATTATCCCTGTACTGTGACATCACTGTGTGTATTATCCCTGTACTGTGACATCACTGTGTGTATTATCCCTGTACTGTGACATCACTGTGTGTATTATCCCTGTACTGTGACATCACTGTGTGTATTATCCCTGTACTGTGACATCACTGTGTGTATTATCCCTGTACTGTGACATCACTGTGTGTATTATCCCTGTACTGTGACATCACTGTGTGTATTATCTCTGTACTGTGACATCACTGTGTGTATTATCCCTGTACTGTGACATCAGTGTGTATTATCCCTGTACTGTGACATCAGTGTGTATTATCGCTGTACTGTGACATCACTGTGTGTATTATACCTGTACTGTGACATCACTGTGTGTATTATCTCTGTACTGTGACATCACTGTGTGTATTATTTCTGTACTGTGACATCACTGTGTGTATTATCCCTGTACTGTGACAGTGACATCAGTGTGTATTATCCCTGTACTGTGACATCACTGTGTGTATTATCCCTGTACTGTGACATCAGTGTGTGTATTATCCCTGTACTGTGACATCACTGTGTGTGTATTATCCCTGTACTGTGACATCACTGTGTGTATTATCCCTGTACTGTGACATCACTGTGTGTATTATCCTGTACTGTGACATCACTGTGTGTATTATCCCTGTACTATGACATCACTGTGTGTATTATCCCTGTACTGTGACATCACTGTGTGTATTATCTCTGTACTGTGACATCACTGTGTGTATTATCCCTGTACTGTGACATCACTGTGTGTATTATCTCTGTACTGTGACATCACTGTGTGTATTATTTCTGTACTGTGACATCACTGTGTGTATTATCCCTGTACTGTGACAGTGACATCAGTGTGTATTATCCCTGTACTGTGACATCACTGTGTGTATTATCCCTGTACTGTGACATCAGTGTGTGTATTATCCCTGTACTGTGACATCACTGTGTGTGTATTATCCCTGTACTGTGACATCACTGTGTGTATTATCCCTGTACTGTGACATCACTGTGTGTATTATCCTGTACTGTGATATAACTGTGTGTATTATCCCTGTACTATGACATCACTGTGTGTATTATCCCTGTACTGTGACATCACTGTGTGTATTATCTCTGTACTGTGACATCACTGTGTGTATTATCCCTGTACTGTGACATCAGTGTGTGTATTATCCCTGTACTGTGAAATCACTGTGTGTGTATTATCCCTGTACTGTGACATCACTGTGTGTATTATCCCTGTACTGTGACATCACTGTGTGTATTATCCTGTACTGTGACATCACTGTGTGTATTATCCCTGTACTATGACATCACTGTGTGTATTATCCCTGTACTGTGACATCACTATGTGTATTATCCCTGTACTGTGACATCACTGTGTGTATTATCCCTGTACTGTGACATCACTGTATGTATTATCCCTGTACTGTGACATCACTGTGTGTATTATCCCTGTACTGTGACATCACTGTGTGTATTATCCCTGTACTGTGACATCACTGTGTGTATTATCCCTGTACTGTTACATCACTGTGTGTATTATCTCTGTACTGTGACATCATTGTGTGTATTATCCCTGTACTGTGACATCACTGTGTGTATTATCCCTGTACTGTGACATCACTGTGTGTATTATCCCTGTACTGTGACATCACTGTGTGTATTATCCCTGTACTGTGACATCACTGTATGTATTATCCCTGTACTGTGACATCACTGTGTGTATTATCTCTGTACTGTGACATCACTGTGTGTATTATCTCTGTACTGTGACATCACTGTGTGTATTATCCCTGTACTGTGACATCACTGTGTGTATTATCCCTGTACTGTGACATCACTGTGTGTATTATTCCTGTACTGTGACATCACTGTGTGTATTATCCCTGTACTGTGACATCACTGTGTGTATTATCCCTGTACTGTGACATCGCTGTGTGTATTATCCCTGTACTGTGACATCACTGTGTGTATTATCCCTGTGCTGTGACATCACTGTGTATATTATCCCTGTACTGTGACATCACTGTGTGTATTATCCCTGTACTGTGACATCACTGTGTATTATCCCTGTACTGTGACATCACTGTGTGTATTATCCCTGTACTGTGACATCGCTGTGTGTATTATCCCTGTACTGCGACATCACTGTGTGTATTATCCCTGTGCTGTGACATCACTGTGTGTATTATCCCTGTACTGTGACATCACTGTGTGTATTATCCCTGTACTGTGACATCACTGTGTATTATCCCTGTGCTGTGACATCACTGTGTGTATTATCCCTGTACTGTGACATCACTGTGTGTATTATCCCTGTACTGTGACATCACTGTGTATTATCCCTGTGCTGTGACATCACTGTGTGTATTATCCCTGTACTGTGACATCACTGTGTATTATCCCTGTACTGTGACATCACTGTGTGTATTATCCCTGTACTGTGACATCACTGTGTGTATTATCCCTGTACTGTGACATCACTGTGTGTATTATCCCTGTACTGTGACATCAGTGTGTATTATCTCTGTACTGTGACATCACTGTGTGTATTATTCCTGTACTGTGACATCACTGTGTGTATTATCCCTGTACTGTGACATCACTGTGTGTATTATTCCTGTACTGTGACATCACTGTGTGTATTATCCCTGTACTGTGACATCACTGTGTGTATTATCCTGTACTGTGACATCACTGTAGCATTATCCCTGTATTGTGACATCACTGTGTATTATCCCTGTACTGTGACATCACTGTGTGTATTATCCCTGTACTGTGACATCACTGTGTGTATTATCCTGTACTGTGACATCACTGTAGCATTATCCCTGTACTGTGACATCACTGTGTGTATTATCCCTGTACTGTGACATCACTATGTGTATTACCCCTGTACAGTGACATCACTGTGTGTATTATCCCTGTACTGTGACATCACTGTGTGTATTATCACTGTACTGTGATATCACTGTGTGTATTATCTCTGAACTGTGACATCACTGTGTGTATTATCCCTGTACTGTGACATCACTGTGTGTATTATCCCTGTACTGTGACATCGCTGTGTTTATTATCCTTTACTGTGACATCGCTGTGTGTATTATCCCTGTACTGTGACATCACTGTGTGTATTATCCCTGTACTGTGACATCAGTGTGTATTATCCCTGTACTGTGACATCACTGTGTGTATTATCTCTGTACTGTGACATCACTGTGTGTATTATTCCTGTACTGTGACATCACTGTGTGTATTATCCCTTTACTGTGACATCACTGTGTGTATTATCCCTGTACTGTGACATCAGTGTGTATTATCCCTGTACTGTGACATCACTGTGTGTATTATCCCTGTACTGTGACATCACTGTGTGTATTATCTCTGTACTGTGACATTACTGTGTGTATTATCCCTGTACTGTGACATCACTGTGTGTATTACCCCTGTACTGTGACATCACTGTGTGTATTATCCCTGTACTGTGACATCACTGTGTGTATTATCCCTGTACTGTGACATCAGTGTGTGTATTATCCCTGTACTGTGACATCACTGTGTGTATTATCCCTGTACTGTGACATCACTGTGTGTATTATCTCTGTACTGTGACATCACTGTGTGTATTATCCCTGTACTGTGACATCACTGTGTGTATTACCCCTGTACAGTGACATCACTGTGTGTATTATCCCTGTACTGTGACATCACTGTGTGTATTATCACTGTACTGTGATATCACTGTGTGTATTATCTCTGAACTGTGACATCACTGTGTGTATTATCCCTGTACTGTGACATCACTGTGTGTATTATCCCTGTACTGTGACATCGCTGTGTTTATTATCCTTTACTGTGACATCGCTGTGTGTATTATCCCTGTACTGTGACATCACTGTGTGTATTATCCCTGTACTGTGACATCAGTGTGTATTATCCCTGTACTGTGACATCACTGTGTGTATTATCTCTGTACTGTGACATCACTGTGTGTATTATTCCTGTACTGTGACATCACTGTGTGTATTATCCCTTTACTGTGACATCACTGTGTGTATTATCCCTGTACTGTGACATCAGTGTGTATTATCCCTGTACTGTGACATCACTGTGTGTATTATCCCTGTACTGTGACATCACTGTGTGTATTATCTCTGTACTGTGACATTACTGTGTGTATTATCCCTGTACTGTGACATCACTGTGTGTATTACCCCTGTACTGTGACATCACTGTGTGTATTATCCCTGTACTGTGACATCACTGTGTGTATTATCCCTGTACTGTGACATCAGTGTGTGTATTATCCCTGTACTGTGACATCACTGTGTGTATTATCCCTGTACTGTGACATCACTGTGTGTATTATCTCTGTACTGTGACATCACTGTGTGTATTATTCCTGTACTGTGACATCATGTGTGTATTATCCCCTGTACTGTGACATCACTGTGTGTATTATCCCTGTGCTGTGACATCACTGTGTGTATTATCTCTGTACTGTGACATCACTGTGTGTATTATCCCTGTACTGTGACATCACTGTGTGTATTATCCCTGTACTGTGACATCACTGTGTGTATTATCCCTGTACTGTGACATCACTGTGTGTATTATCCCTGTACTGTGACATCACTGTGTGTATTATCCCTGTACTGTGACATCACTGTGTGTATTATCCCTGTACTGTGACATCACTGTGTGTATTATCCCTGTACTGTGACATCACTGTGTGTATTACCCCTGTACTGTGACATCACTGTGTGTATTATCTCTGTACTGTGACATCACTGTGTGTATTATCCCTGTACTGTGACATCAGTGTGTATTATCCCTTTACTGTGACATCACTGTGTGTATTATCCCTGTACTGTGACATCACTGTGTGTATTATCCCTGTACTGTGACATCAGTGTGTATTATCCCTGTACTGTGACATCACTGTGTGTATTATCCCTGTACTGTGACATCACTGTGTGTATTATCTCTGTACTGTGACATCACTGTGTGTATTATCCCTGTACTGTGACATCACTGTGTGTATTATCCTGTTACTGTGACATCACTGTGTGTATTATCCCTGTACAGTGACATCACTGTGTGTATTATTCCTGTACTGTGACATCACTGTGTGTATTATCCCTGTACTGTGACATCACTGTGTGTATTATCCTGTACTGTGACATCACTGTAGCATTATCCCTGTACTGTGACATCACTGTGTATTATCCCTGTACTGTGACATCACTGTGTGTATTATCCCTGTACTGTGACATCACTGTGTGTATTATCCTGTACTGTGACATCACTGTAGCATTATCCCTGTACTGTGACATCACTGTGTGTATTATCCCTGTACTGTGACATCACTGTGTGTATTATCTCTGTACTGTGACATCACTGTGTGTATTATCCCTGTACTGTGACATCACTGTGTGTATTACCCCTGTACAGTGACATCACTGTGTGTATTATCCCTGTACTGTGACATCACTGTGTGTATTATCCCTGTACTGTGACATCAGTGTGTGTATTATCCCTGTACTGTGACATCACTGTGTGTATTATCTCTGTACTGTGACATCACTGTGTGTATTATCCCTGTACTCTGACATCACTGTGTGTATTACTTCTGTACTGTGACATCACTGTGTGTATTATCTCTGTACTGTGACATCACTGTGTGTATTATCCCTGTACTGTGACATCACTGTGTGTATTACCCCTGTACTGTGACATCACTGTGTGTATTATCCCTGTACTGGACATCACTGTGTGTATTATCCCTGTACTGTGACATCACTGTGTGTATTATCCCTGTACTGTGACATCACTGTGTGTATTATCCCTGTACTGTGACATCACTGTGTGTATTATCCCTGTACTGTGACATCACTGTGTGTATTATCCCTGTACTGTGACATCACTGTGTGTATTATCCCTGTACTGTGACATCACTGTGTGTATTATCCCTGTACTGTGACATCACTGTGTGTATTATCCCTGTACTGTGACATCACTGTGTGTATTATCTCTGTACTGTGACATCACTGTGTGTATTATCCCTGTACTGTGACATCAGTGTGTATTATCCCTGTACTGTGACATCAGTGTGTATTATCGCTGTACTGTGACATCACTGTGTGTATTATACCTGTACTGTGACATCACTGTGTGTATTATCTCTGTACTGTGACATCACTGTGTGTATTATTTCTGTACTGTGACATCACTGTGTGTATTATCCCTGTACTGTGACAGTGACATCAGTGTGTATTATCCCTGTACTGTGACATCACTGTGTGTATTATCCCTGTACTGTGACATCAGTGTGTGTATTATCCCTGTACTGTGACATCACTGTGTGTGTATTATCCCTGTACTGTGACATCACTGTGTGTATTATCCCTGTACTGTGACATCACTGTGTGTATTATCCTGTACTGTGACATCACTGTGTGTATTATCCCTGTACTATGACATCACTGTGTGTATTATCCCTGTACTGTGACATCACTGTGTGTATTATCTCTGTACTGTGACATCACTGTGTGTATTATCCCTGTACTGTGACATCACTGTGTGTATTATCTCTGTACTGTGACATCACTGTGTGTATTATTTCTGTACTGTGACATCACTGTGTGTATTATCCCTGTACTGTGACAGTGACATCAGTGTGTATTATCCCTGTACTGTGACATCACTGTGTGTATTATCCCTGTACTGTGACATCAGTGTGTGTATTATCCCTGTACTGTGACATCACTGTGTGTGTATTATCCCTGTACTGTGACATCACTGTGTGTATTATCCCTGTACTGTGACATCACTGTGTGTATTATCCTGTACTGTGACATAACTGTGTGTATTATCCCTGTACTATGACATCACTGTGTGTATTATCCCTGTACTGTGACATCACTGTGTGTATTATCTCTGTACTGTGACATCACTGTGTGTATTATCCCTGTACTGTGACATCAGTGTGTGTATTATCCCTGTACTGTGACATCACTGTGTGTGTATTATCCCTGTACTGTGACATCACTGTGTGTATTATCCCTGTACTGTGACATCACTGTGTGTATTATCCTGTACTGTGACATCACTGTGTGTATTATCCCTGTACTATGACATCACTGTGTGTATTATCCCTGTACTGTGACATCACTATGTGTATTATCCCTGTACTGTGACATCACTGTGTGTATTATCCCTGTACTGTGACATCACTGTATGTATTATCCCTGTACTGTGACATCACTGTGTGTATTATCCCTGTACTGTGACATCACTGTGTGTATTATCCCTGTACTGTGACATCACTGTGTGTATTATCCTGTACTGTTACATCACTGTGTGTATTATCTCTGTACTGTGACATCATTGTGTGTATTATCCCTGTACTGTGACATCACTGTGTGTATTATCCCTGTACTGTGACATCACTGTGTGTATTATCCCTGTACTGTGACATCACTGTGTGTATTATCCCTGTACTGTGACATCACTGTATGTATTATCCCTGTACTGTGACATCACTGTGTGTATTATCTCTGTACTGTGACATCACTGTGTGTATTATCTCTGTACTGTGACATCACTGTGTGTATTATCCCTGTACTGTGACATCACTGTGTGTATTATCCCTGTACTGTGACATCACTGTGTGTATTATTCCTGTACTGTGACATCACTGTGTGTATTATCCCTGTACTGTGACATCACTGTGTGTATTATCCCTGTACTGTGACATCGCTGTGTGTATTATCCCTGTACTGTGACATCACTGTGTGTATTATCCCTGTGCTGTGACATCACTGTGTATATTATCCCTGTACTGTGACATCACTGTGTGTATTATCCCTGTACTGTGACATCACTGTGTATTATCCCTGTACTGTGACATCACTGTGTGTATTATCCCTGTACTGTGACATCGCTGTGTGTATTATCCCTGTACTGCGACATCACTGTGTGTATTATCCCTGTGCTGTGACATCACTGTGTGTATTATCCCTGTACTGTGACATCACTGTGTGTATTATCCCTGTACTGTGACATCACTGTGTATTATCCCTGTGCTGTGACATCACTGTGTGTATTATCCCTGTACTGTGACATCGCTGTGTGTATTATCCCTGTACTGCGACATCACTGTGTGTATTATCCCTGTACTGTGACATCACTGTATGTATTATCCCTGTACTGTGACATCACTGTGTGTATTATCCCTGTACTGTGACATCACTGTGTGTATTATCCCTGTACTGTGACATCACTGTGTGTATTATCCCTGTACTGTGACATCACTGTGTGTATTATCCCTGTACTGTGACATCACTGTGTGTATTATCCCTGTACTGTGACATCACTGTGTGTATTATCCCTGTACTGTGACATCACTGTGTGTATTATCTCTGTACTGTGACATCACTGTGTGTATTATCCCTGTACTGTGACATCAGTGTGTATTATCCCTGTACTGTGACATCAGTGTGTATTATCGCTGTACTGTGACATCACTGTGTGTATTATACCTGTACTGTGACATCACTGTGTGTATTATCTCTGTACTGTGACATCACTGTGTGTATTATTTCTGTACTGTGACATCACTGTGTGTATTATCCCTGTACTGTGACAGTGACATCAGTGTGTATTATCCCTGTACTGTGACATCACTGTGTGTATTATCCCTGTACTGTGACATCAGTGTGTGTATTATCCCTGTACTGTGACATCACTGTGTGTGTATTATCCCTGTACTGTGACATCACTGTGTGTATTATCCCTGTACTGTGACATCACTGTGTGTATTATCCTGTACTGTGACATCACTGTGTGTATTATCCCTGTACTATGACATCACTGTGTGTATTATCCCTGTACTGTGACATCACTGTGTGTATTATCTCTGTACTGTGACATCACTGTGTGTATTATCCCTGTACTGTGACATCACTGTGTGTATTATCTCTGTACTGTGACATCACTGTGTGTATTATTTCTGTACTGTGACATCACTGTGTGTATTATCCCTGTACTGTGACAGTGACATCAGTGTGTATTATCCCTGTACTGTGACATCACTGTGTGTATTATCCCTGTACTGTGACATCAGTGTGTGTATTATCCCTGTACTGTGACATCACTGTGTGTGTATTATCCCTGTACTGTGACATCACTGTGTGTATTATCCCTGTACTGTGACATCACTGTGTGTATTATCCTGTACTGTGACATAACTGTGTGTATTATCCCTGTACTATGACATCACTGTGTGTATTATCCCTGTACTGTGACATCACTGTGTGTATTATCTCTGTACTGTGACATCACTGTGTGTATTATCCCTGTACTGTGACATCAGTGTGTGTATTATCCCTGTACTGTGACATCACTGTGTGTGTATTATCCCTGTACTGTGACATCACTGTGTGTATTATCCCTGTACTGTGACATCACTGTGTGTATTATCCTGTACTGTGACATCACTGTGTGTATTATCCCTGTACTATGACATCACTGTGTGTATTATCCCTGTACTGTGACATCACTATGTGTATTATCCCTGTACTGTGACATCACTGTGTGTATTATCCCTGTACTGTGACATCACTGTATGTATTATCCCTGTACTGTGACATCACTGTGTGTATTATCCCTGTACTGTGACATCACTGTGTGTATTATCCCTGTACTGTGACATCACTGTGTGTATTATCCCTGTACTGTTACATCACTGTGTGTATTATCTCTGTACTGTGACATCATTGTGTGTATTATCCCTGTACTGTGACATCACTGTGTGTATTATCCCTGTACTGTGACATCACTGTGTGTATTATCCCTGTACTGTGACATCACTGTGTGTATTATCCCTGTACTGTGACATCACTGTATGTATTATCCCTGTACTGTGACATCACTGTGTGTATTATCTCTGTACTGTGACATCACTGTGTGTATTATCCCTGTGCTGTGACATCACTGTGTATATTATCCCTGTACTGTGACATCACTGTGTGTATTATCCCTGTACTGTGACATCACTGTGTATTATCCCTGTACTGTGACATCACTGTGTGTATTATCCCTGTACTGTGACATCGCTGTGTGTATTATCCCTGTACTGCGACATCACTGTGTGTATTATCCCTGTGCTGTGACATCACTGTGTGTATTATCCCTGTACTGTGACATCACTGTGTGTATTATCCCTGTACTGTGACATCACTGTGTATTATCCCTGTGCTGTGACATCACTGTGTGTATTATCCCTGTACTGTGACATCACTGTGTGTATTATCCCTGTACTGTGACATCACTGTGTATTATCCCTGTGCTGTGACATCACTGTGTGTATTATCCCTGTACTGTGACATCACTGTGTATTATCCCTGTACTGTGACATCACTGTGTGTATTATCTCTGTACTGTGACATCACTGTGTGTATTATCCCTGTACTGTGACATCACTGTGTGTATTATCCCTGTACTGTGACATCACTGTGTGTATTATCCCTGTACTGTGACATCAGTGTGTATTATCTCTGTACTGTGACATCACTGTGTGTATTATTCCTGTACTGTGACATCACTGTGTGTATTATCCCTGTACTGTGACATCACTGTGTGTATTATTCCTGTACTGTGACATCACTGTGTGTATTATCCCTGTACTGTGACATCACTGTGTGTATTATCCTGTACTGTGACATCACTGTAGCATTATCCCTGTATTGTGACATCACTGTGTATTATCCCTGTACTGTGACATCACTGTGTGTATTATCCCTGTACTGTGACATCACTGTGTGTATTATCCTGTACTGTGACATCACTGTAGCATTATCCCTGTACTGTGACATCACTGTGTGTATTATCCCTGTACTGTGACATCACTGTGTGTATTATCTCTGTACTGTGACATCACTGTGTGTATTATCCCTGTACTGTGACATCACTGTGTGTATTACCCCTGTACAGTGACATCACTGTGTGTATTATCCCTGTACTGTGACATCACTGTGTGTATTATCACTGTACTGTGATATCACTGTGTGTATTATCTCTGTACTGTGACATCACTGTGTGTATTATCCCTGTACTGTGACATCACTGTGTGTATTATCCCTGTACTGTGACATCGCTGTGTTTATTATCCTTTACTGTGACATCGCTGTGTGTATTATCCCTGTACTGTGACATCACTGTGTGTATTATCCCTGTACTGTGACATCAGTGTGTATTATCCCTGTACTGTGACATCACTGTGTGTATTATCTCTGTACTGTGACATCACTGTGTGTATTATTCCTGTACTGTGACATCACTGTGTGTATTATCCCTTTACTGTGACATCACTGTGTGTATTATCCCTGTACTGTGACATCAGTGTGTATTATCCCTGTACTGTGACATCACTGTGTGTATTATCCCTGTACTGTGACATCACTGTGTGTATTATCTCTGTACTGTGACATCACTGTGTGTATTATCCCTGTACTGTGACATCACTGTGTGTATTACCCCTGTACTGTGACATCACTGTGTGTATTATCCCTGTACTGTGACATCACTGTGTGTATTATCCCTGTACTGTGACATCAGTGTGTGTGTTATCCCTGTACTGTGACATCACTGTGTGTATTATCCCTGTACTGTGACATCACTGTGTGTATTATCTCTGTTCTGTGACATCACTGTGTGTATTATTCCTGTACTGTGACATCACTGTGTGTATTATCCCTGTACTGTGACATCACTGTGTGTATTATCCCTGTACTGTGACATCACTGTGTGTATTATCCCTGTGCTGTGACATCACTGTGTGTATTATCTCTGTACTGTGACATCACTGTGTGTATTATCCCTGTACTGTGACATCACTGTGTGTATTATCCCTGTACTGTGACATCAATGTGTGTATTATCCCTGTACTGTGACATCACTGTGTGTATTATCCCTGTACTGTGACATCACTGTGTGTATTATCTCTGTACTGTGACATCACTGTGTGTATTATCCCTGTACTGTGACATCACTGTGTGTATTATCCCTGTACTGTGACATCACTGTGTGTATTACCCCTGTACTGTGACATCACTGTGTGTATTATCTCTGTACTGTGACATCACTGTGTGTATTATCCCTGTACTGTGACATCAGTGTGTATTATCCCTTTACTGTGACATCACTGTGTGTATTATCCCTGTACTGTGACATCACTGTGTGTATTATCCCTGTACTGTGACATCAGTGTGTATTATCCCTGTACTGTGACATCACTGTGTGTATTATCCCTGTACTGTGACATCACTGTGTGTATTATCCCTGTACTGTGACATCACTGTGTGTATTATGTCTGTACTGTGACATCACTGTGTGTATTATCCCTGTACTGTGACATCAGTGTGTATTATACCTGTACTGTGACATCACTGTGTGTATTATCTCTGTACTGTGACATTACTGTGTGTATTATTTCTGTACTGTGACATCACTGTGTGTATTATCCCTGTACTGTGACAGTGACATCAGTGTGTATTATCCCTGTACTGTGACAGTGACATCAGTGTGTATTATCCCTGTTCTGTGACATCACTGTGTGTATTATCCCTGTACTGTGACATCAGTGTGTATTATCCCTGTACTGTGACATCAGTGTGTATTATCCCTGTACTGTGACATCACTGTGTGTATTGTCCCTGTACTGTGACATCACTGTGTGTATTATCCTGTACTGTGACATCACTGTGTGTATTATCCCTGTACTGTGACATCACTGTGTGTATTATCCCTGTACTGTGACATCACTGTGTGTATTATCCCTGTACTGTGACATCACTGTGTGTATTATCCCTGTACAGTGACATCACTGTGTGTATTATCCCTGTACTGTGACATCACTGTGTGTATTATCCCTGTACTGTGACATCACTGTGTGTATTATCCCTGTACTGTGACATCAGTGTGTGTATTATCCCTGTACTGTGACATCACTGTGTGTATTATCTCTGTACTGTGACATCACTGTGTGTATTATCCCTGTACTGTGACATCACTGTGTGTATTATCCCTGTACTGTGACATCACTGTGTGTATTGTCCCTGTACTGTGACATCACTGTGTGTATTATCCCTGTACTGTGACATCACTGTGTGTATTATCCCTGTACTGTGACATCACTGTGTGTATTATCCCTGTACTGTGACATCAGTGTGTATTATCCCTGTACTGTGACATCACTGTGTGTATTATCTCTGTACTGTGACATCACTGTGTTTATTATCCCTGTACTGTGACATCACTGTGTGTATTATCTCTGTACTGTGACATCACTGTGTGTATTATTTCTGTACTGTGACATCACTGTGTGTATTATCCCTGTACTGTGACAGTGACATCAGTGTGTATTATCCCTGTCCTGTGACAGTGACATCAGTGTGTATTATTCCTGTACTGTGACATCACTGTGTGTATTATCCCTGTACTGTGACATCACTGTGTATTATCCCTGTACTGTGATATCACTGTGTGTGTATTATCCCTGTACTGTGACATCACTGTGTGTATTATCCCTGTACTGTGACATCACTGTGTGTATTATTCCTGTACTGTGACATCACAGTGTGTATTATCCCTGTACTGTGACATCACTGTGTATTATCCCTGTACTGTGACAACAGTGTGTATTATCTCTGTACTGTGACATCACTGTGTGTATTATCCCTGTACTGTGACATCACTGTGTGTATTATCTCTGTACTGTGACATCACTGTGTGTATTATCCCTGTACTGTGACATCACTGTGTGTATTATCCCTGTACTGTGACATCACTGTGTATTATCCCTGTGCTGTGACATCACTGTGTGTATTATCCCTGTACTGTGACATCACTGTGTGTATTATCCCTGTACTGTGACATCACTGTGTATTATCCCTGTGCTGTGACATCACTGTGTGTATTATCCCTGTACTGTGACATCACTGTGTGTATTATCCCTGTACTGTGACATCACTGTGTATTATCCCTGTACAGTGACATCACTGTGTGTATTATCCCTGTACTGTGACATCACTGTGTATTATCCCTGTACTGTGACATCACTGTGTGTATTATCCCTGTACTGTGACATCACTGTGTGTATTATCCCTGTACTGTGACATCACTGTGTATTATCCCTGTGCTGTGACATCACTGTGTGTATTATCCCTGTACTGTGACATCACTGTGTGTATTATCCCTGTACTGTGACATCACTGTGTATTATCCCTGTGCTGTGACATCACTGTGTGTATTATCCCTGTACTGTGACATCACTGTGTGTATTATCCCTGTACTGTGACATCACTGTGTATTATCCCTGTACTGTGACATCACTGTGTGTATTATCCCTGTACTGTGACATCACTGTGTATTATCCCTGTACTGTGACATCACTGTGTGTATTATCTCTGTACTGTGACATCACTGTGTGTATTATCCCTGTACTGTGACATCACTGTGTGTATTATCCCTGTACTGTGACATCACTGTGTATTATCCCTGTGCTGTGACATCACTGTGTGTATTATCCCTGTACTGTGACATCACTGTGTATTATCCCTGTACTGTGACATCACTGTGTGTATTATCTCTGTACTGTGACATCACTGTGTGTATTATCCCTGTACTGTGACATCACTGTGTGTATTATCCCTGTACTGTGACATCAGTGTGTATTATCTCTGTACTGTGACATCACTGTGTGTATTATTCCTGTACTGTGACATCACTGTGTGTATTATCCCTGTACTGTGACATCACTGTGTGTATTATTCCTGTACTGTGACATCACTGTGTGTATTATCCCTGTACTGTGACATCACTGTGTGTATTATCCTGTACTGTGACATCACTGTAGCATTATCCCTGTATTGTGACATCACTGTGTATTATCCCTGTACTGTGACATCACTGTGTGTATTATCCCTGTACTGTGACATCACTGTGTGTATTATCCTGTACTGTGACATCACTGTAGCATTATCCCTGTACTGTGACATCACTGTGTGTATTATCCCTGTACTGTGACATCACTGTGTGTATTATCTCTGTACTGTGACATCACTGTGTGTATTATCCCTGTACTGTGACATCACTGTGTGTATTACCCCTGTACAGTGACATCACTGTGTGTATTATCCCTGTACTGTGACATCACTGTGTGTATTATCACTGTACTGTGATATCACTGTGTGTATTATCTCTGAACTGTGACATCACTGTGTGTATTATCCCTGTACTGTGACATCACTGTGTGTATTATCCCTGTACTGTGACATCGCTGTGTTTATTATCCTTTACTGTGACATCGCTGTGTGTATTATCCCTGTATTGTGACATCACTGTGTGTATTATCCCTGTACTGTGACATCAGTGTGTATTATCCCTGTACTGTGACATCACTGTGTGTATTATCTCTGTACTGTGACATCACTGTGTGTATTATTCCTGTACTGTGACATCACTGTGTGTATTATCCCTTTACTGTGACATCACTGTGTGTATTATCCCTGTACTGTGACATCAGTGTGTATTATCCCTGTACTGTGACATCACTGTGTGTATTATCCCTGTACTGTGACATCACTGTGTGTATTATCTCTGTACTGTGACATCACTGTGTGTATTATCCCTGTACTGTGACATCTCTGTGTGTATTACCCCTGTACTGTGACATCACTGTGTGTATTATCCCTGTACTGTGACATCACTGTGTGTATTATCCCTGTACTGTGACATCAGTGTGTGTATTATCCCTGTACTGTGACATCACTGTGTGTATTATCCCTGTACTGTGACATCACTGTGTGTATTATCTCTGTACTGTGACATCACTGTGTGTATTATTCCTGTACTGTGACATCACTGTGTGTATTATCCCTGTACTGTGACATCACTGTGTGTATTATCCCTGTACTGTGACATCACTGTGTGTATTATCCCTGTGCTGTGACATCACTGTGTGTATTATCTCTGTACTGTGACATCACTGTGTGTATTATCCCTGTACTGTGACATCACTGTGTGTATTATCCCTGTACTGTGACATCACTGTGTGTATTATCCCTGTACTGTGACATCACTGTGTGTATTATCCCTGTACTGTGACATCACTGTGTGTATTATCTCTGTACTGTGACATCACTGTGTGTATTATCCCTGTACTGTGACATCACTGTGTGTATTATCCCTGTACTGTGACATCACTGTGTGTATTACCCCTGTACTGTGACATCACTGTGTGTATTATCTCTGTACTGTGACATCACTGTGTGTATTATCCCTGTACTGTGACATCAGTGTGTATTATCCCTTTACTGTGACATCACTGTGTGTATTATCCCTGTACTGTGACATCACTGTGTGTATTATCCCTGTACTGTGACATCAGTGTGTATTATCCCTGTACTGTGACATCACTGTGTGTATTATCCCTGTACTGTGACATCACTGTGTGTATTATCTCTGTACTGTGACATCACTGTGTGTATTATCCCTGTACTGTGACATCACTGTGTGTATTATTCCTGTACTGTGACATCACTGTGTGTATTATCCCTGTACAGTGACATCACTGTGTGTATTATTCCTGTACTGTGACATCACTGTGTGTATTATCCCTGTACTGTGACATCACTGTGTGTATTATCCTGTACTGTGACATCACTGTAGCATTATCCCTGTATTGTGACATCACTGTGTATTATCCCTGTACTGTGACATCACTGTGTGTATTATCCCTGTACTGTGACATCACTGTGTGTATTATCCTGTACTGTGACATCACTGTAGCATTATCCCTGTACTGTGACATCACTGTGTGTATTATCCCTGTACTGTGACATCACTGTGTGTATTATCTCTGTACTGTGACATCACTGTGTGTATTATCCCTGTACTGTGACATCACTGTGTGTATTACCCCTGTACAGTGACATCACTGTGTGTATTATCCCTGTACTGTGACATCACTGTGTGTATTATCCCTGTACTGTGACATCACTGTGTGTATTATCCCTGTACTGTGACATCACTGTGTGTATTATCTCTGTACTGTGACATCACTGTGTGTATTATCCCTGTACTCTGACATCACTGTGTGTATTACCCCTGTACTGTGACATCACTGTGTGTATTATCTCTGTACTGTGACATCACTGTGTGTATTATCCCTGTACTGTGACATCACTGTGTGTATTACCCCTGTACTGTGACATCACTGTGTGTATTATCCCTGTACTGTGACATCACTGTGTGTATTATCCCTGTACTGTGACATCACTGTGTGTATTATCCCTGTACTGTGACATCACTGTGTGTATTATCCCTGTACTGTGACATCACTGTGTGTATTATCCCTGTACTGTGACATCACTGTGTGTATTATCCCTGTACTGTGACATCACTGTGTGTATTATCCCTGTACTGTGACATCACTGTGTGTATTATCCCTGTACTGTGACATCACTGTGTGTATTATCCCTGTACTGTGACATCAGTGTGTGTATTATCCCTGTACTGTGACATCAGTGTGTATTATCTCTGTACTGTGACATCACTGTGTGTATTATACCTGTACTGTGACATCAGTGTGTATTATCCCTGTACTGTGACATCAGTGTGTATTATCGCTGTACTGTGACATCACTGTGTGTATTATACCTGTACTGTGACATCACTGTGTGTATTATCTCTGTACTGTGACATCACTGTGTGTATTATTTCTGTACTGTGACATCACTGTGTGTATTATCCCTGTACTGTGACAGTGACATCAGTGTGTATTATCCCTGTACTGTGACATCACTGTGTGTATTATCCCTGTACTGTGACATCAGTGTGTGTATTATCCCTGTACTGTGACATCACTGTGTGTGTATTATCCCTGTACTGTGACATCACTGTGTGTATTATCCCTGTACTGTGACATCACTGTGTGTATTATCCTGTACTGTGACATCACTGTGTGTATTATCCCTGTACTATGACATCACTGTGTGTATTATCCCTGTACTGTGACATCACTGTGTGTATTATCTCTGCACTGTGACATCACTGTGTGTATTATCCCTGTACTGTGACATCAGTGTGTGTATTATCCCTGTACTATGACATCACTGTGTGTATTATCCCTGTACTGTGACATCACTATGTGTATTATCCCTGTACTGTGACATCACTGTGTGTATTATCCCTGTACTGTGACATCACTGTATGTATTATCCCTGTACTGTGACATCACTGTGTGTATTATCTCTGTACTGTGACATCACTGTGTGTATTATCCCTGTACTGTGACATCACTGTGTGTATTATCCCTGTACTGTTACATCACTGTGTGTATTATCTCTGTACTGTGACATCATTGTGTGTATTATCCCTGTACTGTGACATCACTGTGTGTATTATCCCTGTACTGTGACATCACTGTGTGTATTATCCCTGTACTGTGACATCACTGTGTGTATTATCCCTGTACTGTGACATCACTGTATGTATTATCCCTGTACTGTGACATCACTGTGTGTATTATCTCTGTACTGTGACATCACTGTGTGTATTATCTCTGTACTGTGACATCACTGTGTGTATTATCCCTGTACTGTGACATCACTGTGTGTATTATCCTGTACTGTGACATCGCTGTGTGTATTATCCCTGTACTGTGACATCGCTGTGTGTATTATCCCTGTACTGTGACATCACTGTGTGTATTATCCCTGTACTCTGACATCACTGTGTGTATTATTCCTGTACTGTGACATCACTGTGTGTATTATCCCTGTACTGTGACATCACTGTGTGTATTGTCCCTGTACTGTGACATCACTGTGTGTATTATCCCTGTACTGTGACATCACTGTGTGTATTATCCCTGTACTGTGACATCACTGTGTGTATTATCCCTGTGCTGTGACATCACTGTGTATATTATCCCTGTACTGTGACATCACTGTGTGTATTATCCCTGTACTGTGACATCACTGTGTATTATCCCTGTACTGTGACATCACTGTGTGTATTATCCCTGTACTGTGACATCGCTGTGTGTATTATCCCTGTACTGCGACATCACTGTGTGTATTATCCCTGTGCTGTGACATCACTGTGTGTATTATCCCTGTACTGTGACATCACTGTGTGTATTATCCCTGTACTGTGACATCACTGTGTATTATCCCTGTGCTGTGACATCACTGTGTGTATTATCCCTGTACTGTGACATCACTGTGTGTATTATCCCTGTACTGTGACATCACTGTGTATTATCCCTGTGCTGTGACATCACTGTGTGTATTATCCCTGTACTGTGACATCACTGTGTATTATCCCTGTACTGTGACATCACTGTGTGTATTATCTCTGTACTGTGACATCACTGTGTGTATTATCCCTGTACTGTGACATCACTGTGTGTATTATCCCTGTACTGTGACATCACTGTGTATTATCCCTGTACTGTGACATCACTGTGTGTATTATCTCTGTACTGTGACATCACTGTGTGTATTATCCCTGTACTGTGACATCACTGTGTGTATTATCCCTGTACTGTGACATCACTGTGTATTATCTCTGTACTGTGACATCACTGTGTGTATTATTCCTGTACTGTGACATCACTGTGTGTATTATCCCTGTACTGTGACATCACTGTGTGTATTATTCCTGTACTGTGACATCACTGTGTGTATTATCCCTGTACTGTGACATCACTGTGTGTATTATCCTGTACTGTGACATCACTGTAGCATTATCCCTGTATTGTGACATCACTGTGTATTATCCCTGTACTGTGACATCACTGTGTGTATTATCCCTGTACTGTGACATCACTGTGTATATTATCCTGTACTGTGACATCACTGTAGCATTATCCCTGTACTGTGACATCACTGTGTGTATTATCCCTGTACTGTGACATCACTGTGTGTATTATCTCTGTACTGTGACATCACTGTGTGTATTATCCCTGTACTGTGACATCACTGTGTGTATTACCCCTGTACAGTGACATCACTGTGTGTATTATCCCTGTACTGTGACATCACTGTGTGTATTATCACTGTACTGTGATATCACTGTGTGTATTATCTCTGTACTGTGACATCACTGTGTGTATTATCCCTGTACTGTGACATCACTGTGTGTATTATCCCTGTACTGTGACATCGCTGTGTTTATTATCCTTTACTGTGACATCGCTGTGTGTATTATCCCTGTACTGTGACATCACTGTGTGTATTATCCCTGTACTGTGACATCAGTGTGTATTATCCCTGTACTGTGACATCACTGTGTGTATTATCTCTGTACTGTGACATCACTGTGTGTATTATTCCTGTACTGTGACATCACTGTGTGTATTATCCCTTTACTGTGACATCACTGTGTGTATTATCCCTGTACTGTGACATCAGTGTGTATTATCCCTGTACTGTGACATCACTGTGTGTATTATCCCTGTACTGTGACATCACTGTGTGTATTATCTCTGTACTGTGACATCACTGTGTGTATTATCCCTGTACTGTGACATCACTGTGTGTATTACCCCTGTACTGTGACATCACTGTGTGTATTATCCCTGTACTGTGACATCACTGTGTGTATTATCCCTGTACTGTGACATCAGTGTGTGTATTATCCCTGTACTGTGACATCACTGTGTGTATTATCCCTGTACTGTGACATCACTGTGTGTATTATCTCTGTTCTGTGACATCACTGTGTGTATTATTCCTGTACTGTGACATCACTGTGTGTATTATCCCTGTACTGTGACATCACTGTGTGTATTATCCCTGTACTGTGACATCACTGTGTGTATTATCCCTGTGCTGTGACATCACTGTGTGTATTATCTCTGTACTGTGACATCACTGTGTGTATTATCCCTGTACTGTGACATCACTGTGTGTATTATCCCTGTACTGTGACATCACTGTGTGTATTATCCCTGTACTGTGACATCACTGTGTGTATTATCCCTGTACTGTGACATCACTGTGTGTATTATCTCTGTACTGTGACATCACTGTGTGTATTATCCCTGTACTGTGACATCACTGTGTGTATTATCCCTGTACTGTGACATCACTGTGTGTATTACCCCTGTACTGTGACATCACTGTGTGTATTATCTCTGTACTGTGACATCACTGTGTGTGTTATCCCTGTACTGTGACATCAGTGTGTATTATCCCTTTACTGTGACATCACTGTGTGTATTATCCCTGTACTGTGACATCACTGTGTGTATTATCCCTGTACTGTGACATCAGTGTGTATTATCCCTGTACTGTGACATCACTGTGTGTATTATCCCTGTACTGTGACATCACTGTGTGTATTATCCCTGTACTGTGACATCACTGTGTGTATTATTTCTGTACTGTGACATCACTGTGTGTATTATCCCTGTACTGTGACATCAGTGTGTATTATCCCTGTACTGTGACATCACTGTGTGTATTATACCTGTACTGTGACATCACTGTGTGTATTATCTCTGTACTGTGACATCACTGTGTGTATTATTTCTGTACTGTGACATCACTGTGTGTATTATCCCTGTACTGTGACAGTGACATCAGTGTGTATTATCCCTGTACTGTGACAGTGACATCAGTGTGTATTATCCCTGTACTGTGACATCACTGTGTGTATTATCCCTGTACTGTGACATCAGTGTGTATTATCCCTGTACTGTGACATCAGTGTGTATTATCCCTGTACTGTGACATCACTGTGTGTATTGTCCCTGTACTGTGACATCACTGTGTGTATTATCCTGTACTGTGACATCACTGTGTGTATTATCCCTGTACTGTGACATCACTGTGTGTATTATCCCTGTACTGTGACATCACTGTGTGTATTATCCCTGTACTGTGACATCACTGTGTGTATTATCCCTGTACAGTGACATCACTGTGTGTATTATCCCTGTACTGTGACATCACTGTGTGTATTATCCCTGTACTGTGACATCACTGTGTGTATTATCCCTGTACTGTGACATCAGTGTGTGTATTATCCCTGTACTGTGACATCACTGTGTGTATTATCTCTGTACTGTGACATCACTGTGTGTATTATCCCTGTACTGTGACATCACTGTGTGTATTATCCCTGTACTGTGACATCACTGTGTGTATTGTCCCTGTACTGTGACATCACTGTGTGTATTATCCCTGTACTGTGACATCACTGTGTGTATTATCCCTGTACTGTGACATCACTGTGTGTATTATCCCTGTACTGTGACATCAGTGTGTATTATCCCTGTACTGTGACATCACTGTGTGTATTATCTCTGTACTGTGACATCACTGTGTTTATTATCCCTGTACTGTGACATCACTGTGTGTATTATCTCTGTACTGTGACATCACTGTGTGTATTATTTCTGTACTGTGACATCACTGTGTGTATTATTTCTGTACTGTGACATCACTGTGTGTATTATCCCTGTACTGTGACAGTGACATCAGTGTGTATTATCCCTGTCCTGTGACAGTGACATCAGTGTGTATTATTCCTGTACTGTGACATCACTGTGTGTATTATCCCTGTACTGTGACATCACTGTGTATTATCCCTGTACTGTGATATCACTGTGTGTGTATTATCCCTGTACTGTGACATCACTGTGTGTATTATCCCTGTACTGTGACATCACAGTGTGTATTATCCCTGTACTGTGACATCACTGTGTATTATCCCTGTACTGTGACATCAGTGTGTATTATCTCTGTACTGTGACATCACTGTGTGTATTATCCCTGTACTGTGACATCACTGTGTGTATTATCTCTGTACTGTGACATCACTGTGTGTATTATCCCTGTACTGTGACATCACTGTGTGTATTACCCCTGTACTGTGACATCACTGTGTGTATTATCCCTGTACTGTGACATCACTGTGTGTATTATCCCTGTACTGTGACATCGCTGTGTTTATTATCCTGTACTGTGACATCGCTGTGTGTATTATCCCTGTACTGTGACATCACTGTGTGTATTATCCCTGTACTGTGACATCAGTGTGTATTATCCCTGTACTGTGACATCACTGTGTGTATTATCTCTGTACTGTGACATCACTGTGTGTATTATTCCTGTACTGTGACATCACAGTGTGTATTATCCCTGTACTGTGACATCACTGTGTATTATCCCTGTACTGTGACATCAGTGTGTATTATCTCTGTACTGTGACATCACTGTGTGTATTATCCCTGTACTGTGACATCACTGTGTGTATTATCTCTGTACTGTGACATCACTGTGTGTATTATCCCTGTACTGTGACATCACTGTGTGTATTATCCCTGTACTGTGACATCAGTGTGTGTATTATCCCTGTACTGTGACATCACTGTGTGTATTATCTCTGTACTGTGACATCACTGTGTGTATTACCCCTGTACTGTGACATCACTGTGTGTATTATCCCTGTACTGTGACATCACTGTGTGTATTATCTCTGTACTGTGACATCACTGTGTGTATTATCCCTGTACTGTGACATCACTGTGTGTATTATCTCTGTACTGTGACATCACTGTGTGTATTATCTCTGTACTGTGACATCACTGTGTTTATTATCCCTGTACTGTGACATCACTGTGTGTATTATCCCTGTACTGTGACATCACTGTGTGTATTATCTCTGTACTGTGACATCACTGTGTGTATTATCCCTGTACTGTGACATCACTGTGTGTATTACCCCTGTACAGTGACATCACTGTGTGTATTATCCCTGTACTGTGACATCACTGTGTGTATTATCACTGTACTGTGATATCACTGTGTGTATTATCTCTGTACTGTGACATCACTGTGTGTATTATCCCTGTACTGTGACATCACTGTGTGTATTATCCCTGTACTGTGACATCGCTGTGTTTATTATCCTTTACTGTGACATCGCTGTGTGTATTATCCCTGTACTGTGACATCACTGTGTGGATTATCCCTGTACTGTGACATCAGTGTGTATTATCCCTGTACTGTGACATCACTGTGTGTATTATCTCTGTACTGTGACATCACTGTGTGTATTATTCCTGTACTGTGACATCACTGTGTGTATTATCCCTTTACTGTGACATCACTGTGTGTATTATCCCTGTACTGTGACATCAGTGTGTATTATCCCTGTACTGTGACATCACTGTGTGTATTATCCCTGTACTGTGACATCACTGTGTGTATTATCTCTGTACTGTGACATCACTGTGTGTATTACCCCTGTACTGTGACATCACTGTGTGTATTATCCCTGTACTGTGACATCACTGTGTGTATTATCCCTGTACTGT
The DNA here is from genome assembly GCF_031893055.1 of Leptodactylus fuscus. Classification (NCBI taxonomy): domain Eukaryota; kingdom Metazoa; phylum Chordata; class Amphibia; order Anura; family Leptodactylidae; genus Leptodactylus; species Leptodactylus fuscus. The sequence goes on along the minus strand of NC_134270.1, from coordinate 155,604,198 downwards.
GACATCAGTGTGTGTATTATCCCTGTACTGTGACATCACTGTGTGTATTATCCCTGTACTGTGACATCACTGTGTGTATTATCTCTGTTCTGTGACATCACTGTGTGTATTATTCCTGTACTGTGACATCACTGTGTGTATTATCCCTGTACTGTGACATCACTGTGTGTATTATCCCTGTACTGTGACATCACTGTGTGTATTATCCCTGTGCTGTGACATCACTGTGTGTATTATCTCTGTACTGTGACATCACTGTGTGTATTATCCCTGTACTGTGACATCACTGTGTGTATTATCCCTGTACTGTGACATCACTGTGTGTATTATCCCTGTACTGTGACATCACTGTGTGTATTATCCCTGTACTGTGACATCACTGTGTGTATTATCTCTGTACTGTGACATCACTGTGTGTATTATCCCTGTACTGTGACATCACTGTGTGTATTATCCCTGTACTGTGACATCACTGTGTGTATTACCCCTGTACTGTGACATCACTGTGTGTATTATCTCTGTACTGTGACATCACTGTGTGTATTATCCCTGTACTGTGACATCAGTGTGTATTATCCCTTTACTGTGACATCACTGTGTGTATTATCCCTGTACTGTGACATCACTGTGTGTATTATCCCTGTACTGTGACATCAGTGTGTATTATCCCTGTACTGTGACATCACTGTGTGTATTATCCCTGTACTGTGACATCACTGTGTGTATTATCCCTGTACTGTGACATCACTGTGTGTATTATTTCTGTACTGTGACATCACTGTGTGTATTATCCCTGTACTGTGACATCAGTGTGTATTATCCCTGTACTGTGACATCACTGTGTGTATTATACCTGTACTGTGACATCACTGTGTGTATTATCTCTGTACTGTGACATCACTGTGTGTATTATTTCTGTACTGTGACATCACTGTGTGTATTATCCCTGTACTGTGACAGTGACATCAGTGTGTATTATCCCTGTACTGTGACAGTGACATCAGTGTGTATTATCCCTGTACTGTGACATCACTGTGTGTATTATCCCTGTACTGTGACATCAGTGTGTATTATCCCTGTACTGTGACATCAGTGTGTATTATCCCTGTACTGTGACATCACTGTGTGTATTGTCCCTGTACTGTGACATCACTGTGTGTATTATCCTGTACTGTGACATCACTGTGTGTATTATCCCTGTACTGTGACATCACTGTGTGTATTATCCCTGTACTGTGACATCACTGTGTGTATTATCCCTGTACTGTGACATCACTGTGTGTATTATCCCTGTACAGTGACATCACTGTGTGTATTATCCCTGTACTGTGACATCACTGTGTGTATTATCCCTGTACTGTGACATCACTGTGTGTATTATCCCTGTACTGTGACATCAGTGTGTGTATTATCCCTGTACTGTGACATCACTGTGTGTATTATCTCTGTACTGTGACATCACTGTGTGTATTATCCCTGTACTGTGACATCACTGTGTGTATTATCCCTGTACTGTGACATCACTGTGTGTATTGTCCCTGTACTGTGACATCACTGTGTGTATTATCCCTGTACTGTGACATCACTGTTTGTATTATCCCTGTACTGTGACATCACTGTGTGTATTATCCCTGTACTGTGACATCAGTGTGTATTATCCCTGTACTGTGACATCACTGTGTGTATTATCTCTGTACTGTGACATCACTGTGTTTATTATCCCTGTACTGTGACATCACTGTGTGTATTATCTCTGTACTGTGACATCACTGTGTGTATTTTTTCTGTACTGTGACATCACTGTGTGTATTATCCCTGTACTGTGACAGTGACATCAGTGTGTATTATCCCTGTCCTGTGACAGTGACATCAGTGTGTATTATTCCTGTACTGTGACATCACTGTGTGTATTATCCCTGTACTGTGACATCACTGTGTATTATCCCTGTACTGTGATATCACTGTGTGTGTATTATCCCTGTACTGTGACATCACTGTGTGTATTATCCCTGTACTGTGACATCACTGTGTGTATTATTCCTGTACTGTGACATCACAGTGTGTATTATCCCTGTACTGTGACATCACTGTGTATTATCCCTGTACTGTGACATCAGTGTGTATTATCTCTGTACTGTGACATCACTGTGTGTATTATCCCTGTACTGTGACATCACTGTGTGTATTATCTCTGTACTGTGACATCACTGTGTGTATTATCCCTGTACTGTGACATCACTGTGTGTATTACCCCTGTACTGTGACATCACTGTGTGTATTATCCCTGTACTGTGACATCACTGTGTGTATTATCCCTGTACTGTGACATCGCTGTGTTTATTATCCTGTACTGTGACATCGCTGTGTGTATTATCCCTGTACTGTGACATCACTGTGTGTATTATCCCTGTACTGTGACATCAGTGTGTATTATCCCTGTACTGTGACATCACTGTGTGTATTATCTCTGTACTGTGACATCACTGTGTGTATTATTCCTGTACTGTGACATCACAGTGTGTATTATCCCTGTACTGTGACATCACTGTGTATTATCCCTGTACTGTGACATCAGTGTGTATTATCTCTGTACTGTGACATCACTGTGTGTATTATCCCTGTACTGTGACATCACTGTGTGTATTATCTCTGTACTGTGACATCACTGTGTGTATTATCCCTGTACTGTGACATCACTGTGTGTATTATCCCTGTACTGTGACATCAGTGTGTGTATTATCCCTGTACTGTGACATCACTGTGTGTATTATCTCTGTACTGTAACATCACTGTGTGTATTACCCCTGTACTGTGACATCACTGTGTGTATTATCCCTGTACTGTGACATCACTGTGTGTATTATCTCTGTACTGTGACATCACTGTGTGTATTATCCCTGTACTGTGACATCACTGTGTGTATTATCTCTGTACTGTGACATCACTGTGTGTATTATCTCTGTACTGTGACATCACTGTGTTTATTATCCCTGTACTGTGACATCACTGTGTGTATTATCCCTGTACTGTGACATTACTGTATGTATTATCTCTGTACTGTGACATCACTGTGTGTATTATTTCTGTACTGTGACATCAATGTGTGTATTATCCCTGTACTGTGACATCACTGTGCGTATTATCCCTGTACTGTGACATCACTGTGTGTATTATCACTGTACTGTGATATCACTGTGTGTATTATCTCTGTACTGTGACATCACTGTGTGTATTATCCCTGTACTGTGACATCACTGTGTGTATTATCCCTGTACTGTGACATCGCTGTGTTTATTATCCTTTACTGTGACATCGCTGTGTGTATTATCCCTGTACTGTGACATCACTGTGTGTATTATCCCTGTACTGTGACATCAGTGTGTATTATCCCTGTACTGTGACATCACTGTGTGTATTATCTCTGTACTGTGACATCACTGTGTGTATTATTCCTGTACTGTGACATCACTGTGTGTATTATCCCTTTACTGTGACATCACTGTGTGTATTATCCCTGTACTGTGACATCAGTGTGTATTATCCCTGTACTGTGACATCACTGTGTGTATTATCCCTGTACTGTGACATCACTGTGTGTATTATCTCTGTACTGTGACATCACTGTGTGTATTATCCCTGTACTGTGACATCACTGTGTGTATTACCCCTGTACTGTGACATCACTGTGTGTATTATCCCTGTACTGTGACATCACTGTGTGTATTATCCCTGTACTGTGACATCAGTGTGTGTATTATCCCTGTACTGTGACATCACTGTGTGTATTATCCCTGTACTGTGACATCACTGTGTGTATTATCTCTGTTCTGTGACATCACTGTGTGTATTATTCCTGTACTGTGACATCACTGTGTGTATTATCCCTGTACTGTGACATCACTGTGTGTATTATCCCTGTACTGTGACATCACTGTGTGTATTATCCCTGTGCTGTGACATCACTGTGTGTATTATCTCTGTACTGTGACATCACTGTGTGTATTATCCCTGTACTGTGACATCAATGTGTGTATTATCCCTGTACTGTGACATCACTGTGTGTATTATCCCTGTACTGTGACATCACTGTGTGTATTATCCCTGTACTGTGACATCACTGTGTGTATTATCTCTGTACTGTGACATCACTGTGTGTATTATCCCTGTACTGTGACATCACTGTGTGTATTATCCCTGTACTGTGACATCACTGTGTGTATTACCCCTGTACTGTGACATCACTGTGTGTATTATCTCTGTACTGTGACATCACTGTGTGTATTATCCCTGTACTGTGACATCAGTGTGTATTATCCCTTTACTGTGACATCACTGTGTGTATTATCCCTGTACTGTGACATCACTGTGTGTATTATCCCTGTACTGTGACATCAGTGTGTATTATCCCTGTACTGTGACATCACTGTGTGTATTATCCCTGTACTGTGACATCACTGTGTGTATTATCCCTGTACTGTGACATCACTGTGTGTATTATTTCTGTACTGTGACATCACTGTGTGTATTATCCCTGTACTGTGACATCAGTGTGTATTATCCCTGTACTGTGACATCACTGTGTGTATTATCTCTGTACTGTGACATCACTGTGTGTATTATTTCTGTACTGTGACATCACTGTGTGTATTATCCCTGTACTGTGACAGTGACATCAGTGTGTATTATCCCTGTACTGTGACAGTGACATCAGTGTGTATTATCCCTGTACTGTGACATCACTGTGTGTATTATCCCTGTACTGTGACATCAGTGTGTATTATCCCTGTACTGTGACATCAGTGTGTATTATCCCTGTACTGTGACATCACTGTGTGTATTGTCCCTGTACTGTGACATCACTGTGTGTATTATCCTGTACTGTGACATCACTGTGTGTATTATCCCTGTACTGTGACATCACTGTGTGTATTATCCCTGTACTGTGACATCACTGTGTGTATTATCCCTGTACTGTGACATCACTGTGTGTATTATCCCTGTACAGTGACATCACTGTGTGTATTATCCCTGTACTGTGACATCACTGTGTGTATTATCCCTGTACTGTGACATCACTGTGTGTATTATCCCTGTACTGTGACATCAGTGTGTGTATTATCCCTGTACTGTGACATCACTGTGTGTATTATCTCTGTACTGTGACATCACTGTGTGTATTATCCCTGTACTGTGACATCACTGTGTGTATTATCCCTGTACTTGTGACATCACTGTGTGTATTGTCCCTGTACTGTGACATCACTGTGTGTATTATCCCTGTACTGTGACATCACTGTGTGTATTATCCCTGTACTGTGACATCACTGTGTGTATTATCCCTGTACTGTGACATCAGTGTGTATTATCCCTGTACTGTGACATCACTGTGTGTATTATCCCTGTACTGTGACATCACTGTGTGTATTATCTCTGTACTGTGACATCACTGTGTGTATTATCCCTGTACTGTGACATCACTGTGTGTATTATCCCTGTACTGTGACATCACTGTGTGTATTACCCCTGTACTGTGACATCACTGTGTGTATTATCTCTGTACCTGTGACATCACTGTGTGTATTATCCCTGTACTGTGACATCAGTGTGTATTATCCCTTTACTGTGACATCACTGTGTGTATTATCCCTGTACTGTGACATCACTGTGTGTATTATCCCAGTACTGTGACATCAGGTGTGTATTATCCCTGTACTGTGACATCACTGTGTGTATTATCCCTGTACTGTGACAATCACTGTGTGTATTATCCCTGTACTGTGACATCACTGTGTGTATTATTTCTGTACTGTGACATCACTGTGTTGTATTATCCCTGTACTGTGACATCATGTGTGTATATCCCTGTACTGTGACATCACTGTGTGTATTATACCTGTACTGTGACATCACTGTGTGTATTATCTCTGTACTGTGACATCACTGTGTGTATTATTTCTGTACTGTGACATCACTGTGTGTATTATCCCTGTACTGTGACAGTGACATCAGTGTGTATTATCCCTGTACTGTGACAGTGACATCAGTGTGTATTATCCCTGTACTGTGACATCACTGTGTGTATTATCCCTGTACTGTGACATCAGTGTGTATTATCCCTGTACTGTGACATCAGTGTGTATTATCCCTGTACTGTGACATCACTGTGTGTATTGTCCCTGTACTGTGACATCACTGTGTGTATTATCCTGTACTGTGACATCACTGTGTGTATTATCCCTGTACTGTGACATCACTGTGTGTATTATCCCTGTACTGTGACATCACTGTGTGTATTATCCCTGTACTGTGACATCACTGTGTGTATTATCCCTGTACTGTGACATCACTTGTGTGTATTATCCCTGTACTGTGACATCACTGTGTGTATTATCTCCTGTACTGTGACATCACTGTGTGTATTATCCCTGTACTGTGACATCACGTGTGTGTATATCCCTGTACTGTGACATCACTGTGTGTATTATCTCTGTACTGTGACATCACTGTGTGTATTATCCCTGTACTGTGACATCACTGTGTGTATTATCCCTGTACTGTGACATCACTGTGTGTATTTCCCTGTACTGTGGACATCACTGTGTGTATTATCCCTGTACTGTGACATCACTGTGTGTATTATCCTGTACTGTGACATCACTGTGTGTATTATCCCTGTACTGTGACATCCAGTGTGTATTATCCCTGTACTGTGACATCACTGTGTGTATTATCTTCTGTACTGTGACATCACTGTGTGTATTATCCCTGTACTGTGACATCACTGTGTGTATTATCCCTGTACTGTGACATCACTGTGTGTATTATTCTGTACTGTGACATCACTGTGTGTATTATCCCTGTACTGTTGACAGTGACATCAGTGTGTATTATCCCTGTCCTGTGACAGTGACATCAGTGTGTATTATTCCTGTACTGTGACATCACTGTGTGTATTATCCCTGTACTGTGACATCACTGTGTATTATCCCTGTACTGTGAATCACTGTGTGTATTATCCCTGTACTGTGACATCACTGTGTGTATTATCCCTGTACTGTGACATCACTGTGTGTATTATTCCTGTACTGTGACATCACTGTGTGTATTATCCCTGTACTGTGACATCACGTGTGTATTATCCCTGTACTGTGACATCCAGTGTGTATTATCTCTGTACTGTGACATCACTGTGTGTATTATCTGTACTGTGACATCACTGTGTGTATTATCCCTGTACTGTGACATCACTGTGTGTATTATCCCTGTACTGTGACATCACTGTGTGTATTATCCCTGTACTGTGACATCACTGTGTGTATTATCCCTGTACTGTGACATCACTGTGTGTATTATCCCTGTACTGTGACATCACTGTGTGTATTATCCCTGTACTGTGACATCGCTGTGTTTATTATCCTGTACTGTGACATCGCTGTGTGTATTATCCCTGTACTGTGACATCACTGTGTGTATTATCCCTGTACTGTGACATCAGTGTGTATTATCCCTGTACTGTGACATCACTGTGTGTATTATCTCTGTACTGTGACATCACTGTGTGTATTATTCCTGTACTGTGACATCACAGTGTGTATTATCCCTGTACTGTGACATCACTGTGTATTATCCCTGTACTGTGACATCAGTGTGTATTATCTCTGTACTGTGACATCACTGTGTGTATTATCCCTGTACTGTGACATCACTGTGTGTATTATCTCTGTACTGTGACATCACTGTGTGTATTATCCCTGTACTGTGACATCACTGTGTGTATTATCCCTGTACTGTGACATCAGTGTGTGTATTATCCCTGTACTGTGACATCACTGTGTGTATTATCTCTGTACTGTAACATCACTGTGTGTATTACCCCTGTACTGTGACATCACTGTGTGTATTATCCCTGTACTGTGACATCACTGTGTGTATTATCTCTGTACTGTGACATCACTGTGTGTATTATCCCTGTACTGTGACATCACTGTGTGTATTATCTCTGTACTGTGACATCACTGTGTGTATTATCTCTGTACTGTGACATCACTGTGTGTATTATCCCTGTACTGTGACATCACTGTGTGTATTATCCCTGTACTGTGACATTACTGTATGTATTATCTCTGTACTGTGACATCACTGTGTGTATTATCTCTGTACTGTGACATCACTGTGTGTATTATCCCTGTACTGTGACATCACTGTGCGTATTATCCCTGTACTGTGACATCACTGTGTGTATTATCACTGTACTGTGATATCACTGTGTGTATTATCTCTGTACTGTGACATCACTGTGTGTATTATCCCTGTACTGTGACATCACTGTGTGTATTATCCCTGTACTGTGACATCGCTGTGTGTATTATCCTTTACTGTGACATCGCTGTGTGTATTATCCCTGTACTGTGACATCACTGTGTGTATTATCCCTGTACTGTGACATCAGTGTGTATTATCCCTGTACTGTGACATCACTGTGTGTATTATCTCTGTACTGTGACATCACTGTGTGTATTATTCCTGTACTGTGACATCACTGTGTGTATTATCCCTTTACTGTGACATCACTGTGTGTATTATCCCTGTACTGTGACATCAGTGTGTATTATCCCTGTACTGTGACATCACTGTGTGTATTATCCCTGTACTGTGACATCACTGTGTGTATTATCTCTGTACTGTGACATCACTGTGTGTATTATCCCTGTACTGTGACATCACTGTGTGTATTACCCCTGTACTGTGACATCACTGTGTGTATTATCCCTGTACTGTGACATCACTGTGTGTATTATCCCTGTACTGTGACATCAGTGTGTGTATTATCCCTGTACTGTGACATCACTGTGTGTATTATCCCTGTACTGTGACATCACTGTGTGTATTATCTCTGTTCTGTGACATCACTGTGTGTATTATTCCTGTACTGTGACATCACTGTGTGTATTATCCCTGTACTGTGACATCACTGTGTGTATTATCCCTGTACTGTGACATCACTGTGTGTATTATCCCTGTGCTGTGACATCACTGTGTGTATTATCTCTGTACTGTGACATCACTGTGTGTATTATCCCTGTACTGTGACATCAATGTGTGTATTATCCCTGTACTGTGACATCACTGTGTGTATTATCCCTGTACTGTGACATCACTGTGTGTATTATCCCTGTACTGTGACATCACTGTGTGTATTATCTCTGTACTGTGACATCACTGTGTGTATTATCCCTGTACTGTGACATCACTGTGTGTATTATCCCTGTACTGTGACATCACTGTGTGTATTACCCCTGTACTGTGACATCACTGTGTGTATTATCTCTGTACTGTGACATCACTGTGTGTATTATCCCTGTACTGTGACATCAGTGTGTATTATCCCTTTACTGTGACATCACTGTGTGTATTATCCCTGTACTGTGACATCACTGTGTGTATTATCCCTGTACTGTGACATCAGTGTGTATTATCCCTGTACTGTGACATCACTGTGTGTATTATCCCTGTACTGTGACATCACTGTGTGTATTATCCCTGTACTGTGACATCACTGTGTGTATTATTTCTGTACTGTGACATCACTGTGTGTATTATCCCTGTACTGTGACATCAGTGTGTATTATCCCTGTACTGTGACATCACTGTGTGTATTATCTCTGTACTGTGACATCACTGTGTGTATTATTTCTGTACTGTGACATCACTGTGTGTATTATCCCTGTACTGTGACAGTGACATCAGTGTGTATTATCCCTGTACTGTGACAGTGACATCAGTGTGTATTATCCCTGTACTGTGACATCACTGTGTGTATTATCCCTGTACTGTGACATCAGTGTGTATTATCCCTGTACTGTGACATCAGTGTGTATTATCCCTGTACTGTGACATCACTGTGTGTATTGTCCCTGTACTGTGACATCACTGTGTGTATTATCCTGTACTGTGACATCACTGTGTGTATTATCCCTGTACTGTGACAGTGACATCAGTGTGTATTATCCCTGTACTGTGACATCACTGTGTGTATTATCCCTGTACTGTGACATCAGTGTGTATTATCCCTGTACTGTGACATCAGTGTGTGTATTATCCCTGTACTGTGACATCACTGTGTGTATTATCTCTGTACTGTGACATCACTGTGTGTATTATCCCTGTACTGTGACATCACTGTGTGTATTATCCCTGTACTGTGACATCACTGTGTGTATTGTCCCTGTACTGTGACATCACTGTGTGTATTATCCCTGTACTGTGACATCACTGTGTGTATTATCCCTGTACTGTGACATCACTGTGTGTATTATCCCTGTACTGTGACATCAGTGTGTATTATCCCTGTACTGTGACATCACTGTGTGTATTATCTCTGTACTGTGACATCACTGTGTTTATTATCCCTGTACTGTGACATCACTGTGTGTATTATCTCTGTACTGTGACATCACTGTGTGTATTATTTCTGTACTGTGACATCACTGTGTGTATTATCCCTGTACTGTGACAGTGACATCAGTGTGTATTATCCCTGTCCTGTGACAGTGACATCAGTGTGTATTATTCCTGTACTGTGACATCACTGTGTGTATTATCCCTGTACTGTGACATCACTGTGTATTATCCCTGTACTGTGATATCACTGTGTGTGTATTATCCCTGTACTGTGACATCACTGTGTGTATTATCCCTGTACTGTGACATCACTGTGTGTATTATTCCTGTACTGTGACATCACAGTGTGTATTATCCCTGTACTGTGACATCACTGTGTATTATCCCTGTACTGTGACATCACTGTGTGTATTATCCCTGTACTGTGACATCAGTGTGTGTATTATCCCTGTACTGTGACATCAGTGTGTATTATCTCTGTACTGTGACATCACTGTGTGTATTATACCTGTACTGTGACATCAGTGTGTATTATCCCTGTACTGTGACATCAGTGTGTATTATCGCTGTACTGTGACATCACTGTGTGTATTATACCTGTACTGTGACATCACTGTGTGTATTATCTCTGTACTGTGACATCACTGTGTGTATTATTTCTGTACTGTGACATCACTGTGTGTATTATCCCTGTACTGTGACAGTGACATCAGTGTGTATTATCCCTGTACTGTGACATCACTGTGTGTATTATCCCTGTACTGTGACATCAGTGTGTGTATTATCCCTGTACTGTGACATCACTGTGTGTGTATTATCCCTGTACTGTGACATCACTGTGTGTATTATCCCTGTACTGTGACATCACTGTGTGTATTATCCTGTACTGTGACATCACTGTGTGTATTATCCCTGTACTATGACATCACTGTGTGTATTATCCCTGTACTGTGACATCACTGTGTGTATTATCTCTGTACTGTGACATCACTGTGTGTATTATCCCTGTACTGTGACATCAGTGTGTGTATTATCCCTGTACTATGACATCACTGTGTGTATTATCCCTGTACTGTGACATCACTATGTGTATTATCCCTGTACTGTGACATCACTGTGTGTATTATCCCTGTACTGTGACATCACTGTATGTATTATCCCTGTACTGTGACATCACTGTGTGTATTATCTCTGTACTGTGACATCACTGTGTGTATTATCCCTGTACTGTGACATCACTGTGTGTATTATCCCTGTACTGTTACATCACTGTGTGTATTATCTCTGTACTGTGACATCATTGTGTGTATTATCCCTGTACTGTGACATCACTGTGTGTATTATCCTGTACTGTGACATCGCTGTGTGTATTATCCCTGTACTATGATATCGCTGTGTGTATTATCCCTGTACTGTGACATCACTGTGTGTATTATCCCTGTACTCTGACATCACTGTGTGTATTATTCCTGTACTGTGACATCACTGTGTGTATTATCCCTGTACTGTGACATCACTGTGTGTATTGTCCCTGTACTGTGACATCACTGTGTGTATTATCCCTGTACTGTGACATCACTGTGTGTATTATCCCTGTACTGTGACATCACTGTGTGTATTATCCCTGTGCTGTGACATCACTGTGTATATTATCCCTGTACTGTGACATCACTGTGTGTATTATCCCTGTACTGTGACATCACTGTGTATTATCCCTGTACTGTGACATCACTGTGTGTATTATCCCTGTACTGTGACATCGCTGTGTGTATTATCCCTGTACTGCGACATCACTGTGTGTATTATCCCTGTGCTGTGACATCACTGTGTGTATTATCCCTGTACTGTGACATCACTGTGTGTATTATCCCTGTACTGTGACATCACTGTGTATTATCCCTGTGCTGTGACATCACTGTGTGTATTATCCCTGTACTGTGACATCACTGTGTATTATCCCTGTACTGTGACATCACTGTGTGTATTATCTCTGTACTGTGACATCACTGTGTGTATTATCCCTGTACTGTGACATCACTGTGTGTATTATCCCTGTACTGTGACATCACTGTGTGTATTATCCCTGTACTGTGACATCAGTGTGTATTATCTCTGTACTGTGACATCACTGTGTGTATTATTCCTGTACTGTGACATCACTGTGTGTATTATCCCTGTACTGTGACATCACTGTGTGTATTATTCCTGTACTGTGACATCACTGTGTGTATTATCCCTGTACTGTGACATCACTGTGTGTATTATCCTGTACTGTGACATCACTGTAGCATTATCCCTGTATTGTGACATCACTGTGTATTATCCCTGTACTGTGACATCACTGTGTGTATTATCCCTGTACTGTGACATCACTGTGTGTATTATCCCTGTACTGTGACATCACTGTGTGTATTACCCCTGTACAGTGACATCACTGTGTGTATTATCCCTGTACTGTGACATCACTGTGTGTATTATCACTGTACTGTGATATCACTGTGTGTATTATCTCTGTACTGTGACATCACTGTGTGTATTATCCCTGTACTGTGACATCACTGTGTGTATTATCCCTGTACTGTGACATCGCTGTGTTTATTATCCTTTACTGTGACATCGCTGTGTGTATTATCCCTGTACTGTGACATCACTGTGTGTATTATCCCTGTACTGTGACATCAGTGTGTATTATCCCTGTACTGTGACATCACTGTGTGTATTATCTCTGTACTGTGACATCACTGTGTGTATTATTCCTGTACTGTGACATCACTGTGTGTATTATCCCTTTACTGTGACATCACTGTGTGTATTATCCCTGTACTGTGACATCAGTGTGTATTATCCCTGTACTGTGACATCACTGTGTGTATTATCCCTGTACTGTGACATCACTGTGTGTATTATCTCTGTACTGTGACATCACTGTGTGTATTATCCCTGTACTGTGACATCACTGTGTGTATTACCCCTGTACTGTGACATCACTGTGTGTATTATCCCTGTACTGTGACATCACTGTGTGTATTATCCCTGTACTGTGACATCAGTGTGTGTATTATCCCTGTACTGTGACATCACTGTGTGTATTATCCCTGTACTGTGACATCACTGTGTGTATTATCTCTGTTCTGTGACATCACTGTGTGTATTATTCCTGTACTGTGACATCACTGTGTGTATTATCCCTGTACTGTGACATCACTGTGTGTATTATCCCTGTACTGTGACATCAGTGTGTATTATCCCTGTACTGTGACATCAGTGTGTATTATCCCTGTACTGTGACATCACTGTGTGTATTATCCTGTACTGTGACATCACTGTGTGTATTATCCCTGTACTGTGACATCACTGTGTGTATTATCCCTGTACTGTGACATCACTGTGTGTATTATCCCTGTACTGTGACATCACTGTGTGTATTATCCCTGTACAGTGACATCACTGTGTGTATTATCCCTGTACTGTGACATCACTGTGTGTATTATCCCTGTACTGTGACATCACTGTGTGTATTATCCCTGTACTGTGACATCAGTGTGTGTATTATCCCTGTACTGTGACATCACTGTGTGTATTATCTCTGTACTGTGACATCACTGTGTGTATTATCCCTGTACTGTGACATCACTGTGTGTATTATCCCTGTACTGTGACATCACTGTGTGTATTGTCCCTGTACTGTGACATCACTGTGTGTATTATCCCTGTACTGTGACATCACTGTGTGTATTATCCCTGTACTGTGACATCACTGTGTGTATTATCCCTGTACTGTGACATCAGTGTGTATTATCCCTGTACTGTGACATCACTGTGTGTATTATCTCTGTACTGTGACATCACTGTGTTTATTATCCCTGTACTGTGACATCACTGTGTGTATTATCTCTGTACTGTGACATCACTGTGTGTATTATTTCTGTACTGTGACATCACTGTGTGTATTATCCCTGTACTGTGACAGTGACATCAGTGTGTATTATCCCTGTCCTGTGACAGTGACATCAGTGTGTATTATTCCTGTACTGTGACATCACTGTGTGTATTATCCCTGTACTGTGACATCACTGTGTATTATCCCTGTACTGTGATATCACTGTGTGTGTATTATCCCTGTACTGTGACATCACTGTGTGTATTATCCCTGTACTGTGACATCACTGTGTGTATTATTCCTGTACTGTGACATCACAGTGTGTATTATCCCTGTACTGTGACATCACTGTGTATTATTCCTGTACTGTGACATCAGTGTGTATTATCTCTGTACTGTGACATCACTGTGTGTATTATCCCTGTACTGTGACATCACTGTGTGTATTATCCCTGTACTGTGACATCACTGTGTGTATTATCCCTGTACTGTGACATCAGTGTGTATTATCTCTGTACTGTGACATCACTGTGTGTATTATTCCTGTACTGTGACATCACTGTGTGTATTATCCCTGTACTGTGACATCACTGTGTGTATTATTCCTGTACTGTGACATCACTGTGTGTATTATCCCTGTACTGTGACATCACTGTGTGTATTATCCTGTACTGTGACATCACTGTAGCATTATCCCTGTATTGTGACATCACTGTGTATTATCCCTGTACTGTGACATCACTGTGTGTATTATCCCTGTACTGTGACATCACTGTGTGTATTATCCTGTACTGTGACATCACTGTAGCATTATCCCTGTACTGTGACATCACTGTGTGTATTATCCCTGTACTGTGACATCACTGTGTGTATTATCTCTGTACTGTGACATCACTGTGTGTATTATCCCTGTACTGTGACATCACTGTGTGTATTACCCCTGTACAGTGACATCACTGTGTGTATTATCCCTGTACTGTGACATCACTGTGTGTATTATCACTGTACTGTGATATCACTGTGTGTATTATCTCTGTACTGTGACATCACTGTGTGTATTATCCCTGTACTGTGACATCACTGTGTGTATTATCCCTGTACTGTGACATCGCTGTGTGTATTATCCCTGTACTGTGACATCGCTGTGTTTATTATCCTTTACTGTGACATCGCTGTGTGTATTATCCCTGTACTGTGACATCACTGTGTGTATTATCCCTGTACTGTGACATCAGTGTGTATTATCCCTGTACTGTGACATCACTGTGTGTATTATCTCTGTACTGTGACATCACTGTGTGTATTATTCCTGTACTGTGACATCACTGTGTGTATTATCCCTTTACTGTGACATCACTGTGTGTATTATCCCTGTACTGTGACATCAGTGTGTATTATCCCTGTACTGTGACATCACTGTGTGTATTATCCCTGTACTGTGACATCACTGTGTGTATTATCTCTGTACTGTGACATCACTGTGTGTATTATCCCTGTACTGTGACATCACTGTGTGTATTACCCCTGTACTGTGACATCACTGTGTGTATTATCCCTGTACTGTGACATCACTGTGTGTATTATCCCTGTACTGTGACATCAGTGTGTGTATTATCCCTGTACTGTGACATCACTGTGTGTATTATCCCTGTACTGTGACATCACTGTGTGTATTATCTCTGTTCTGTGACATCACTGTGTGTATTATTCCTGTACTGTGACATCACTGTGTGTATTATCCCTGTACTGTGACATCACTGTGTGTATTATCCCTGTACTGTGACATCAGTGTGTATTATCCCTGTACTGTGACATCAGTGTGTATTATCCCTGTACTGTGACATCACTGTGTGTATTATCCTGTACTGTGACATCACTGTGTGTATTATCCCTGTACTGTGACATCACTGTGTGTATTATCCCTGTACTGTGACATCACTGTGTGTATTATCCCTGTACTGTGACATCACTGTGTGTATTATCCCTGTACAGTGACATCACTGTGTGTATTATCCCTGTACTGTGACATCACTGTGTGTATTATCCCTGTACTGTGACATCACTGTGTGTATTATCCCTGTACTGTGACATCAGTGTGTGTATTATCCCTGTACTGTGACATCACTGTGTGTATTATCTCTGTACTGTGACATCACTGTGTGTATTATCCCTGTACTGTGACATCACTGTGTGTATTATCCCTGTACTGTGACATCACTGTGTGTATTGTCCCTGTACTGTGACATCACTGTGTGTATTATCCCTGTACTGTGACATCACTGTGTGTATTATCCCTGTACTGTGACATCACTGTGTGTATTATCCCTGTACTGTGACATCAGTGTGTATTATCCCTGTACTGTGACATCACTGTGTGTATTATCTCTGTACTGTGACATCACTGTGTTTATTATCCCTGTACTGTGACATCACTGTGTGTATTATCTCTGTACTGTGACATCACTGTGTGTATTATTTCTGTACTGTGACATCACTGTGTGTATTATCCCTGTACTGTGACAGTGACATCAGTGTGTATTATCCCTGTCCTGTGACAGTGACATCAGTGTGTATTATTCCTGTACTGTGACATCACTGTGTGTATTATCCCTGTACTGTGACATCACTGTGTATTATCCCTGTACTGTGATATCACTGTGTGTGTATTATCCCTGTACTGTGACATCACTGTGTGTATTATCCCTGTACTGTGACATCACTGTGTGTATTATTCCTGTACTGTGACATCACAGTGTGTATTATCCCTGTACTGTGACATCACTGTGTATTATTCCTGTACTGTGACATCAGTGTGTATTATCTCTGTACTGTGACATCACTGTGTGTATTATCCCTGTACTGTGACATCACTGTGTGTATTATCCCTGTACTGTGACATCACTGTGTGTATTATCCCTGTACTGTGACATCAGTGTGTATTATCTCTGTACTGTGACATCACTGTGTGTATTATTCCTGTACTGTGACATCACTGTGTGTATTATCCCTGTACTGTGACATCACTGTGTGTATTATTCCTGTACTGTGACATCACTGTGTGTATTATCCCTGTACTGTGACATCACTGTGTGTATTATCCTGTACTGTGACATCACTGTAGCATTATCCCTGTATTGTGACATCACTGTGTATTATCCCTGTACTGTGACATCACTGTGTGTATTATCCCTGTACTGTGACATCACTGTGTGTATTATCCTGTACTGTGACATCACTGTAGCATTATCCCTGTACTGTGACATCACTGTGTGTATTATCCCTGTACTGTGACATCACTGTGTGTATTATCTCTGTACTGTGACATCACTGTGTGTATTATCCCTGTACTGTGACATCACTGTGTGTATTACCCCTGTACAGTGACATCACTGTGTGTATTATCCCTGTACTGTGACATCACTGTGTGTATTATCACTGTACTGTGATATCACTGTGTGTATTATCTCTGTACTGTGACATCACTGTGTGTATTATCCCTGTACTGTGACATCACTGTGTGTATTATCCCTGTACTGTGACATCGCTGTGTTTATTATCCTTTACTGTGACATCGCTGTGTGTATTATCCCTGTACTGTGACATCACTGTGTGTATTATCCCTGTACTGTGACATCAGTGTGTATTATCCCTGTACTGTGACATCACTGTGTGTATTATCTCTGTACTGTGACATCACTGTGTGTATTATTCCTGTACTGTGACATCACTGTGTGTATTATCCCTTTACTGTGACATCACTGTGTGTATTATCCCTGTACTGTGACATCAGTGTGTATTATCCCTGTACTGTGACATCACTGTGTGTATTATCCCTGTACTGTGACATCACTGTGTGTATTATCTCTGTACTGTGACATCACTGTGTGTATTATCCCTGTACTGTGACATCACTGTGTGTATTACCCCTGTACTGTGACATCACTGTGTGTATTATCCCTGTACTGTGACATCACTGTGTGTATTATCCCTGTACTGTGACATCAGTGTGTGTATTATCCCTGTACTGTGACATCACTGTGTGTATTATCCCTGTACTGTGACATCACTGTGTGTATTATCTCTGTTCTGTGACATCACTGTGTGTATTATTCCTGTACTGTGACATCACTGTGTGTATTATCCCTGTACTGTGACATCACTGTGTGTATTATCCCTGTACTGTGACATCACTGTGTGTATTATCCCTGTGCTGTGACATCACTGTGTGTATTATCTCTGTACTGTGACATCACTGTGTGTATTATCCCTGTACTGTGACATCACTGTGTGTATTATCCCTGTACTGTGACATCACTGTGTGTATTATCCCTGTACTGTGACATCACTGTGTGTATTATCCCTGTACTGTGACATCACTGTGTGTATTATCTCTGTACTGTGACATCACTGTGTGTATTATCCCTGTACTGTGACATCACTGTGTGTATTATCCCTGTACTGTGACATCACTGTGTGTATTACCCCTGTACTGTGACATCACTGTGTGTATTATCTCTGTACTGTGACATCACTGTGTGTATTATCCCTGTACTGTGACATCAGTGTGTATTATCCCTTTACTGTGACATCACTGTGTGTATTATCCCTGTACTGTGACATCACTGTGTGTATTATCCCTGTACTGTGACATCAGTGTGTATTATCCCTGTACTGTGACATCACTGTGTGTATTATCCCTGTACTGTGACATCACTGTGTGTATTATCCCTGTACTGTGACATCAGTGTGTATTATCCCTGTACTGTGACATCACTGTGTGTATTATCCCTGTACTGTGACATCAGTGTGTATTATCCCTGTACTGTGACATCACTGTGTGTATTATACCTGTACTGTTACATCACTGTGTGTATTATCTCTGTACTGTGACATCACTGTGTGTATTATTTCTGTACTGTGACATCACTGTGTGTATTATCCCTGTACTGTGACAGTGACATCAGTGTGTATTATCCCTGTACTGTGACAGTGACATCAGTGTGTATTATCCCTGTACTGTGACATCACTGTGTGTATTGTCCCTGTACTGTGACATCACTGTGTGTATTATCCTGTACTGTGACATCACTGTGTGTATTATCCCTGTACTGTGACATCACTGTGTGTATTATCCCTGTACTGTGACATCACTGTGTGTATTATCCCTGTACTGTGACATCACTGTGTGTATTATCCCTGTACTGTGACATCACTGTGTGTATTATCCCTGTACTGTGACATCACTGTGTGTATTATCCCTGTACTGTGACATCACTGTGTGTATTATCCCTGTACAGTGACATCACTGTGTGTATTATCCCTGTACTGTGACATCACTGTGTGTATTATCCCTGTACTGTGACATCACTGTGTGTATTATCCCTGTACTGTGACATCAGTGTGTGTATTATCCCTGTACTGTGACATCACTGTGTGTATTATCTCTGTACTGTGACATCACTGTGTGTATTATCCCTGTACTGTGACATCACTGTGTGTATTATCCCTGTACTGTGACATCACTGTGTGTATTGTCCCTGTACTGTGACATCACTGTGTGTATTATCCCTGTACTGTGACATCACTGTGTGTATTATCCCTGTACTGTGACATCACTGTGTGTATTATCCCTGTACTGTGACATCAGTGTGTATTATCCCTGTACTGTGACATCACTGTGTGTATTATCTCTGTACTGTGACATCACTGTGTTTATTATCCCTGTACTGTGACATCACTGTGTGTATTATCTCTGTACTGTGACATCACTGTGTGTATTATTTCTGTACTGTGACATCACTGTGTGTATTATCCCTGTACTGTGACAGTGACATCAGTGTGTATTATCCCTGTCCTGTGACAGTGACATCAGTGTGTATTATTCCTGTACTGTGACATCACTGTGTGTATTATCCCTGTACTGTGACATCACTGTGTATTATCCCTGTACTGTGATATCACTGTGTGTGTATTATCCCTGTACTGTGACATCACTGTGTGTATTATCCCTGTACTGTGACATCACTGTGTGTATTATTCCTGTACTGTGACATCACAGTGTGTATTATCCCTGTACTGTGACATCACTGTGTATTATTCCTGTACTGTGACATCAGTGTGTATTATCTCTGTACTGTGACATCACTGTGTGTATTATCCCTGTACTGTGACATCACTGTGTGTATTATCTCTGTACTGTGACATCACTGTGTGTATCATCCCTGTACTGTGACATCACTGTGTGTATTACCCCTGTACTGTGACATCACTGTGTGTATTATCCCTGTACTGTGACATCACTGTGTGTATTATCCCTGTACTGTGACATCGCTGTGTTTATTATCCTGTACTGTGACATCGCTGTGTGTATTATCCCTGTACTGTGACATCACTGTGTGTATTATCCCTGTACTGTGACATCAGTGTGTATTATCCCTGTACTGTGACATCACTGTGTGTATTATCTCTGTACTGTGACATCAGTGTGTATTATCCCTGTACTGTGACATCACTGTGTGTATTATCCCTGTACTGTGACATCACTGTGTGTATTATCCTGTACTGTGACATCACTGTGTGTATTATCCCTGTACTATGACATCACTGTGTGTATTATCCCTGTACTGTGACATCACTGTGTGTATTATCTCTGTACTGTGACATCACTGTGTGTATTATCCCTGTACTGTGACATCAGTGTGTGTATTATCCCTGTACTATGACATCACTGTGTGTATTATCCCTGTACTGTGACATCACTATGTGTATTATCCCTGTACTGTGACATCACTGTGTGTATTATCCCTGTACTGTGACATCACTGTATGTATTATCCCTGTACTGTGACATCACTGTGTGTATTATCTCTGTACTGTGACATCACTGTGTGTATTATCCCTGTACTGTGACATCACTGTGTGTATTATCCCTGTACTGTTACATCACTGTGTGTATTATCTCTGTACTGTGACATCATTGTGTGTATTATCCCTGTACTGTGACATCACTGTGTGTATTATCCTGTACTGTGACATCGCTGTGTGTATTATCCCTGTACTGTGACATCGCTGTGTGTATTATCCCTGTACTGTGACATCACTGTGTGTATTATCCCTGTACTCTGACATCACTGTGTGTATTATTCCTGTACTGTGACATCACTGTGTGTATTATCCCTGTACTGTGACATCACTGTGTGTATTGTCCCTGTACTGTGACATCACTGTGTGTATTATCCCTGTACTGTGACATCACTGTGTGTATTATCCCTGTACTGTGACATCACTGTGTGTATTATCCCTGTGCTGTGACATCACTGTGTATATTATCCCTGTACTGTGACATCACTGTGTGTATTATCCCTGTACTGTGACATCACTGTGTATTATCCCTGTACTGTGACATCACTGTGTGTATTATCCCTGTACTGTGACATCGCTGTGTGTATTATCCCTGTACTGCGACATCACTGTGTGTATTATCCCTGTGCTGTGACATCACTGTGTGTATTATCCCTGTACTGTGACATCACTGTGTGTATTATCCCTGTACTGTGACATCACTGTGTATTATCCCTGTGCTGTGACATCACTGTGTGTATTATCCCTGTACTGTGACATCACTGTGTGTATTATCCCTGTACTGTGACATCACTGTGTATTATCCCTGTGCTGTGACATCACTGTGTGTATTATCCCTGTACTGTGACATCACTGTGTATTATCCCTGTACTGTGACATCACTGTGTGAATTATCTCTGTACTGTGACATCACTGTGTGTATTATCCCTGTACTGTGACATCACTGTGTGAATTATCTCTGTACTGTGACATCACTGTGTGTATTATCCTGTACTGTGACATCACTGTAGCATTATCCCTGTACTGTGACATCACTGTGTGTATTATCCCTGTACTGTGACATCACTGTGTGTATTATCTCTGTACTGTGACATCACTGTGTGTATTATCCCTGTACTGTGACATCACTGTGTGTATTACCCCTGTACAGTGACATCACTGTGTGTATTATCCCTGTACTGTGACATCACTGTGTGTATTATCACTGTACTGTGATATCACTGTGTGTATTATCTCTGTACTGTGACATCACTGTGTGTATTATCCCTGTACTGTGACATCACTGTGTGTATTATCCCTTTACTGTGACATCGCTGTGTTTATTATCCTTTACTGTGACATCGCTGTGTGTATTATCCCTGTACTGTGACATCACTGTGTGTATTATCCCTGTACTGTGACATCAGTGTGTATTATCCCTGTACTGTGACATCACTGTGTGTATTATCTCTGTACTGTGACATCACTGTGTGTATTATTCCTGTACTGTGACATCACTGTGTGTATTATCCCTTTACTGTGACATCACTGTGTGTATTATCCCTGTACTGTGACATCAGTGTGTATTATCCCTGTACTGTGACATCACTGTGTGTATTATCCCTGTACTGTGACATCACTGTGTGTATTATCTCTGTACTGTGACATCACTGTGTGTATTATCCCTGTACTGTGACATCACTGTGTGTATTACCCCTGTACTGTGACATCACTGTGTGTATTATCCCTGTACTGTGACATCACTGTGTGTATTATCCCTGTACTGTGACATCAGTGTGTGTATTATCCCTGTACTGTGACATCACTGTGTGTATTATCCCTGTACTGTGACATCACTGTGTGTATTATCTCTGTTCTGTGACATCACTGTGTGTATTATTCCTGTACTGTGACATCACTGTGTGTATTATCCCTGTACTGTGACATCACTGTGTGTATTATCCCTGTACTGTGACATCACTGTGTGTATTATCCCTGTGCTGTGACATCACTGTGTGTATTATCTCTGTACTGTGACATCACTGTGTGTATTATCCCTGTACTGTGACATCACTGTGTGTATTATCCCTGTACTGTGACATCACTGTGTGTATTATCCCTGTACTGTGACATCACTGTGTGTATTATCCCTGTACTGTGACATCACTGTGTGTATTATCTCTGTACTGTGACATCACTGTGTGTATTATCCCTGTACTGTGACATCACTGTGTGTATTATCCCTGTACTGTGACATCACTGTGTGTATTACCCCTGTACTGTGACATCACTGTGTGTATTATCTCTGTACTGTGACATCACTGTGTGTATTATCCCTGTACTGTGACATCAGTGTGTATTATCCCTTTACTGTGACATCACTGTGTGTATTATCCCTGTACTGTGACATCACTGTGTGTATTATCCCTGTACTGTGACATCAGTGTGTATTATCCCTGTACTGTGACATCACTGTGTGTATTATCCCTGTACTGTGACATCACTGTGTGTATTATCCCTGTACTGTGACATCACTGTGTGTATTATTTCTGTACTGTGACATCACTGTGTGTATTATCCCTGTACTGTGACATCAGTGTGTATTATCCCTGTACTGTGACATCACTGTGTGTATTATACCTGTACTGTTACATCACTGTGTGTATTATCTCTGTACTGTGACATCACTGTGTGTATTATTTCTGTACTGTGACATCACTGTGTGTATTATCCCTGTACTGTGACAGTGACATCAGTGTGTATTATCCCTGTACTGTGACAGTGACATCAGTGTGTATTATCCCTGTACTGTGACATCACTGTGTGTATTATCCCTGTACTGTGACATCAGTGTGTATTATCCCTGTACTGTGACATCAGTGTGTATTATCCCTGTACTGTGACATCACTGTGTGTATTGTCCCTGTACTGTGACATCACTGTGTGTATTATCCTGTACTGTGACATCACTGTGTGTATTATCCCTGTACTGTGACATCACTGTGTGTATTATCCCTGTACTGTGACATCACTGTGTGTATTATCCCTGTACTGTGACATCACTGTGTGTATTATCCCTGTACAGTGACATCACTGTGTGTATTATCCCTGTACTGTGACATCACTGTGTGTATTATCCCTGTACTGTGACATCACTGTGTGTATTATCCCTGTACTGTGACATCACTGTGTGTATTATCCCTGTACTGTGACATCACTGTGTGTATTATCTCTGTACTGTGACATCACTGTGTGTATTATCCCTGTACTGTGACATCACTGTGTGTATTATCCCTGTACTGTGACATCACTGTGTGTATTGTCCCTGTACTGTGACATCACTGTGTGTATTATCCCTGTACTGTGACATCACTGTGTGTATTATCCCTGTACTGTGACATCACTGTGTGTATTATCCCTGTACTGTGACATCAGTGTGTATTATCCCTGTACTGTGACATCACTGTGTGTATTATCTCTGTACTGTGACATCACTGTGTTTATTATCCCTGTACTGTGACATCACTGTGTGTATTATCTCTGTACTGTGACATCACTGTGTGTATTATTTCTGTACTGTGACATCACTGTGTGTATTATCCCTGTACTGTGACAGTGACATCAGTGTGTATTATCCCTGTCCTGTGACAGTGACATCAGTGTGTATTATTCCTGTACTGTGACATCACTGTGTGTATTATCCCTGTACTGTGACATCACTGTGTATTATCCCTGTACTGTGATATCACTGTGTGTGTATTATCCCTGTACTGTGACATCACTGTGTGTATTATCCCTGTACTGTGACATCACTGTGTGTATTATTCCTGTACTGTGACATCACAGTGTGTATTATCCCTGTACTGTGACATCACTGTGTATTATTCCTGTACTGTGACATCAGTGTGTATTATCTCTGTACTGTGACATCACTGTGTGTATTATCCCTGTACTGTGACATCACTGTGTGTATTATCTCTGTACTGTGACATCACTGTGTGTATTATCCCTGTACTGTGACATCACTGTGTGTATTACCCCTGTACTGTGACATCACTGTGTGTATTATCCCTGTACTGTGACATCACTGTGTGTATTATCCCTGTACTGTGACATCGCTGTGTTTATTATCCTGTACTGTGACATCGCTGTGTGTATTATCCCTGTACTGTGACATCACTGTGTGTATTATCCCTGTACTGTGACATCAGTGTGTATTATCCCTGTACTGTGACATCACTGTGTGTATTATCTCTGTACTGTGACATCACTGTGTGTATTATTCCTGTACTGTGACATCACAGTGTGTATTATCCCTGTACTGTGACATCACTGTGTATTATCCCTGTACTGTGACATCAGTGTGTATTATCTCTGTACTGTGACATCACTGTGTGTATTATCCCTGTACTGTGACATCACTGTGTGTATTATCTCTGTACTGTGACATCACTGTGTGTATTATCCCTGTACTGTGACATCACTGTGTGTATTATCCCTGTACTGTGACATCAGTGTGTGTATTATCCCTGTACTGTGACATCACTGTGTGTATTATCTCTGTACTGTGACATCACTGTGTGTATTACCCCTGTACTGTGACATCACTGTGTGTATTATCCCTGTACTGTGACATCACTGTGTGTATTATCTCTGTACTGTGACATCACTGTGTGTATTATCCCTGTACTGTGACATCACTGTGTGTATTATCTCTGTACTGTGACATCACTGTGTGTATTATCTCTGTACTGTGACATCACTGTGTTTATTATCCCTGTACTGTGACATCACTGTGTGTATTATCCCTGTACTGTGACATCACTGTATGTATTATCTCTGTACTGTGACATCACTGTGTGTATTATCTCTGTACTGTGACATCACTGTGTGTATTATCCCTGTACTGTGACATCACTGTGTGTATTATCCCTGTACTGTGACATCACTGTGTGTATTATCACTGTACTGTGATATCACTGTGTGTATTATCTCTGTACTGTGACATCACTGTGTGTATTATCCCTGTACTGTGACATCACTGTGTGTATTATCCCTGTACTGTGACATCGCTGTGTTTATTATCCTTTACTGTGACATCGCTGTGTGTATTATCCCTGTACTGTGACATCACTGTGTGTATTATCCCTGTACTGTGACATCAGTGTGTATTATCCCTGTACTGTGACATCACTGTGTGTATTATCTCTGTACTGTGACATCACTGTGTGTATTATTCCTGTACTGTGACATCACTGTGTGTATTATCCCTTTACTGTGACATCACTGTGTGTATTATCCCTGTACTGTGACATCAGTGTGTATTATCCCTGTACTGTGACATCACTGTGTGTATTATCCCTGTACTGTGACATCACTGTGTGTATTATCTCTGTACTGTGACATCACTGTGTGTATTATCCCTGTACTGTGACATCACTGTGTGTATTACCCCTGTACTGTGACATCACTGTGTGTATTATCCCTGTACTGTGACATCACTGTGTGTATTATCCCTGTACTGTGACATCAGTGTGTGTATTATCCCTGTACTGTGACATCACTGTGTGTATTATCCCTGTACTGTGACATCACTGTGTGTATTATCTCTGTTCTGTGACATCACTGTGTGTATTATTCCTGTACTGTGACATCACTGTGTGTATTATCCCTGTACTGTGACATCACTGTGTGTATTATCCCTGTACTGTGACATCACTGTGTGTATTATCCCTGTGCTGTGACATCACTGTGTGTATTATCTCTGTACTGTGACATCACTGTGTGTATTATCCCTGTACTGTGACATCACTGTGTGTATTATCCCTGTACTGTGACATCACTGTGTGTATTATCCCTGTACTGTGACATCACTGTGTGTATTATCCCTGTACTGTGACATCACTGTGTGTATTATCTCTGTACTGTGACATCACTGTGTGTATTATCCCTGTACTGTGACATCACTGTGTGTATTATCCCTGTACTGTGACATCACTGTGTGTATTACCCCTGTACTGTGACATCACTGTGTGTATTATCTCTGTACTGTGACATCACTGTGTGTATTATCCCTGTACTGTGACATCAGTGTGTATTATCCCTTTACTGTGACATCACTGTGTGTATTATCCCTGTACTGTGACATCACTGTGTGTATTATCCCTGTACTGTGACATCAGTGTGTATTATCCCTGTACTGTGACATCACTGTGTGTATTATTTCTGTACTGTGACATCACTGTGTGTATTATCCCTGTACTGTGACATCACTGTGTGTATTATCCCTGTACTGTGACATCACTGTGTGTATTATCCCTGTACTGTGACATCAGTGTGTGTATTATCCCTGTACTGTGACATCACTGTGTGTATTATCTCTGTACTGTGACATCACTGTGTGTATTACCCCTGTACTGTGACATCACTGTGTGTATTATCCCTGTACTGTGACATCACTGTGTGTATTATCTCTGTACTGTGACATCACTGTGTGTATTATCCCTGTACTGTGACATCACTGTGTGTATTATCTCTGTACTGTGACATCACTGTGTGTATTATCTCTGTACTGTGACATCACTGTGTTTATTATCCCTGTACTGTGACATCACTGTGTGTATTATCCCTGTACTGTGACATCACTGTATGTATTATCTCTGTACTGTGACATCACTGTGTGTATTATCTCTGTACTGTGACATCACTGTGTGTATTATCCCTGTACTGTGACATCACTGTGTGTATTATCCCTGTACTGTGACATCACTGTGTGTATTATCACTGTACTGTGATATCACTGTGTGTATTATCTCTGTACTGTGACATCACTGTGTGTATTATCCCTGTACTGTGACATCACTGTGTGTATTATCCCTGTACTGTGACATCGCTGTGTTTATTATCCTTTACTGTGACATCGCTGTGTGTATTATCCCTGTACTGTGACATCACTGTGTGTATTATCCCTGTACTGTGACATCAGTGTGTATTATCCCTGTACTGTGACATCACTGTGTGTATTATCTCTGTACTGTGACATCACTGTGTGTATTATTCCTGTACTGTGACATCACTGTGTGTATTATCCCTTTACTGTGACATCACTGTGTGTATTATCCCTGTACTGTGACATCAGTGTGTATTATCCCTGTACTGTGACATCACTGTGTGTATTATCCCTGTACTGTGACATCACTGTGTGTATTATCTCTGTACTGTGACATCACTGTGTGTATTATCCCTGTACTGTGACATCACTGTGTGTATTACCCCTGTACTGTGACATCACTGTGTGTATTATCCCTGTACTGTGACATCACTGTGTGTATTATCCCTGTACTGTGACATCAGTGTGTGTATTATCCCTGTACTGTGACATCACTGTGTGTATTATCCCTGTACTGTGACATCACTGTGTGTATTATCTCTGTTCTGTGACATCACTGTGTGTATTATTCCTGTACTGTGACATCACTGTGTGTATTATCCCTGTACTGTGACATCACTGTGTGTATTATCCCTGTACTGTGACATCACTGTGTGTATTATCCCTGTGCTGTGACATCACTGTGTGTATTATCTCTGTACTGTGACATCACTGTGTGTATTATCCCTGTACTGTGACATCACTGTGTGTATTATCCCTGTACTGTGACATCACTGTGTGTATTATCCCTGTACTGTGACATCACTGTGTGTATTATCCCTGTACTGTGACATCACTGTGTGTATTATCTCTGTACTGTGACATCACTGTGTGTATTATCCCTGTACTGTGACATCACTGTGTGTATTATCCCTGTACTGTGACATCACTGTGTGTATTACCCCTGTACTGTGACATCACTGTGTGTATTATCTCTGTACTGTGACATCACTGTGTGTATTATCCCTGTACTGTGACATCAGTGTGTATTATCCCTTTACTGTGACATCACTGTGTGTATTATCCCTGTACTGTGACATCACTGTGTGTATTATCCCTGTACTGTGACATCAGTGTGTATTATCCCTGTACTGTGACATCACTGTGTGTATTATTTCTGTACTGTGACATCACTGTGTGTATTATCCCTGTACTGTGACATCAGTGTGTATTATCCCTGTACTGTGACATCACTGTGTGTATTATACCTGTACTGTGACATCACTGTGTGTATTATCTCTGTACTGTGACATCACTGTGTGTATTATTTCTGTACTGTGACATCACTGTGTGTATTATCCCTGTACTGTGACAGTGACATCAGTGTGTATTATCCCTGTACTGTGACAGTGACATCAGTGTGTATTATCCCTGTACTGTGACATCACTGTGTGTATTATCCCTGTACTGTGACATCAGTGTGTATTATCCCTGTACTGTGACATCAGTGTGTATTATCCCTGTACTGTGACATCACTGTGTGTATTGTCCCTGTACTGTGACATCACTGTGTGTATTATCCTGTACTGTGACATCACTGTGTGTATTATCCCTGTACTGTGACATCACTGTGTGTATTATCCCTGTACTGTGACATCACTGTGTGTATTATCCCTGTACTGTGACATCACTGTGTGTATTATCCCTGTACAGTGACATCACTGTGTGTATTATCCCTGTACTGTGACATCACTGTGTGTATTATCCCTGTACTGTGACATCACTGTGTGTATTATCCCTGTACTGTGACATCAGTGTGTGTATTATCCCTGTACTGTGACATCACTGTGTGTATTATCTCTGTACTGTGACATCACTGTGTGTATTATCCCTGTACTGTGACATCACTGTGTGTATTATCCCTGTACTGTGACATCACTGTGTGTATTGTCCCTGTACTGTGACATCACTGTGTGTATTATCCCTGTACTGTGACATCACTGTGTGTATTATCCCTGTACTGTGACATCACTGTGTGTATTATCCCTGTACTGTGACATCAGTGTGTATTATCCCTGTACTGTGACATCACTGTGTGTATTATCTCTGTACTGTGACATCACTGTGTTTATTATCCCTGTACTGTGACATCACTGTGTGTATTATCTCTGTACTGTGATATCACTGTGTGTATTATTTCTGTACTGTGACATCACTGTGTGTATTATCCCTGTACTGTGACAGTGACATCAGTGTGTATTATCCCTGTCCTGTGACAGTGACATCAGTGTGTATTATTCCTGTACTGTGACATCACTGTGTGTATTATCCCTGTACTGTGACATCACTGTGTATTATCCCTGTACTGTGATATCACTGTGTGTGTATTATCCCTGTACTGTGACATCACTGTGTGTATTATCCCTGTACTGTGACATCACTGTGTGTATTATTCCTGTACTGTGACATCACAGTGTGTATTATCCCTGTACTGTGACATCACTGTGTATTATCCCTGTACTGTGACATCACTGTGTGTATTATCCCTGTACTGTGACATCACTGTGTGTATTATCTCTGTACTGTGACATCACTGTGTGTATTATCCCTGTACTGTGACATCACTGTGTGTATTACCCCTGTACTGTGACATCACTGTGTGTATTATCCCTGTACTGTGACATCACTGTGTGTATTATCCCTGTACTGTGACATCGCTGTGTTTATTATCCTGTACTGTGACATCGCTGTGTGTATTATCCCTGTACTGTGACATCACTGTGTGTATTATCCCTGTACTGTGACATCAGTGTGTATTATCCCTGTACTGTGACATCACTGTGTGTATTATCTCTGTACTGTGACATCACTGTGTGTATTATTCCTGTACTGTGACATCACAGTGTGTATTATCCCTGTACTGTGACATCACTGTGTATTATCCCTGTACTGTGACATCAGTGTGTATTATCTCTGTACTGTGACATCACTGTGTGTATTATCCCTGTACTGTGACATCACTGTGTGTATTATCTCTGTACTGTGACATCACTGTGTGTATTATCCCTGTACTGTGACATCACTGTGTGTATTATCCCTGTACTGTGACATCAGTGTGTGTATTATCCCTGTACTGTGACATCACTGTGTGTATTATCTCTGTACTGTGACATCACTGTGTGTATTACCCCTGTACTGTGACATCACTGTGTGTATTATCCCTGTACTGTGACATCACTGTGTGTATTATCTCTGTACTGTGACATCACTGTGTGTATTATCCCTGTACTGTGACATCACTGTGTGTATTATCTCTGTACTGTGACATCACTGTGTTTATTATCCCTGTACTGTGACATCACTGTGTGTATTATCCCTGTACTGTGACATCACTGTATGTATTATCTCTGTACTGTGACATCACTGTGTGTATTATCTCTGTACTGTGACATCACTGTGTGTATTATCCCTGTACTGTGACATCACTGTGTGTATTATCCCTGTACTGTGACATCACTGTGTGTATTATCACTGTACTGTGATATCACTGTGTGTATTATCTCTGTACTGTGACATCACTGTGTGTATTATCCCTGTACTGTGACATCACTGTGTGTATTATCACTGTACTGTGACATCACTGTGTGTATTATCTCTGTACTGTGACATCACTGTGTGTATTATCCCTGTACTGTGACATCACTGTGTGTATTATCCCTGTACTGTGACATCACTGTGTATATTATCCCTGTACTGTGACATCACTGTGTGTATTATCTCTGTACTGTGACATCAGTGTGTGTATTATCCCTGTACTGTGACATCACTGTGTGTATTATCTCTGTACTGTGACATCACTGTGTGTATTATCTCTGTACTGTGACAACACTGTGTGTATTATCTCTGTACTGTGACATCACTGTGTGTATTATCCCTGTACTGTGACATCACTGTGTGTATTATCCCTGTACTGTGACATCACTGTGTGTATTATCCCTGTACTGTGACATCACTGTGTATATTATCCCTGTACTGTGACATCACTGTGTCGCTGTGTGTAGTTTTTATATGCTGATTCTCCATCTGAATCTACTGTAGTTATTACAGGTTTTGCTATGAGGCCGTATGGTTGCTTGTTATGTCCTTGCCTATGTGGCTGTGACTGCTAGAAGAACATGTGAACAGCCACATCATGTGCTGCAATAGAAAATATATCTGAAATTCAAGAGCACTGCGTATGTCTGTATAGTGTTATCGTGAAACTGACCTTTTTATCCTTAAATGCTCACTATCACTTTTCAGACAATTTGGAATTATTTCATGTGATTCTGCATCAAAATGTAGAGTACTTTAAAAAAAATGTGGCTGCTTTTTCCATGAAAAAATAAAAACAACAAAAAACTCTAAAGTTGTTGCCACTAGGTGTCTCCTTTTCTAGACAATATCCTGTTACTAGGGAAATCCGAACAATTGATACATCAGGCTTAAGATGGCTTCATAGTGAGTAGAAGGAGGAGGGACTGTTCCATCTTCGCATAGTGAACGGAATGGGGAGGGGTTAGTGTTTTGACCTAAGTCTGCAAACTGCTTTCTTTGTGCACTGGACAGAACATTCTGCACAGCATACAATGTAAGAAAAGTTTACTTGTATCCCTATCTGGCTGCTTGTATGGCTATAGATGGGATATTATTCACAGACAGTAAGCAGATTTCCTGATTGTGCTCTTTTTCTGTATAAAATATCATTTTAGCTAGATCATGCCAGCATGTATTGTCCTGTATTCACAGTTCGGTGGTCCTGTATCTTCTACATTATGCTTGCTCGGTCATTTCTTGCTATTTGTTTATTATTGTACAGTTACTCCTGGCAGAATTATATCTAAAACCTATAGTAATAGTAGTGGTCGTAGTAATTGATAGAGGGGGGCTAACTGCTAAATTTGCTTTTCTACTCTAGGAAAGCAAATCAGAGTAGGTCATGGTCTAACCTGTTTTTTTTTAATATTTTATTTTATATTTTTATTTTATATAGACCGATGTATGTATGGCCCGATTAAATGTCAAGGGGTTCATTTGTAGTCTGTCAGATGCATATGGCTGTCAATATTGTACATATGGTGGGTTTCATAACAGCCCGATCCTCAGGGATAATTTAACCTTCATATTATTATTATTATTATTGTTTATTTATATAGCACCATTAATTCCATGGTGCTTTACATTTGGGGGTTACATACAATACACAGAATATACAGGTAGATATAATACTAACAATGACTGACTGGCACAGTGGGGTAGAGGGCCCTGCCCGCGAGGGCTTACAATCTATGAGGGAAGGTGGTAGAGACAGAAGGAGAGGGGGAGACTGTACAGATGGCACTGAGGTGATAGTGTTATTGGAGGTTGTAGGCCTTCCTGAATAGGCGAGTCTTCAGGGCCTTCTTGAAGCCTGTGATTGTGGGGATCAGTCTTATGTGTCTTGGTAAGGAGTTCCAGAGTATGGGGGATGCACGGGAGAAATCTTGGAGACGGTTGTGTGAGGAGCGGATGAGAGCAGAGCGGAGTAGGAGGTCATTGGAGGATCTGAGGTTACGTGTGGGCAGGTAGCGGGAGATTAGGTTGGAGATATATGGAGGGGACAGGTTGTGGATGGCTTTCTCATAGCTTTCTCAGTGGGACTGCCCATTGGACTTAGGACTTGTTCACACTAGCATTTGGGCTTCTGTTCTTTGGACTTAGACCTTTTCACACTAGAGTTTGGGCTTCCGTTCTTTGGGTCCACTTGGTTACCTGAAAATGGAAACCCTATCCACTTAAAAAGTCGTTACCCCCGGAAACTATAGACTATATTGAAGTCCGTCAGGTTTTGCCCAGTCTCCATTCAAATTCATTGGAGAGAAAAGTCCAGCTTACATATTGTAATCAGAATGGAAGACGGAATCCCCGAACACTAGTGAGAAACTAGCGCAAGCCTAGCTTGAGCAGACGTTTATACGGGTTGTCTTAGACTATAATATTGATCTCTTATCCTTTATATAGGCCATCAAAATTGATTTGGTTGGCCCCCCTTGACCCCCTGTCGATCAACTGATTGCAGCGGCCACGGCACTGCCAGCGCAGTGGGAATCCAGTCGACCAAACACTGATCCCTCTTCCAAAAGCTGATCGATGGAGGACTGGGTGACCCCTGCTAATTTAATATTGACGACCAATCCTTAGGATAGGTCATCATTATCATAATGCGGGATAATGAATACATTACTATGGTTCTATATACCATTTCCCACAAAGCTATACATCATTGGTCTCAGCCCCTCCTGTCTGTGCATAGGGCGGCATGTTGGATGTAGTTTTTTTGCAAATAAAATTGAATATTAATTATTTGCATTAATGGATGATTTACAGGGTTTAGAAGTACTTTACAAAGCTCCGCTGCATTAGTCCTACATATAGAGTATATATATTATATATCTTTTTTTTTTACTTCGCCGCGCTTTCTATACCGACCACTATCCCCATTTTCCAAATCAATATGTTTGTCCTCGGTGACTCATAAAAATTCAACGCAGCGTGATCTAGTTTTCTTTTGCATCTATATATAGGCTCTACAGCCTTGTTGCAAATCTATGTTAACCTTGAGATGACATCGAACCGCGCAAGGCCTTTCCAGCAAATATCCTCGTTGTAAATACAGTACAGCCAGGGTGATCCTAACCCAACACGTCAGCCCAAAATGGACGACTTTCCCAATTTATTAGACATGTAAACAGAACAACACCCCGGCCACGTCATGCAGACGCAGGTATCTATTAAGTGTCCCCCTTCGGCAAGTCTAGTAAATTGAATACTTGGTGTGACCTTTCTATTGGTGCAGTATCAATAGGTCACTCTCCATAATATAGAAAATGTCACCTGACCTGACAAGGAGATAAATGAGAGGGGGCACACGTCCTGAATATTTGACTTCCACATACCAATCCACTTTTCAGAATTAGATGTAAATGCAATGGCATTTGGAAATGTCACAGCTGCTTTGCAAAATTAATCAGATGATCATTGCTTTGTGTTAGCGCCAAGGAGAGATAGAGCTCGTCGAAAAACATCATTAGCCTGAGATATTACTAAGAGACGATAAACAATGGTCAATATGGGTAAACTTTCTGAGTGCAGGCACTTAATGTAGGGTATATACCATAAACCTGTTGTATTGTGACGGAACATCACCAGGGTCATTGTCTTCTTGGTGGTGGTCCTGCTTCCAGGACACCTGACAATCTTGAGACTACAGACCACATTCCATGTCACGTACTAGGACGGGTATGTTGGGCTAAGCGTGTCCCATCTGCATCGACTAACCCAATGATGTAGTCTAGGGCAGCCAGTGCCCTCCTTACTTTCTAGAGAAGTGTAGCCAAATAAGTCTCAGACTCTTACAAGACTTGGGTTCATTGGGTAATATACTTGAGGTAACTGAAGTTGCAAATACTTCGCAGCAAGACACACAACATTTGCAGTTGTCAGTCCTCAATGACATCAGAATTGGAAAGGCACATGCAAAAATCATATGGACTGGCCACTCAGAGCTACCGCCATGTGACATACCACTTGCTTTCAAGACGGAGTACCTAAGCTACAAACCGGATACAGCGCTAGCGTTTTCCAAAGTGACTTCCGCGAGCTTCTGGTTACTGTAGCTCAGCTGCCATTCACATGCTGCGGTAACCTGTCTCTATATAATGCACAGAGCCCTCTGCTTCTGGCTTTGTACCTTGTATAGTACCCATGCAGGGGGTCATAGTGTAGTATTGATGTGAGGACCAGGTGTTAGACCCCCATTGATCAGATATTGATGGCATTTCTTAAAGAGATCCTAAAAAAATCCTAAAAAAACTCTTTAAAGGGAGTATGTTACCAGAACCCAACATATCAACCCAGCCCCACAGACAGATTGCTTTCCCATTGTGAATCACTGCCTCCATTGCCGAGGTCTAGATGTTTTTTGTTAATATGTAAGTGAGCTCTTTGAAGCAACAAGAGTGTACGGATGGATTTGAAAAGGTAAATGGCTCCTTCATTGCTCCAAAGAGCTCTTTTGCATATTGAGATAAACTTCAATATCTTTCAACAAAGTCACTGATTCACAAGTGCAAAACTCTATCTAATTCAGGTGACCCTAACCTATCTATCTGGAGGGCTGGGATGATATGCTGGGTTCTGGTGACCCTAACCTATCTATCTGTGGGGCTGAGGTGATATGCTGGATTCTGATGACCTTAACTTATCTATCTGGAGAGCTGGGTTGACATGCTGGGTTCTGGTGACCCTAACCTATCTATCTGGAGGGCTGGGTTGACATGCTGGATTCTGGTGACCCTAACCTATCTATCTGCAGGGCTGGGTTGACATGCTGGGTTCTGGTGACCCTAACCTATCTATCTGCAGGACTGGGTTGACATGCTGGGTTCTGGTGACCCTAACCTATCTATCTGTAGGGCTGGGTTGACATGCTGTGATCTGGTCACTGATTCCCTTTATGTGGCATATCTGTCCCCACTCTATACACACTGCCCTATTTTGATACTTAATATTACAATTCCGCCTGCAGACATTGCTCACTTTGACCATGTATTCTTTGTGCTTTTGTGAGACTTGGAGAAACTGGTAATATTTTGAAGAAAGAAGTAGAGATACACTGGAAATACACCAGGACTCAACGGGGACCGAATCAGGATTAATGGCTTTGTTATGAGGATGGATACCCTTTATAGTTAATATTCTCAATTATTCTATCTGTGCAGGGAATTCATGATATAATAAGACGGCTTCTTCTCCAGTGATGGTATTTATATCATATAACTTTCCACTTTGATGGATGTTTTGTACATATTAGCATTGATCTCCCTTCGGCTTAACGCTCATCATGGAGACAAAGTACCTATATTGGCCGGGCTTTTATTGGTTTTAACCATTTTGTATCCTCTGTGCACCATCAAATGTGAATGGTATTATCGAAACGTGGAGGCATTTACCGGTAGGAACTGCAGCAGTTCGGCCATGATGTGCAGGCAGACCACATAGAGTTAGAGAGTGGGGCGCATCAAGTGCGCATGAGAGTCACTAAAGCTCAAACTTGGCTGAGCAGTTCCATGCCTGACTTACACCATCAAGCATGCACAATGCTGGAGCTATGCAACACACAATGCATGTACTGGACTCCAGAGCGGTGGAAACGTGTTCCATGGAGAAGTGAATCACGCTTTTTTATCCTTAGGTCTGATGAAGGAGCCTGGGATTGGAGAATGTTAGGAGAACATTACCTACCCAACCTCATTTTGCCAACTGTAAAGGAAGGATAACGCTATGAGGTTGTTTTTCAGGGGTCAGTTTACTCTTCTTGGTTCTAGTGAAGAGAAATCTTAATTTTGTAGTATACCAAGACATTTTAGACAATTTTTATGGGAACGGTTTTGGAAGATCCTTTTCTGCTCCAGCATGACAAAGCAACGTCAAGGAATCATTGGGTGAGTTTGGTGAGGAAGAACGTGACCCTATGGGATGAACTAAAATGGAGATCCTCTTGCCAAACCTCAGTGTCTGACATCACATATGGTCTTGTAGATCAGGGGCCCCCAACCACCGGTCCGTGGACCAAGATCTGGCCATTGGGGGCTCTTTGCCAGTCCACGGAATGGGGCAGCGGGCTGGCCTCAGTTCTAAGAAGCTTTCTCCTAGCAATGGGACGCAGCGCTTCACGATAGTGTATTTAGTTGATAGAGTAACCGAGCATCAGGAACAGCTCACCTTCTGTGATTGGCTGACACATGATGTAGCTAAGAGATGGTTTCCTGAAAGAGTCTGCATTATGTCTCCAAGAGGTAATCAACCAATCACAGAAGGCGGGGCGTTCATTCTGCTCAGTTACTCTAGATTACAAGATGTCGCCCACCCGATAGTTGCTACCCCTCCCCATATGACCAAACCCTACCCCCACTCTCACCCCGTTCTACCGGACCATAGAGAAATGTTCTTACTTGAAGCCGATCCCGGGTGCAACAAAGATTGGGGACCACTGTTCTAGATGAATGGGCAAAGATACCTCCAAAAAGTTGTAGAAAGTCTCCCCAGAAGAGCAGAAGAGTGGAAGAAAGAAGGCCCAACTCCATATCGACATCTGTGGATTTATAATGGGATGTCACAATATGTTATATAGATAATACGCCGTATCAGATAACATTGTGCGGGAGCACATAATAAACTAGATCTCTATTGTGAAGCAACGGAGAGCGACTTGTTAGTATGAGACATAACAACAACTGAATTAATGCAGAAACCTTTTCTTCTGAAAATAAAAGGTAATGTCTGTATCACACAACAATTTGAGGGAAAAAAATTAGAAAATAGGCTTTTATCCCAACTTCAGTTACTGCGGCGTTCCGTCTGTCAATCTCAACAGCCATTATAACCATCATTGTCAAACTCTATAAGTGACCATAAAAGCGGATTCTGTTTTTTTTCTTCTTTTTTTTGCCAAACTAGGACATTTCTGTATTTGGAGCAGACAGGTATTCTTTCCGACAACACAAAGACGACTATTGTTACCAACACAGAAATAACAAAAAGTATAGAAAATCCAATAACCACAATAAGACATGTCAGAACAACATTTCATAGAAATATGCCGCCAAGATGTTTTACCATTTACTTCATGACCCACAAAATACCGGTTACGTTTCATGCAGCTGAAAGCAATATATTGTAGAGATGTAAATGTCATAGTAATGGATACTAGCACGGTAATACTAAGGCATATCACAGTATAATTAGAGATGAGAAACCGAACGAGGTTCTTTATGGATTTTTTAAAAAAATTCAGCACAAATTTTTGGGGTTCGCCATCCGTGAATCATTATGACGTTTTGTGTTCTCTTCAGACCCCAAAATGTATCCAAATTTCATCAATGCGTCATAACATTGATGCCCCCATGTGACCACTGAAGCCCAATCACAAGTCTCAGTTGGGCCACTGAAACGCGTTGTGTGTAGAGATGAGCGAGTAGTACTCGATCGAGCAGGTATTCGATCAAATACTATGGTATTCGAAATACTTGTACTCGATCGAGTACCACTCGCTGTTCGAATGTAAAAGTTCGATGCAGAACCAGCATTGATTGGCCGAATGCTATACAGTCGGCCAATCAACGCTGGTTCTTCTCCTACCTTTACAAGTCTTCTCCGTGCAGCTTCCCCGCGGCGTCTTCCGGCTCTGAATTCACTCTGCCAGGCATTGGGCCTGGGCAGAGCCGACTGTGCAGGTCTGCTTGTAGTGCGGGCATGCACAGTCGGCTCTGCCCAGGCCCGATGCCTGGCAGTGTGAATTCAGAGCCGGAAGATGCCGCGGGGACGCTGCACGGAGAAGAGTTCTTGGAGGATCCAGCCCGACCCTCACTCGTGGACTTGGTAAGTATAATTTGATCGAACGTTGCCTACCCCTGAAACGAGCATTTTCCCCCCATTGACTATAATAGGTTTCGATATTCGATTCGAGTAGTCGAATATTGAGGGACTACTCAAAACGAATATCGAACCTCGAACATTTTACTGTTCGCTCATCTCTAGTTGTGTGTTAAAAGGATCAACTTGGACCAAAGGGCCTCCTGCCGTTTTCTTTGTTCACCCTTGGATGTTCTAGACGTCGTCACCAGAGGTCTGGTGTTAAAGAGGGTGCTGCTTGGAGTCCATCATACCAGAGGGGGTCCCACCATTCATTGGAGGCCCCCAACTTTATGTCTACATAATGGTTGTGAGTAGAGATGAGCGAGTATATTCAATCGAAAACCTCCCCTGCATAGTTTTTGCTGTAAAAAAAAGTGCCAGGGAAGGGGGGAGGGGAATCGAATGTTCACCGCGTGGTATTCGACCAAGTACACAAATAACTATGCAAAGGGAGGTATTCGATCAAATACTACTGGCTCATCTCTAGTTGTGAGCTGTTATCACAACCACAGAAGGTGATCCTTCATACATATGCTTTGAATATTCTTTTCATCGCAGTATCACACTATTAGCGCTTGGCCCTGTGCAGTTTATTCTTTCTAGATACATCAGGGTCACTGATGTCACAAAGGAGGACAGAGGACACCATGGTCACCTAGGAAAAAAGCCTGAACCTGTTGAGTAAAGGAATGGCTGGGAATGCTACTAATGGGACCAATAACTAGAGATGAGTGAGTACTGTTCGGATCGGCCGATCCAAACAGCACACACGCATTGAAATGAATGGACGTAGCCAGCGCGTGGGGGGTTAAGCGGCCGGCCGCCGTCAAAGTGGAAGTACCAGGTGCTTCCATTCATTTCAATGCGTGCGTGCTGTTCGGATCGGCTGATCCGAACAGTACTCGCTCATCTCTAGTAATAACATTATATTACAAAAATGTATCAGCTAGCAAGGCTAAAACATTACTAAAAAGGTATGCATCCTGAACAAGCCCTTTAACATTGATAGACCTTGCCTTTAACTACAGTAAAACTAATGCCACCTCCAACCTATATCTCCATTGCTGCATTTACTACCAAGGGCCCTTCCATCCACCACTGGACTTAGTGAGCTGAAGACCACCAGAGGAAGTGTCCCTGGTTAAGCTACCACCACCATCAGGTAACCTGTAGACCACCTTAGCTTGGCACCAACTCTGGAGCTGGACTGGAGGAATTGGCTGAGTCTACTGACCACCACTGACAACTGGTACCACTTCCATCCTCTAGGCCCTTTCAATAGTAACAAGAAACACAATAGACTCGCTCACATGAGCTAGAGGGTATTCTTCCTGACCTGAACTGCACTAATGGACGAGGCCTCCATCTTGTTTGTCTAATTAGCT
Organism: Leptodactylus fuscus; assembly: GCF_031893055.1. NCBI lineage: Eukaryota > Metazoa > Chordata > Amphibia > Anura > Leptodactylidae > Leptodactylus > Leptodactylus fuscus. The sequence continues at coordinate 155,563,332 of NC_134270.1, read as the reverse complement.
GCTTCTCGAGATATCAAGGAACTGACCAACCTCAACCGATTCAGCCCAGAAAGGTGCAAAATCTGCTCTCCATATAGCACACCATCACCATTGGTATAACCCAAGTGTTGGTTGCAGCTGGTTGGGGAACAACTGGAATTGTTGGGGAACAACTCCTACAATCGTTGGAACAAATACTATTTCTATCAGGATGGTAAACATCCTTGGGCAGGGACTCTACTTATAGGGCACTACAAACCCCCACTTAAAATTGCTGTTTAAGAAAGTTAACTCTTTCCCCTTCCTATATCAGCTCCAACTACATCCTCGTAATCAGATCAATAAAACACCCCAGACCCTTTGATTTTGGTTTTCGATCCCGAGCTATGTCAATTTCCATTAACGTTCATTGTATTCAATAGTCTGTATGTTGACATCCATTTCTCTATATATAGCTGCACAAGTGACCGCACTCCAAAGCGTGACAATTGCAAGGTCATGATAAACAGCAGAGGTGACGCTCAACAGCCTTCAGCACAGTATATACTGGTAATAAATTACCGCCATTAAACCAGCCTCAGACCTAAGGAAAATCTAAAAGCATAAAAGAAACGTATAAGTGCGAAATCCCATAGAACGAGAATAAAAGGGCGAATGGGGAAGGAGTTTGCACTTTGTGATTCATGTGTATCCTGCTCGATGTCTCCACTACCAAGCCATTATGGGAAGATATAAATCACAATATGAAGGTTTCCTCTGTTCAGATCCTTACTCGCTTCATCCTTATCCTTCAGACTATGGTTTCCACTTTCTTAGCCGAACACAATGGCCCTAAATCACCCACAGAAATGAATGAAAGGAGAAAGCAGAAGGAATAATTGGGAAGTGCGGGTAAAATGGCAGGCAGACAATAAGTTATCCGGGGCTGACAGTGTGGGGCGTAAGGAAGCTGCAGATACACCAGCAAGTAACAAAATACATGTCACCGAGTCATATTTTAAAGGCTCGGATGATATTTATAGGGTAGGCAAATAATGCCTTTCTCCTTCATTTCACCTGAACCTTTGCCAAGGTATACTTAACAAAGTCTGGCAGAGATATATGAGCGTGCCTTCCTATATCATACAAAGACAAAGCGCGAGCGCACGCAATAACCTACAGATACAGACACCCCATCCAATACCGTAAAACAAATAGAAATCTAAATCTCCAATGTGAATTCATTCTAGAACAGGAAGGAATAGAAATACGTGATTTTATAGAATCCTCTGATTTATTTATGGAGCTTTAGATCAGGGTTTAATGTTCTGGAGATGGGATGAGATTTTCCGTATTAATATTCCAGATGTGGCGTCAATGCTATGGGAAATGAGCTAGGCCGGCCACTAATCTGACTAAGTCCACTCACGATTTATCTGCCGTCATAGTGCGGACGCTCGCTGATAACATGGATTTATAAGCAGTCACGAGACTACAGGTAGCCATGTTTATGAGTCTCTGGAGCAAGGAATTTGCACACACATAATGGAGATCTTTCAAGGGATGAGAAAACGACTTAAAGGGAATGGGCCGCCGAAAGAGACTTACTTTTTAAACCAAGTTTTATGTTAAACATAATTTTTAATTATCTTTCATAATTTTTGTGAATAATATGTTTTTAAAAAAGATTTTCACTCTGGCCACTAAGCTTAATAATAGACAGACACTTGCCATTTTTTTTTTATTGCAGCAGTCACCCCAATTATATTCCAAAGAAGGCCAAAAATTGAATTAAAAAAATCTGCAATCTGAAAATAAATCTGATTACAAAATAGGGATTTATTTATCTGTCCAGCGCTGGGATCACCGCTACTTCCGGCGCTGTGGTAGACCGGAGGCCTTCGTTTGAGTGTGCTGAGGTTCCGGTTTCCCCCTAGCACCGGGACTGGCACTTCTGGGGTAAGGGGGGTCAGCGGCAGGCCGAAACTAAAATGAGGCCTAAATAGCCTCAGGCCCGCCGCTGGTTATTTGTTTCCCTGGGGAATCAGCTCCCCTAGGGACGAGCCTCTCTCCAGTTCCCTGTCTCCTGTCCTGCTACCTCCTGCCTCTTTCCCTGTACCTGGATTTCCTTGGATGTGTATGACCTGGCTTGCCTTACAGACCTCTCCTTTGTGATCCTAACTGGCTCTGTGACCTCTGGCTTCCACCTGACCTCACTTTTGGATTCTGTTTTGGCTACCTAGTTTACCTCCAGTGTATGACCCGGCTTCCTTGACTATGCTTCTGCCTCTTCCTTCTGCTATCACGTGACCTCCAGTTATCGTTCCGGCTTGTTTGACCATGAATCTGTTCATTGGGTACCTGTGTGACTCCCCTGGATTACCCTCCTGCTCATCTGCGACTCCAGTCCATCCTTCAGATTGGACTTCACTCTAAGGTTAGTGTCTGGGTCCTTCTGGGTCCTCCTACTTGTAGTTTGTTGGGTGTGCGTCGCTTTCTGGGCAGTTGCGGATCTGGGCCAAGTCCTGGACCAAGTCCAACTCCACCATCAGGAGCTCTGGTGAAGAACTCTGGGGCCTGGTTCCGCTCCGCTTAGGAGAGCGTAGCACACCCAGGACTGTTTTGCCTCAGCGCTTGGGGATTCTAGTTGCCCAAGTGGTAGAAAACATACAGGGACCACCCACCTGACAGTAGAGAGCATAGCTCAAGTGGGGGCGTCAAAAAAATTTCCACATGCACCAGCATCAGTTGAATCAGGATCCAAGGAGTTGGTGAATGTCTTGAAAGGTCCTTCTTAACATTCAGAGATATGCTTTACAGCAGCCATATAGATTATAGGAGATGTGACTCTAACAAGAACGATGGCTCAGGAACAGTGAAGGTTAGAGACAAAATTCCGACTGCAATGGAATTAGTGAAGTGGTACCAATTGATAGATACAACAAGTTGGAGTTGGTGGAGGTGGGGTCTCTCTATATGGTGGTCTCTCCCTATGGAGTGACGATATCCCCTTAACCCTGTCTAAGCCTCTCACCTCTGCCAGATCAGTCCTCTCTACGCCAAGCTGATGAGATGCAAATACATCGAAACAGCTGTCCTTGGCTGAGAAGACTGTATCTGGTATAATCCCAACATCATTGCAAACAAAGGCCTCTGAGAAGGTCGGCATGATGTTAAAGGGAGCGCCCTCTATAGGTGTGCTTGACTGAGATTCTGTCTTCCTAATTACGTCATGGAAGATAGACTTGCACATTCTCAGTCAGCGCCCTCTATTGGTGTGCATACTTGAGGCACTGACATCCTAATTACATCATGGAAGTCAGATTTTCATATTTTTCCCATGTTGGTGGAGTTGGTGAAAGTTCCCCTTTAACAGCAGCTCAGGCAAAATAGTCACCACCAGATACTATAATAAAAAATCTACGATCAGAAAATAAAAACAGACTATAAGGAGAAGCCACAAACTACTTGGATTGCCAGTTTGATCCTCAACGCCAGCGTCCATGTGCGTATTGTGTGGCCAGACATAGAAACGCGTCGCGTGCGTGCCTTGGATACACGACACCTGTAGCATTATACTCTTGTTTTCGCATCTGTTTGCCTTCTACAATAACATAGGAAGTGCCGTTTCCCTAATATTGAAGCCTATCTTTAATTCTAGTTAATTTAATCAGCCCCGATGGTGGCGGTGGGGAAGTAAGCAGAGGAAGATTATTATCACGCTGAGCAAAGGAATCAGGTTGCCAAATGTGTTTCAGCACAAGGATGATAGCTCAAACAGAAGGCCAGTCACAACAAATCCATACTACACTAAATTTTCAGTCAATTAGAAAGGTTTCTATTTCCACACCTTTAAGTAGCTCTCAGATGATACTGCGGCGGGCCAGACCAGTTTCTCATCACTCAGCGAGCACCATATAAAACATGAATAACTGCCTTAATCACATAATAGAGTCTGCCCGTGGGGAAATATCTGCACAGAAATGTCCTGCCGTCTGATCGGAGATGACCACTGTCTGCTTGCTGCAGCTTATTGTGATGATTGCCTATGAGAGCTGCGGCACCTAGGCACAAGCCGACTGACAATCGAGAAAATTGCTGAGAAACTGAAAAGTAGAAAGCGGAGAATAATTAGTCGTGAAAGGACGACGTGTCTCTAAGACAAAAGCTGAGGCTCTTGTAACGTCTACGTTATCACAGCATTCTATACACCGATAGCCCTGATGATGTCATCGGTTCTACGCCTAATTATGGAAACATAGAGATGGTACCATACGATACAATGTATCCCTTGTTCCAACAGATGATGTCATCAGCAGGGGTGTAATTACCAGGGTAGCCATGATAGCAACTGCCACAGGGCCCAGGACATAAGGGGCCCGGCGACAGCCACTACTGCTGCGTTTTTTTTTCCTTAATAGGCTGTTACCGGGTGGAGTTACGGGCCCTATTTACTTACCGATTCTGGCAGGGGCTGAGATCCGTAAGTGAGGCCGCGGGCCTCTCAAACACTATCATTATACTCAGGGGCTCTTTTTAGACCCTCAAGTATAATGATCGAAGGCTCAGGAGAGGTAAGGGAATTTAAAAAACAGTGTTACTTACCTCTCCAAGCTCGGGGCAGGCTTCAGGCCTACTTCAGTAACGTCCCGGACATCACATGACCGGGGCCTGGATCCCTGTGCGTCGCGATGCAGGCACCCTAGGTCACATGACGTCCCGGATGTCATTGAAGATGTCCGCCATCTGCGGGGAGTGCTGCGGAGCCGGGGATAGGTAAGTAACAGTGTTTTATTATGTTTGTATCCCCCCCCCCTTGGGTCTCTGATTATTATATTCGGGAGTCTGAAAAGACCCCAGAGTATAATAATTGCTCATGGGTGTTCATTATGGGGTATAATACTGTGTGCAGGGGCCACAATGGGGAATAATATTGGGTGAAGGGGCCACTATGGGACATAATACTGTGTGCAGGGGCCACTATGGGACATAATACTGTGTGCAGGGGCCACTATGGGGGATAATACTGTGTGCAGGGGCCACTATGGGGGATAATACTGTGTGCAGGGGCCACAATGGGGAATAATATTGGGTGAAGGGGCCACTATGGGACATAATACTGTGTGCAGGGGCCACTATGGGACATAATACTGTGTGCAGGGGCCACTATGGGGCATAATACTGTGTGCAGGGGCCACTATGGGACATAATAATGTGTGCAGGGGCCACTATGGGGCATAATACTGTGTGCAGGGGCCACTATGGGGTATAATACTGTGTGCAGGGGCCCAATTATGGAAACGTAAAGATGTTACCATATTATACACCCATATTCCTTGCTCCGACAGATGATGTCATCAGTTCTCCTCCTAATTATGGAAACATGGTATTTGTAGGGAAATATGCCGATACTGTATTTTTTACACATATGAATTTCTTTATGCTCCAGGGTTTTCCATCTGCTCTCATGGTAATTTGAAGGAAATGAGCGCACGCCTTAAGTGATATTGTTATTCCTAGTAAGTAAAAGGGGTTTTAGATTTTATGATATGTCAGGCCTGACTATTAAAAAATGGGAATGATAAAATAATGATGAATTCCAGGAAACGATGAATCCTCTCACTTGGATCAGAAGCGAACTGCCCACTGATGGAATAATTTTGAGCAAAACTTAAAAGAGAAAGATCGTCTATATATAATTTATTAATTAAAACCAAAATCTATTATCATGATTTATATTTGTTAGGATTTATTTAATTATTTATTTATTTAATTAATATAATTATTTCAAAACCTGTTTTTATTTTCTCATTATAGAAATTTTTGTTCTACTTTCTGTACATGATTGTGGGGACAGTAATCCTGCCTAAACTGCTGCTATCTGCACATAGAAATAGGATTTATAGCAGCCACATAGACGGCAGGAACGTGTAGGCAAAACAATCATCCCATTCTCTGTCTGTAGGTTATTAGATAAGCAAGTAAATAACTCAATAGATAGAAGTCAGGGATACTACATACTGTACAGTGATGTCACAGTACAGGGATAATATACAGTGATGTCACAGTACAGAGATAATACACACAGTGATGTCACAGTACAGGTATAATACACACAGTGATGTCACAGTACAGGGATAATACACACACTGATGTCACAGTACATGGATAATACACACAGTGATGTCACAGTACATGGATAATACACACAGTGATGTCACAGTACAGGGATAATACACACAGTGATGTCACAGTACAGGGATAATACACACAGTAATGTCACAGTACAGGGACAATACACACAGTGCTGTCACAGTACAGGGATAATACACACAGTGATGTCACAGTACAGAGATAATACACACAGTGATGTCACAGTACAGAGATAATACACACAGTGATGTCACAGTACAGGATAATACACACAGTGATGTCACAGTACATGGATAATACACACAGTGATGTCACAGTACAGGGATAATATACACAGTGATGTCACAGTATAGAGATAATACACACAGTGATGTCACAGTACAGGGATAATACACACAGTGATGTCACAGTACAGGGATAATGCTACAGTGATGTCACAGTACAGGATAATACACACAGTGATGTCACAGTACAGGGATAATACACACAGTGATGTCACAGTACAGGGATAATACACAGTGATGTCACAATACAGGGATAATGCTACAGTGATGTCACAGTACAGGATAATACACACAGTGATGTCACAGTACAGGGATAATACACACAGTGATGTCACAGTACAGGGATAATGTACACAGTGATGTCACAACAGTGCGCACTACAAACAGTGACATTCCTGCGCATTGATAAAGTAAGGCCGGATGCGGAGCGCAGCGGTAGAAGGAGGCCGCCATGACAGGGCCTGAGGTGAACTAGGCCTGGTAGTTAGGGGAGGGGCTAGCATGGCGCGAGTTGCCATGGGAGGTTATTTATCTCCCGTTCTCCCTCCTGGCGGTCAGACCGCCGCAGGGAAGGAGAAGTTGTAGGTGCTGCGTCTGGTACCTGCGTCGCCATGGCCGACTTGGACGACCTCCTAGGGCAACTTCGGGCTGCCGCTGGCTCCACGGATCCTGCCTGGCTGGCTGAGCAGGTGAGGGCCCTTGTGGCTGCTGCTCCTGGTGCTCCCGCCTCTGCGTCTCGGCGCTCTCTTTCTCCCCTGCCGCCGGCGCCTGCTCCGGCTTCTCCATGCGCTCCGGTGGGCGGGGCCTCGTCTCGCGTGCAGCGGCGGACGCGGCCCCCGGAGCATTTGAGTCCTGATGCTGCCCCCCGATCCCGGCCACGCTTAAGGAGCCCCTCTTGTAGCCCTCCGGAGCGTCGGGCGCTCCCCACCTCCAGGGGTAGCCGCACACGCTCTGGGAGGCATCCTACTCCGCGGGCCGGATCCACGGCAGTGAGGGGGCGGAGTCGCAGGTCCTTGCGGCCCGCCTCCTTTGTGCCAGACACGCCCCCTGCTTCCTCCGACGTGGTTCCGGGGACCCCACCTGGCGATGCTCCGGTCGGTGGGGCCCCTTGCCTGCATGTGCATGATTCCTCTGGAGTTCCTGGTCCTACACACCGGCTGGCTAGTGTGGTTAGGCGTGGGTCGGCGCCTCGGGCCTCCGGGGCTGCTTCCAGCGGACGGTCGTCCGGCTGGTCCACTTCTGATCATCTCCCCTCCTCCGGACATGGCTGCCCCTCCTGTTCCTCTGGCGCGCGTCCTGCTTCACCGGTGGCGGATCTTGGTTTGTCTGATGACGAGGGCCAGTCGGGCCCCCTGCGTCTGGATTCCGGACTGGCGGCTGGCGGAATCACAGCTTCTGTGCAGCCAGGTGAGTGTTTGTCTTTGTCCTCATCTGTACCTGCTATCTTTCGTACTCAGGGGTCGGGGGTGGGTGTTGAGCCGGTGGGAGCGAGTGGGATCGGGAGTGGTGCCGCGGCGGAGGGTGTTGGGGCGGAATTGCGGGAGATTTTGGGTTGTTTGAGGGAGGTCCTGGGGCGTTCGGGGGGTGGGCCCGGGTCTGGGGGATCCCCTGTTCCGGCTTGGGTGGGCTCTTCTCCTTCTCCCCGGTCATTTTGTTGCCGTCTGATGCTCGGTTGCATAGGTAAGCGGGAGTGGCGGTGTCCGTGCAGACTGAGGGTGAGGGGGACGGGGTTCGGTTGGACGACAGGGCACGGGGGGAGGTTTACCTTTGTTATGAGGGCCCCTTGGGCGCGCATTTAAAGAAGGAGGTGAGGGACAAAATCTGGAAGGACGAGTACGTCGAGATTTTTTCTCTTCTCCCCCTTGCCAAGTTTAATCTGGATAAGGGTAAGCGGGATGATACCAAGAAGGAGGAGGAAGAGAAGAGGTGTTGGCGCCTCATTCCTCAGACCTTCACGAATTGGTTGCAGGCCTTCTCTATTATGGCCAGTGTCATAGGTGAGAAGTTCCCTGAGCATTGCTCGGGGTTGTTTTGCTACCAGGATTCTATTGGGGAGGCTTATAGGGTGTACGGTGGGCAGTCTTGGCTGCGTTACGACGAACAGTTTCGTCAGCGCCGAGCCATCCGTCCTTCTATCCGCTGGGATCAGAAGGACATTGCCTTGTGGCTCAGGGTTACGGCCCCTTCTCGGTCTTCCCAGTCCTTTCCCGGAGCCGCCGGCTCGTCCGGCTCTTCCGGCCAGGGTTCCTCCGGCCAAGTCAGTGGGGACTCGAAAGGGGTGTGCTGGAAGTACAATGAGGGCCACTGTAAGTTCGGTGCCTCCTGTAAGTTTAAACATTCCTGCTCCGTCTGTGGGGGTGCCACACATGGCTCTTCCCGCTGCTTTAGAAGGGGTAAAGGGAAGCTGTCAGGGGGGTCCGCTAGTCATGGGTCGGACGCCGGTGATTCTGCACGAGATGGTGCCGTATCTAAATAGATACCCGGATCGTGTGGCGGCTCGTCTTTTGGAGGAGGGTTTTTCGGTCGGTTTTCGGATCCCTTCGTCTCGGGTTGGTTCTTCCTTGTGTGTTCGTAATTTGATCTCGACCTGGCAGTATCCTGCCGTGGTGTCGGAGAAGTTGCACAAGGAGGTGGCGCTTGGGCGTATGGCGGGTCCTTTTGTTTTTCCGCCGGTTCCGGATTTGGTTGTTTCCCCGTTGGGAGTTGTTCCTAAAAAGGAGCCTAACAAGTTCAGATTGATTCATCATTTATCGTATCCTAAAGGTGGGTCGGTTAATGATGGTATTCCGTCTGACTTAAGCTCTGTTGTTTATACTTCCTTTGATGCGGCGTTGGAGTGGGTTCGTCGGTACGGTCGGGGCGCTCTCCTGGCCAAGTCGGATGTTGAGTCGGCTTTCCGCCTCCTCCCTGTACATCCTGAGAGTCAGAGGCTTTTGGGGTGTACTTGGAATGGGGCGTACTATCTGGATCGATGCCTCCCTATGGGGTGTTCGATCTCTTGTGCCTATTTTGAGGCTTTCAGCTCATTCCTGGAGTGGGTGGTGAGGGATCTGGCGGGTGTTGGATCCGTCATCCACTACTTGGATGATTTTTTGTGTGTTGGCCCAGCTGACTCTCCGCTTTGCCTTAGTTTGCTCCGGACCTTGGAGTGGGTATCTGTTCGTTTTGGTGTTCCACTGGCGCCGGGCAAGACGGAGGGCCCTTCGTCTTGCCTTAGTTTTTTGGGTATTACCATTGACACTGTGCGGATGGAATGTCGTTTGCCGGAGGACAAGCTGGTTTCACTTCGTCTTGAAGTGGGCCGTGCTTGTCGGCTGCGTAAGATCATGCTCCGGGACTTGCAGTCGTTGTTGGGGAAACTCAACTTCGCCTGTAGGATTATGCCTATGGGGAGGGTTTTTTGTCGGCGTCTGGCGGGCGCGACAGCTGGGGTTTCCTCTCCGCGACATTTTATTCGTCTGACGCGGGAGCATCGTGATGATTTGGAGGTGTGGGCCAGATTTTTGGAGCTTTATAACGGCCGCTCCTTGTTGATGTCTCCTGCTGTTAGCACGGTGGATTGGGAGTTGTTCACCGATGCGTCTGGCTCGGTGGGTTTTGGTGCGTTTTTTAGTGGGGCTTGGTGTGCAGGGCGGTGGCCGTCGGACTGGGTGGAGCTGGGGTGGGTTTGTAATCTCTGTCTTCTGGAGCTTTTTCCCATAGTGGTGGCGGTTGAGGTTTGGGGGGATCGCTTTCGGGACAGGAAGGTGCGTTTTCACTGCGACAATCAGTCCGTGGTCTCGGCTATTAACAGTCTCACTGCTTCTTCTCCTCCGGTTGTTTGTTTGCTTCGTTATCTGGTTCTTAAATGTTTGTCTTTGAATACTTGGGTTGTGGCTGTGCACGTCCCGGGGGTGTCGAATGTTATCGCTGATTCTCTGTCTCGGTTTCATCTGTGCCCAGCGCATCTATGGGACGTGGTCTCCAGGCGGCGAGGGAATTGATCCGTTGCTCCTTGGCTGAAGGTACTCGTTCAGCCTACGAGTCTGCGTGGCGGGAGTTTGAGCTGGTGTTGAGTGAGTTGGGTGGTTCGCTGTCTGTGGAGGTTTGTCGAACGGCGGTTTTGGTTCTGATTGGTCGTGGTTCCCTAAGTGGGTGGTCGGTGTCTCGGCTTTCTCGTCTGCTGGCGGGTCTAGCGTTTGGTTTTCGTGTTCGGGGGGTGTGTGATGTCACGAAAGATTTTTTGGTTCGCCAGGCTGTGCGGGGTTTTCGGAGGGGCAGGTTGCAGCCGGATGGACGGCGGCCTGTCTCCTTTGGTTTGCTGGATAGGTTGGGGGTGGTTTTGGGTGATGTTTGTGAATCTCCCTTTGAGAGTGCGCTGTTTCGGTTAGCTTTCTCTTGGGCATTTTTTGGGGCTCTTCGTGTTGGGGAGCTGGTGTCTCCTACTCGGTCGCGTCCTGGCGGAGTTCTTTGGCAGGATGTGTCTTTTGGGGTTTCGGGGGTGGAGTTTGTGATTTGTCGGTCTAAGACCGATCAGTTGGGTAGGGTGGTTCGCTTGGGTCCTGTTGTGGGTTCCTCGATGTGCCCGGTTGGTTGTGGCCGTCGGTTTCGCGAGATGTGCTCTTTTTCTTCTGGCCCTGTCCTGCGCCACCTTAACGGGGATTGCTTGTCCCGCTATCAGTTCACGGCGGTTTTTCGTAGATGTCTGGATCGGCTGGGTTTGGATTCCCGGGGCTTCGCTCCTCATTCTTTTCGAATTGGGGCGGCTACTGAGGTGGCTGTTTGGGGTTTGGGCCCGGATGTGGTTCGGCGCATAGGTAGATGGGAGTCTAATCGTTTTTTGTCTTATGTTCGTCCGCATTTGTTGTAGTTTTTTCTACTGTTGTTTTTCTTTCCTTGTTTCCTCTTTTGCAGATTCGTCTCCTCGACTGGTCTGGATATTGGGGCATTCTTATGTCCACTGGGGTGCGGTCCGGGCTGATTTGCGTCCGGATGGCCGTCAGCTCGGTTTTCCTCGTTCGGCCGTGCAGGTGCGATGGTTGGGGTTTCGGGGTTTGGTTTGAGGGCATATGATGCGTGAGTTTCACCGCTTTGTCCGGTTGGATCGTCCCCCGGATGTCTTGGTGTTACATCTCGGGGGTAACGACCTTGCTGCACGGCCTTTTCGTTTGCTGATTCGTGATGTGAAGCATGACTTGCTTCGTTTGTGGTTGGACTATCCGTCTCTGATCGTTGTGTGGTCCGATATTGTGCCACGGCATACTTGGCGTGGTGCTCGGTCGGTCCCTAAAGTTAATAAAGCCCGTTCGAAAGTGAATCGGGTGGTTAGTGCGTTTGTGGTCCGTCATGGGGGTGTGTGTGTTCGGCATTCGGAGTTGGAAGACCTGGAGGGAGGGTTTTGGTTGGCTGATGGGGTGCACTTGAACGCTGTGGGGATTGATATGTGGGCGTTAGGTTTGCAAGGGGGGATAGAGCGGGCTCTTTTGTTGGTGGGGGGTGAGCATACTTGAGGTGTTCAAGTGATGCTCACTGTGGCGGGTGGGGGTCCTTGGAGTTGATGTTAAATTGCAGTGCTGGGGGAAACTTAGTAGTAATGTTTTTTCCCCCCTGTGTTTAGTTCAGATTGTAGTCTGGTGGTGTTTGGACTCCTGCTGGGTCGGTATCCCGAGGAGTAATTTACATTTAACTGTCAATCTGTGAGTATGGCGCCTCAGAGCCATTACAAACGGCTGGGGGTAATGTTAGCGTGGTGAACAGATTGGCGGCCAGACATTTTGGAGCTCCAAGGACCTTCCCTCATTGGTTCCTTCTGATTAGTTAGCTAGTTAGGATAATTAATATTTGGGGGGTATGTTTTGGTAATTAATTAACCGTATAATTGGTTATTTATTTAAAAGGTATTTACATATTTTGGTATCTTAAAGAACTGTTTGTTATTTGTTTAATAAAATGGCTGCTGTGGCCAAAATTAATCCAACCTCACTGTGTGTGTCGTTTTTGGGGGTTTAATTGATGTGGGGTGAGGGTTGGGATGGCATGTTGGGGGGAAAGGTGTGAGGTCACAGCTTAGTAAAAATGGGGGGGAGGGGTTGTTGGTCTTGGAGCAAAGGCCATTCATCCTCAGATGCCAATGTCATGTCCAAAGCAATGTTTACAGCACAGGAATAATCTATGTAATGTTACCAGTAGAGATGAGCGAACACTAAAATGTTCGAGGTTCGAAATTCGATTCGAACAGCCGCTCACTGTTCGAGTGTTCGAATGGGTTTCGAACCCCATTATAGTCTATGGGGAACATAAACTCGTTAAGGGGGAAACCCAAATTCGTGTCTGGAGGGTCACCAAGTCCACTATGACACCCCAGGAAATGATACCAACACCCTGGAATGACACTGGGACAGCAGGGGAAGCATGTCTGGGGGCATAAAAGTCACTTTATTTCATGGAAATCCCTGTCAGTTTGCGATTTTCGCAAGCTAACTTTTCCCCATAGAAATGCATTGGCCAGTGCTGATTGGCCAGAGTACGGAACTCGACCAATCAGCGCTGGCTCTGCTGGAGGAGGCGGAGTCTAAGATAGCTCCACACCAGTCTCCATTCAGGTCCGACCTTAGACTCCGCCTCCTCCGGCAGAGCCAGCGCTGATTGGCCGAAGGCTGGCCAATGCATTCCTATGCGAATGCAGACTTAGCAGTGCTGAGTCAGTTTTGCTCAACTACACATCTGATGCACACTCGGCACTGCTACATCAGATGTAGCAATCTGATGTAGCAGAGCCGAGGGTGCACTAGAACCCCTGTGCAAACTCAGTTCACGCTAATAGAATGCATTGGCCAGCGCTGATTGGCCAATGCATTCTATTAGCCCGATGAAGTAGAGCTGAATGTGTGTGCTAAGCACACACATTCAGCACTGCTTCATCAAGCCAATACAATGCATTAGCCAGTGCTGATTGGCCAGAGTACGGAATTCGGCCAATCAGCGCTGGCTCTGCTGGAGGAGGCGGAGTCTAAGGTCGGACCTGAATGGAGACTGGTGTGGAGCGATCTTAGACTCCGCCTCCTCCAGCAGAGCCAGCGCTGATTGGCCGAATTCCGTACTCTGGCCAATCAGCACTGGCTAATGCATTGTATTGGCGTGATGAAGCAGTGCTGAATGTGTGTGCTTAGCACACACATTCAGCTCTACTTCATCGGGCTAATAGAATGCATTGGCCAGCGCTGATTGGCCGAATTCCGTACTCTGGCCAATCAGTGCTGGCCAATGCATTCTATTAGCTTGATGAAGCAGAGTGTGCACAAGGGTTCAAGCGCACCCTCGGCTCTGATGTAGCAGAGCCGAGGCTGCACAAGGGTTCAAGCGCACCCTCGGCTCTGATGTAGGAGAGCCGAGGGTGCACTTGAACCCTTGTGCAGCCTCGGCTCTGCTACATCAGAGCCGAGGGTGCGCTTGAACCCTTGTGCACACTCTGCTTCATCAAGCTAATAGAATGCATTGGCCAGCGCTGATTGGCCAATGTATTCTATTAGCCTGATGAAGTAGAGCTGAATGTGTGTGCTAAGCACACACATTCAGCTCTACTTCATCGGGCTAATAGAATGCATTGGCCAGCGCTGATTGGCCAGAGTACGGAACTCGACCAATCAGCGCTGGCTCTGCTGGAGGAGGCGGAGTCTAAGATCGCTCCACACCAGTCTCCATTCAGGTCCGACCTTAGACTCCGCCTCCTCCAGCAGAGCCAGCGCTGATTGGCCGAATTCCGTACTCCTACATCAGAGCCGAGGGTGCGCTTGAACCCTTGTGCACACTCTGCTTCATCAAGCTAATAGAATGCATTGGCCAGCGCTGATTGGCCAGAGTACGGAATTCGGCCAATCAGCGCTGGCCAATGCATCCCTATGGGAAAAAGTTTATCTCACAAAAATCACAATTACACACCCGATAGAGCCCCAAAAAGTTATTTTTAATAACATTCCCCCCTAAATAAAGGTTATCCCTAGCTATCCCTGCCTGTACAGCTATCCCTGTCTCATAGTCACAAAGTTCACATTCTCATATGACCCGGATTTGAAATCCACTATTCGTCTAAAATGGAGGTCACCTGATTTCGGCAGCCAATGACTTTTTCCAATTTTTTTCAATGCCCCCAGTGTCGTAGTTCCTGTCCCACCTCCCCTGCGCTGTTATTGGTGCAAAAAAGGCGCCAGGGAAGGTGGGAGGGGAATCGAATTTTGGCGCACTTTACCACGTGGTGTTCGATTCGATTCGAACATGGCGAACACCCTGATATCCGATCGAACATGTGTTCGATAGAACACTGTTCGCTCATCTCTAGTTACCAGACCTTGTGTTGTATTTTTGTAGTATTGCATCTTGAACCTTTTTAATTCAATAAAACCCACCTGCAGTACCACTCACAACCTGTGCACACTTTGGTGCTATTTTAGAGGATAAGTGCGCCTTCACAAGGAGTTTACACTCCGCTCATTCAGACACGTAAACACATGTCAAAGTGACCGCTGTAAAACACAATCCCATACACTTCATTCCCCCTACGCCAAACAGCAGCACAAGATGGGGTATTCCTGCCCCTGTGTGCTGTTAGGACAGGTGGAACTTTTAATTAGCTAACAGTTTTTCCCCCTATAAGAGGCCAGAGCGACCTCCTCCCCCCTGTGTTTTTTTCTGTCCTGTGCGACTGGACAGGTGGAGGAGGCTGTGGCCTCCTCTATGGTTAAGAATAAGGTGTCTTAGATCCTTTCTTCTCTTTCCCTTCTTCCTGAGTGAAAGATCTAGGTTTATACTGCAGTCTTTTGTCTTACCGGCCTTGTGCAGGTTACTGACACTTTCAGCTGCAGTTCATTTACTGCCTGCAGTAAGGTAAGCCGTGTCCTCTTTCAGCTTTCCCTCTGTGTTCACTGCAGAGACTAAAAGCACTAATTTCTATTGCTATGGGCACTCTGTCAACTTCACAATATTGAAGTCGATTCACCGCCATTATGGTAAGATCCAACCAAATTTTTTTTTTTATTTCTTGCGGTTTTTCAATGTGCATTTAATTCCTAAGCAGGGACTATATGCTGTGAACCTAAAAGAAGGGTTCAGATACCTATGTACTGTCATTACTTATTAGGTGCATATTTGCTTATTGCTCACATGATGGTGGATGCTCTAAGGCAATTTTTTGTAAGGTTATGCATGTCTGCACTGCTGTCAGTACGGGGTCCTCCAGCTAGGAGCCCTTCATTTATTGTTGTCATGATATTTCTGGTAAGGTTCCCTCTCCCAGTTTTCATAAGAGGTCTTACTTAGAAATAGAAGCCCTAGTGGCTCAATCTGTAGAGTTACAGACTTGTATGCCTGAATCCACAGTATCCTGGGTTCAATCGCAGTTGCACTTTGCATTCGTGATATAAAAAAAAAAAAAAAAAAATTAATAAGGTACTTGTGGTTCTCATGGTCCATTCACATGGAGAAAGTCTCTAAACTTCATGCTGGACTCTGTCTGCTTGAAAATCTCCCTCCTCTAGGTGGGAAAAGATCATATCAACAGTGCATTATCTATAGGTGATACAGCGGGTTTCCATCCTAACTGCCAAAGGTTACTGGATCTTATGTCAGGGTCTGCAGTTGCAGTCCCTTGGGCCATATAGCGCATGCGGCCTGCAGAAGGTAAGTCTGAGGCCTGGAATCACAACCCGTGGGGCCTGCAGGGGCTTCATTTTAAGGGCTGGATGTCCATGTCCAGATAGTCTGGACCCTGTTGACCACAGAGACAGCCCTCTCCAGTAGAGAGCGCATCTACAGGAGATTTCCATACGGGCAATGAGGAATTGGATGGAGGAGGCTGTGTCATCCAGCTGACAAAAAACTCAGCAGTCTGGGTCAAGCCAATTTAGTTATTCCTCAAAATTTGTCTTTCATCCAGGTGGGGTTCCATCTTAAGGACGGGATGTCCATGGTCCAGCTAGCGCTGGACCCTGTTGACTATAAACGCCTCTCTCTCACTAGTGGGGTGAATCTAGAGAAAAGTTCCATAGGAATAAAGTGGAATTGGATGAAGAGTTCATGGTCCAATTTATCTGGACCCTGTTGACCACTGATGCATCCCTCTCTGGTGGAGAGTGTCCACGGTCCAGCTAAGGCCGGACCCTGTTGACTACCTATGTCTCCCTCTCTGGTGGAGAGCACATCCAGATAAGCGTTCCATAGGAGGAACATGAAATTGAATGTAGAGTCCACGGTCCAATTTATCTGGACCCTGTTGACCACTGATGCATCCCTCTCTGGTGGAGAGTGTCCATGGTCCAGCTAAGGCCGGAACCTGTCGACTACCTATGCCTCCCTCTCTGGTGGAGAGCACATCTAGAGAAGCATTCCATAGGAGAAACATGAAATTAAATGTAGAGTCCATGGTCCAGTTTACCTGGACCCTGTTGACCACTGAGGCATCCCTCTCTGGTGGAGAGTGGCCATGGTCCAGCTAACGCCAGACCCTGTTGACTACCTATGCCTCCCTCTCTGAGGAGAGCACATCTAGATCGGCTGGGTAGGCTATTTGGTCTCATCATATGTCTGCCTGATCACGGCTTATCCAAGATCCATCGGTCCTTCAACTTGTTCAAGCCAGACAAATACGTAAGGACCCTCCCTCTTCAGGGCATCAAGCAACTTTATCTAGACAGCTCTCCCATTCGGCAAATCCTTGGCCCCCCACACCTTCACAAAGGTAGTGGCCCCGGTCGTAGCCGCCCTGCGCCTCCAAGGGATCTTATTGTCCCATAACTAGACGAATGGCTCCTAAAAGCCCGGTCAAAGGAGGTGCTTGCTACACAGTTGGAATCCACTGTGGCTTTCCTAAATGAGCTGGGCTGGCTAATAAACTGGCAGAAGTCGGTAGTGGTTCCATCTACCCCGATTCAATTTCTGGGGTTTATCTTTGATTCTCTCAGCATGATGATCTCCCTGCCTCCTCCTTGGAAGGAGAAGATTGGTCAAGCGGCTCATCACCTATCCACAACCCGGAAGGTTACTATCAGGACCGCCATGAAGGTCCTAGGTCTCATGTCCGCAGCCATCAAGGCAGTTCTGTGGGCCCTATGGCACATGCGCCCCTTACAGTGCGAGATCCTGAGAGTCGGGAACCACAGTCCTTCGGGGCTACAGAGGCCTATCCAGTTATCCATCAGAACCCATCGATCACTGGCTTGGTGGTCCTAGCTCAGAGATGGGAAATCCACGGTCCAGACATCCTGGACCCTGTTGACCACAGATGCCTCCCTCACAAGATGGGGAGTGCTTCTGGGGGAGACCCCGGTACATGGGACCTGGAACCAGCTTAGAGAAGGCTCATTTGTCCAACTGGCGAGAGCTCACTGCGGTGCACCGTGTGCTTCTAATGTTTGCACCCCACCTGCAAAGGAAAGCTGTGAGAGTGAGAACAGACAACTTAACAGCAGTCCGATATATCAGCAAACAAGGAGGGAACCAGATCCCCCTCGCTTCTGCAGGTGACAAATCTAATATTCTCCTGGTGGAGAGGAATCTTTCACAACTATCAGCGGTTCATATTCGAGGTGGGCTGAACATCCTTGCGGATCAGCTAAGCAGAGGCCTGGTGACGACAGGCGAATGGTCCCTAAAATCTGGACATCTTTCATCATCTCACTGAGATGTGGGGTCTCCCCAAGGTGGACCTGATGGCCACCCAGTACAACGCCAAAGTGACGAGGTTTTGCTCCCTCTACCGGGAAGACAATCCTTTGGCGGTAGATGCCCTGTCAATACCTTGGAGGTTCAAACTGGCATACGTTTTTCCTCCTATTCTGATGATTCCGAAGGTATTGGCGAAACTCAGGCAGGACCAGACTTCGGCAATAGTGATCATGCCGTTCTGGCCAAAAAAGGGCATGGTTTGCCCACCTCATCCTAATGAGTCAAGGGACCTACTGGAGGCTTCCACAAGTCCAAAACCTGGTAATTCTGAACTGACAGCTCTGCCAGGACCTGGACAGGTTCAACCTCATGGCCTGGAGGTTGACCTCATCGTATACGGAGATAGACGATTATCCCAGGCCGTTCTAAGAACGTTGGCCCATTCAAGAGCGGATTTAACTAACAGGAGTTACCAAAGGATCTCGGATAGGCAGCTTAATAACTCTGCTATCGAATCGGTCTTGGAGTTCCTACAGAGTGACCTGGATAAGGGGCGAACTCCAGCTACCCTGAAGGTTCATGTTTCAGCACTTTCCGCTCTTCTAGGGACCTGGTTATAACAAGATCCTCTATTAAAGTAATTCCTTAAAAGGGCCTCTAGGCTCCGCCCTCAGATGCAGCCCCCTGTCCCGCAATGGGACTTGGCTGCGGTTCTTCAGGGGCTTTGTTCTCCCCCCTTTGAACTCTTAACAGAAGTGGACTGGAGATATCTTGCCTACAAGGTAACCTTCTTGTTGGCAATTACCTCTGCCAAAAGGGTTGGAGAATTACAAGCTTTGGCTGCCTCGGAGCCATTCATTACCTTTTTCCCTGATAGGGTTCAACTTGGGTTCATCCAGGGATTTTGTCCTAAGGTCGCATATATTTGCGCATATATTTGGATTGTACAGCTTCCTTTCGAAGAACCTGCTCATCAATACCTACGGCCATAACAAAGGTGTTAAAGCCTCTAAAGCCACCCTGTCAAGATGGATCAGGGAGGCCATCGCTTGCTCTCTTCGCGCTCAAGACCTACCAGTACCGGAATTGGACCAACTTCCCGGTCAGAGAGACGCTCGTTCTCCTTAGAGCAGATATGTTCTGCTGCTTCCTGGAGGTTTCATCTGATGTTCGCCAGACACTGCAGATTGGACTGGCGCAGCTCAGAGGCCACAGCCTTCGGACATTCTGTCTTGGCATCTGCTTGCCAAGATCTCCCACCCTAGTTGGGATTTTACTTGCTAGATCCCCATCTTGTGCTGCTGTTTGGCGTAGGGGGAATGGAAGATTATGAAGATAATCTGTTTTCCCTTAGCCCAAACAGCAGCACAAGGCTCCCTCCCATTGTTTATGGTAATGTTTGTATTGTTATATTGCCTTTTATACTTTTTGACTAACACAGGGGGGAGGAGGTCGCTCTGGCCTCTTATAGGGGGAAAAACTGTTAGCTAATTAAAAGTTCCACCTGTCCTAACAGCACACAGGGGCAGGAATACCCCATCTTGTGCTGCTGTTTGGGCTAAGGGAAAACAGATTATCTTCATAATCTTCCATTGTGTGCCGCTCTTAGGGTGCATTCACACTGAGTAAACGCTAGCTTATTTTGTAGAGTAAAATTACACTTGTAAATTTTGCTATCCCATTGACTTCAATGATATTTTTTTACAAGTGTAAAAATACGCCTGTAAAAAATACGCCTGTAAAAATACGCCTGTAAAATGTCATTGAAGTCAATGGGATAGCAAAATTTACAAGTGTAATTTTACTCTACAAAATAAGCTAGCGTTTACTCAGTGTGAATGCACCCTTACGCGCGCTACACATTGAAATCAATGGGAGGCTTTTAAACCCATTGATTTCAATGTGTAGTGCGCGTAAGAGCGGCACACAATGAAGTCTATGGGATTGTGTTTGACAGCGGTCACTTTGACACGTGTTTACGTGTCTGAATGAGCGGAGCATAAACTCCTTGTGAAGTCTTCCTTACAGACATGTTTTTGTAATCTTGAACCCGTTATAGCCACCATGGTTAATCTTGGCCAGTGTTTTCTAGCTACCAATCTAATGCAGAGATGCTGCAAAGTTGTCTGTGCATACAGTATGTTTTGCAAACTTATTCGAACTTTACTATTATAATAGAAATAGAGACTGTGCATTGATTTCCTTGGAAGCTTCTCTTCATCTTTGCTCGATAACTGGCAGCTGAGATGTCATCCGGGTCATATTGGCTCATATCTCCTCATTACTGATTTCTGCTTGCTATTAAGCCTCATTTCTCTCAGGTGCAAACTGAAGACAATATCCAGCCTGATTATGTTCAGAGGGAAATGTCTCCCTGCTCGAAAAATGGAAATACAACTGCTGTTTGGAAGGGATAAACGGAACATCCATATGTTCCTGGGGGAGAGCGGCCAAGTCTCCGTACAAGAAGTGATAAAATACAGAACCTCTCCAGCCATAACAATACTGAGAAACCAGCAGCAATAGCGCTACAAAGTACACCCAGCTTAATAGGGCTACATAACTTTTTTAATCGATATAGAAGCATTAAGAAGATTTTCTTCCATTGTTAGTTTTTCCATTTTTAATGATCTATATGGTATAAATATTTAAAACTGTTAGTATGATCGACGTATGTGTAACATTTGTGTATTGATTCCGTTTTGTCTTTATTAGAGATGAGCGAACAGTGTTCTATCGAACTCATGTTCGATCGGATATTAGGCTGTTCGGCATGTTCGAATCGAATCGAACACCGCGTGGTAAAGTGCGCCATTACTCGATTCCCCTCCCACCTTCCCTGGCGCCTTTTTTGCTCCAATAACAGCGCAGGGTAGGTGGGACAGGAACTACGACACCGGTGACGTTGAAAAAAGTAGGCAAAACCCATTGGCTGCCGAAAACATGTGACCTCTAATTTAAAAGAACAGCGCCGCCCAGCTTCGCGTCATTCTGAGCTTGCAATTCACCGAGGACGGAGGTTTCCGTCCAGTTAGCTAGGGCTTAGATTCTGGGTAGGCAGGGACAGGCTAGGATAGGAAGGAGAAGACAACCAACAGCTCTTATAAGAGCTAAATTCCAGGGAGAAGCTTGTCAGTGTAACGTGGCACTGACGGGCTCAATCGCCGCAACCCAGCTTTCCCAGGATCCTGAATGGAATACACTGTCAGTGTATTCCCGTATACCCGATATATACCCCCCGATACCCGTTCCAACGGTGTGCCCCCCCACCTTCACCCCAGAAATACCCTGCAAGTCCCCTAGCAATAGGATTGGGGCTATATACACCCACTATTTTTGCTACTGCCATATAGTGCCATTGTCTCACTGGGAATTCAAAGAATATATTGGGCTTACATATAACTTCAATTCCAGGGAGAAGCTTGTCAGTGTAACGTGGCACTGACGGGCTCAATCGCCGCAACCCAGCTTTCCCAGGATCCTGAATGGAACACACTGACAGTGTATTCCCGTATACCCCATATATACACCCCAAATCCCCGTTCCAACGGTGTGCCCCCCCACCTTCACCTCAGAAATACCCTGCAAGTCCCCTAGCAATAGAATTGGGGCTATATACACCCACAATTTTTGCTACTGGTATATAGTGCCATTGTCTGACTGGGAATTCAAAGAATATATTGGGGTGACGTGCACCCACAATTTTTAATACTGGTATACAGTGCCATTGTCTGACTGGGAATTCAAAGAATATATGGGGGTTACGTGCACCCACAATTTTTGCTACTGCTATACAGTTCCATTGTCTCACTGGGAATTCAAAGAATATATGGGGGTTATGTGCACCCACAATTTTTGCTACTGGTAGATAGTGCCATTGTCTCACTGGGAATTCCACAAATAATTTGGGGATTCATTCACCCTACATCTCAGGCTCTTGCCATATTCACCCAGGTTGTCAGTGCTGCACCAGCTCGTTCCCAGACAGCTCGGCCCGAAAAACACGTTACCTATATAGAGGATTTGGACAATGAAGACAACATGTTCTAAATCTAATGTCTGCACCTTCTCCAGAATTAAAATAAAGGCAGCGTTTAACTTTCAAATAGCACTGCACAAAGGAAGAGCTTATCAGCTTGTCTCATGACATGCTACTGAAAAGTGTCATTTGTGTATCTTAATGTAAATATAGTTGTATAAGCTTTTTGGGTTTTAGGCACTGCCAAGTTATTTATTACCACCCGCTCCCTTATAATGATGATGACGCCAAAGTCACTGTGGGTGTTCAGAGCTCACAGCTTTGGGTGACATTTGTCTTGCTCTCTGTCGGTACCAGCTGTCTTTTTGGATACCGTAAAGTTATGTTGACTTTATTAACAGCTATAGAAGCTTTAGCCAGGTTGTGACGGTGTGTAACCCTAACAACACTAAGTGGGATACACATTAATAGTCAGTCTATGTACGCTAAACGTATCACTGAAGTAATTTTTTTTCCCTCTCCCCTAATATAAGAAAGGAACAGACATTAGACCTAGACCGGGGTTCGAGGCTTGAAAAAATCCAGTATTATTTGTTCTTCATGATGTGAAATATGTGTTGAAAAGCAACCCAAGATGAAGTCAGCCATGTGTGCCAGTGTGTTACTTGGCATGCCTTTGCTGGCCCCAACTGTAAGGGTCACTCTCCATTTCCTCCATTTTCCACTCCCCTTCACACCATTTGTGGTGAAGCAATGGGATGCACTGAAGTGCACCCTCTAGCCTCGTGTGGGATAGGGACATCAGATGCCACTCCAACCCCCTCGTCTTCCTCCGCCAGCCAACGGTGCGAAGATGAGAGGAGTGTGCTCTGAATGTTTTCTGCCTAGCAGAGGCTAGTTCTCACTTACGAAAATGGCCCCACTTTGACCTGTATATCAGGCACAATGGTGTAGGTTTCAAAGAAACATGGCACCAACAAGTTGGAAAACGTGGGCCATGCGTGGACCGTGTTTGAGTCTGGCAAGCTCCAGATCTGCTACCAGGTTCCAGCCATTATCACAGGCGCAAAAATGCCAGGCCCCAGGTGTAGCAGGGAAAAAAAAAAGCCATCTCAGCCAGGATGGCATCCCTGACCTCGGAGGCACTGTGCTGTCTGTCCCCCAAGCTGATCAGTTTCAGCACGGCCTGCTGACATCTCCCCATGCTAGTGTTACAGTGTTTTCCGCTAGTAGCTGGGGTGGAGGTTGCAGCTTCGTAGGGTTTCAGTCTACTCCTGCCATGAATTTTGGCCTGGGAGAGGAGATAGGCCACCCCAGTTTGCACCCGGGGAACAGACTCCACCACATTCACCCTGCCTGTCATTAAAGATAAGCACTGCAGCATCCCTGACCACAGGCGCTTGTCCATGTGTCGGTGGTCAAGTGGACCTTGCAGCAAAGCGCAGAGCTCTGGGCCCGACTGATGTTATGGGACACATGCAGGCGCAAGGCAGAGACAGCACACCAAGAGAAGTAGTAACGGCTAGGCCCAGCATAGGGAGGTGCCCCAGCTGCCATCTGCTGACGGAAGGCCTGGGTCTCCAGAAGCATAAACTAACACCAACATCTCCAGGGCCAGCAGTTTATCGATGAGGCTGTTACAGGCTTGGGCATGGGGGTGGGTTGTATTGTACTTCTGCCTGCAATGAAAAGCTTGGGAAATGTGGAGTGGCTGGGAAGAGGCGCATGATGGTGCAGGCCAAAAGGGCGCATGAGGGTGAACTCCCCAATGTGTCAGAGATAGGTGTGTAGGTGTCCTTGCATCATATACTTGCACCATATTTGGCTTTGGAAGTTAATTTTGTGCCAAAAAGTGGTTAAGACGGCGATCCCTCAGCTACTCCCGTTACACTGTCTATTGAAGTTACCATCTGTGGAAGTGGACCACCATTTCTAAGATCCCAAAGGAAGCAGGCAAGAGATGTGCAGTTCAGAAAAAAAGATGAGAAAATAAGTTTAGGCTGTAGAGCACAGAGGGATCGGAGAGGACAGAGCTGGTGTCGGCCAGGTATTCCCACAACATGCGCCTATACTTGTCCCTCCTGGTGACACTAGGCCCCTGAGTGGCAGTAATTTGTCCAGGGGGGCCATTAACGTGTTCCAGACCTAGGAATAAGTCTTCCAACAGGGTAGAGTTTTGCATGCCTTTGCTTCTACCCACTGTTTTTGCTGCTTAGCTTCCCTCCACATCTACTCTGCTTTCACCCCTAAACATCACCCCAGTTTATGCCTTTGCTTCTACCCAGGTTTTTTGTTGATTTAGCTTCCCTCTACATCTACACTGCTTTAGCCCCTAGACATCACCCCTGTCCATGTGGGGTCGGTGGCCTCGTCATCCACCAACTCCTCTTCCAATTGCGCACTGCCCCCTTACTGCAAACCGCACATGACCACAGCTTGCCTTGATGGCAACTGTGTCTCATGATCCCCACTTAGGTCCAGACAAGTCGGTGGCGGGTCCAAAACCCCAAAATTGGAAGGAAATGGCAGATGCTGCAGTATTTCTAACACCTGTTCCTGGTGCTCGGGCCTGGTCTGTGTTGTACCCTGCACCCTGCTTAACGCATCTGCCATATCCGAAGTTGTGCTGAGCGCATGCTAATGTTTCGTGTCCAGTGCAATGGATGGGATGGGATTTCACATAAGTCTGCCACCCATGGCCACTCATGGTTGAGCAACTGAGGGAGTTGACTTTGACGAACCCGAGGGTTTTGGAGTTGGAACTACATCAAAGGTCTGTGCTGCTCACACACTCTGCTCAACACATGATATGTTTAGTGCCAGCAGTGTGGAAACGTCGCACAACAGCCGTTGTTCCAGCAGGTACAGGCGTTGTAGGAGTGCATAGAGGCTAGCAGCGGCAACTATACACTTTAAAAACTATCCGCACAAGCGCCACACTTTCACCAGTAGCTCAGGAACATTGGGGTACCTTTTTCAAAAGATTAGCAGCAATGAGTTAAAAACGTGGCCCAGGCATGGAATATGTTGCAGGCTGCCAAGCTACAGAGCCAATCCCAGGTTACGGCCATTATCACACATGACAACATGCCTGGGCCCAGGTGCAGTGGCAAAAACCACATTGCCGTCTCATCGAGGATGGCATGACTCACTTTGTAGGCAGTGTGCTGTCTGGCCCCCAAGCTGATGAGCTTCAGCACGGCCCGCTGACGTCTCCCCACACCAGTGTTGCAGCGTTTCCAGCTCGTAGCTGGGGTCAATTTAACAGCGGAGGAGGGTGGTGTTTCAGCCCTCCTCCCAGGAATGTTGTGTGGGGAGACAAGTCAGGCCACCACATTTTGCGACCCGGTCCACGCCTCAACTACATTCAACCACTGTGCCCAAATTGAAAGGTAGCGTCCCTGTCCGCATGCACTTGTCCATTCGTAACTGGTCACATGGAACTTTAGGGCTAAGCGCTGAATTTAGGGACCGCCTCATGTTTGGGGGAAAGTGCTGGTGTGGACGGCACAGTGCGGTGGCGCAGTAGACACTCTGCCCAAAAAGGGCAGAGTGTCCCCCAGCCGGGATTCCAACATCTCCTGGGCCAGATTTCTTGAGATGAGGCCGTTGAAGCCTTGGGCATGTGGGTGGGTTGCGCTGTACTTTAGCATGAAATGAAAGGCTTGGGAGATGGGGAGTTGCTGGGAAGAGGCGCATGATGGCGCGGGCAAAAGGAGAAATGGCAGGAAAAGGTGAGGATAAGGGTGAACTCCCCAAAGTGTCAGAGGCAGATGTGGAGGTGTCCTGGCTCCTGGTCTGGACTGCAGCGCCAGCCCTGTCAACAGTGGAAGAGGCAGTGGCCGCCAGGCCAAACGACGATTATCCTGCGCTTGCTCTCACCCACTGAGCCCAGGGCTTGCCTTCCAAATGATGGCACCCGCAAGAGGTGGTGAGATTCCTCTCCGCAGATCTCCAAACCATCTTGGACTTGCAAATTGCACTAAATTTGTCATGTAACTGACATGTATATGATGAGTCTATCCATTGTCTGTTCATTTTGGTGAAAGTCAGCCTGTCAGCTGACAGACAGCTGTGCTTGTCAGTGATGATGTCACCGGCTGCTTGTACCCCCAGTTTTTGCTGCTTAGCTTGCCTCCACATCCACACTGCTTTTGCCCCTACACATCACCCCTATCCATGCCTGTGCCTCTAGCCATAAGTCTGCCACCCATGGAAACTCATGGTGCAGAAAGTGAGGGAGCTGACTCTGAGGAATCCTTGGGTTTTGTAGCTGGTACTCCATCAAAGGTCTCTGCTGCTCACACACCCTGCTGAACATACGGTATCTAGGGTTAGAGCGTGTGGTGACCTCGCACAACAGTAGGTGCTTCAGGCAGATGTAGGCCTTGCTGGAGTGTATTGCGGCTAGCTCCAGGTACTGTAGACTTGGGAAAGTGGGTGTCCAAGTGCCGCACTTTCACCCTTAGCTCAGCTAATTTGGGGTATGTTTTTAAAAATCATTGCACCACTACATTGAACATGTGGGCCAGGCATGGAACGTGTTGGAGGCTGGCAAGCTCCAGAGCCCTCCAACAAGCTAAAAAACCTGGCCCCAGGGGCAGCGGGGATAAACAAATTGCCATCTCATCCAGGATGGCATCCCTGACCTCAGAGGCAGTGTGCTGTCCGTCTCCCAAGCTGATGAGCTTCAGCCCAGCCTGCTGACGTCTCCCCACACCAGTGTTGCAGCGTTTTCAGCTCGTAGCTGGGGTAAATCTAACAGCGGAGGAGGAGGAGGGTGGTGTTTCAGCCCTCCTCCCAGGAATGTTTTGTGGGGAAACAAGTCAGGAAAATTCTTGAAACGGGAGAGTTTTGCATCTTTGCCCTTGCTGCATATGGACATCCCTTTGCCTCTAGCCACCATTTTCCCTGCTTTGCTTGCCTCCACATCCACACTGCTTTTGCCCCTAGACATCACCCCAGTCCATGCCTTAGCTTGTACCCCCAGTTTTTCCTGCTTAGCTTGCCTCCACATCCACACTGCTTTTGCCCCTAGACATCACCCCAGTCCATGCCTTAGCTTGTACCCCCAGTTTTTCCTGCTTAGCTTGCCTCCACATCCACACTGCTTTTGCCCCTAGACATCACCCCAGTCCATGCCTTAGCTTGTACCCCCAGTTTTTCCTGCTTAGCTTGCCTCCACATCCACACTGCTTTTGCCCCTAGACATCACCCCAGTCCATGCCTTAGCTTGTACCCCCAGTTTTTCCTGCTTAGCTTGCCTCCACATCCACACTGCTTTTGCCCCTAGACATCATCCCTATCCATGCCTCTTCCCCTAGCCATAACTCTGCCACCCCTGGAAACTCATGGTGCAGAAACTTTGGTTGCTGACTTTGAGGAACCCTTGGGTTTTGTAGATGGAACTCCATCAAAGGTCTGTGCAGCTCACACACCCTGCTCAAGATATGGTATTGTAGGGTTTCAGCGTGTGTGAATGACGGACAACAGCCTGTGTTTGGACAGATGTAGGCCTTGCTAGAGTGTTTTTAGGCTAGCAGCGACTCCTGTGCACTTGCAAAAGTGGGCGCACAAGCGCCGCATTTTCAACAGTAGCTTCGGTACATTTGGGTATGTTTTTAAAAAACTTTGCACCACTAGGTTAGACGTGGGCCAAACATGGAACGTGTTGGAGGCTGGCAAGCTCCAGAGACGCTACCAGGTTCCAGCCATTATCACAGGCGTAAAAATGCCAGGCCCCAGGTGTAGCAGGTAGAGATGAGCGAACAGTGTTCTATCGAACTCATGTTCGATCGGATATTAGGCTGTTCGGCATGTTCGAATCGAACACCGCGTGGTAAAGTGCGCCATTACTCGATTCCCCTCCCACCTTCCCTGGCGCCTTTTTTGCTCCAATAACAGCGCAGGGTAGGTGGGACAGGAACTACGACACCGGTGACGTTGAAAAAAGTAGGCAAAACCCATTGGCTGCCGAAAACATGTGACCTCTAATTTAAAAGAACAGCGACGCCCAGCTTCGCGTCATTCTGAGCTTGCAATTCACCGAGGACGGAGGTTTCCGTCCAGCTAGCTAGGGCTTAGATTCTGGGTAGGCAGGGACAGGCTAGGATAGGAAGGAGAAGACAACCAACAGCTCTTATAAGAGCTAAATTCCAGGGAGAAGCTTGTCAGTGTAACGTGGCACTGACGGGCTCAATCGCCGCAACCCAGCTTTCCCAGGATCCTGAATGGAATACACTGTCAGTGTATTCCCGTATACCCGATATATACACCGATACCCGTTCCAACGGTGTGCCCCCCCACCTTCACCCCAGAAATACCCTGCAAGTCCCCTAGCAATAGAATTGGGGCTATATACACCCACAATTTTTACTACTGGTATACAGTGCCATTGTCTGACTGGGAATTCAAAGAATATATTGGGGTTATAAATACCCTCATTTCTTGCTACTGCCATATAGTGCCAGTGTCTGACTGGTAATTCAAAGAATATATTGGGGTTACGTGCACCCACAATTTTTACTACTGGTATACAGTGCCATTGTCTGACTGGGAATTCAAAGAATATATTGGGGTTATAAATACCCTCATTTCTTGCTACTGCCATATAGTGCCAGTTTCTGACTGGTAATTCAAAGAATATATTGGGGTTACGTGCACCCACAATTTTTACTACTGGTATACAGTGCCATTGTCTGACTGGGAATTCAAAGAATATATTGGGAATACAAATACCCTCATTTCTTGCTACTGCCATATAGTGCCAGTGTCTGACTGGGAATTCAAAGAATATATTGGGGTTACGTGCACCCACAATTTTTACTACTGGTATACAGTGCCATTGTCTGACTGGGAATTCAAAGAATATATTGGGGTTACGTGCACCCACAATTTTTACTACTGGTATACAGTGCCATTGTCTGACTGGGAATTCAAAGAGTATATTGGGAATACAAATACCCTCATTTCTTGCTACTGCCATATAGTGCCAGTGTCTGACTGGTAATTCAAAGAATATATTGGGGTTACGTGCACCCACAATTTTTACTACTGGTATACAGTGCCATTGTCTGACTGGGAATTCAAAGAATATATTGGGGTTATAAATACCCTCATTTCTTGCTACTGCCATATAGTGCCAGTTTCTGACTGGTAATTCAAAGAATATATTGGGGTTACGTGCACCCACAATTTTTACTACTGGTATACAGTGCCATTGTCTGACTGGGAATTCAAAGAGTATATTGGGAATACAAATACCCTCATTTCTTGCTACTGCCATATAGTGCCAGTTTCTGACTGGGAATTCAAAGAATATATTGGGGTTACGTGCACCCACAATTTTTACTACTGGTATACAGTGCCATTGTCTGACTGGGAATTCAAAGAATATATTGGGGTTACGTGCACCCACAATTTTTACTACTGGTATACAGTGCCATTGTCTGACTGGGAATTCAAAGAATATATTGGGGTTATAAATACCCTCATTTCTTGCTACTGCCATATAGTGCCATTGTCTGACTGGGAATTCAAAGAATATATTGGGGTTACGTGCACCCACAATTTTTACTACTGGTATACAGTGCCATTGTCTGACTGGGAATTCAAAGAGTATATTGGGAATACAAATACCCTCATTTCTTGCTACTGCCATATAGTGCCAGTGTCTGACTGGTAATTCAAAGAATATATTGGGGTTACGTGCACCCACAATTTTTACTACTGGTATACAGTGCCATTGTCTGACTGGGAATTCAAAGAATATATTGGGGTTATAAATACCCTCATTTCTTGCTACTGCCATATAGTGCCAGTTTCTGACTGGTAATTCAAAGAATATATTGGGGTTACGTGCACCCACAATTTTTACTACTGGTATACAGTGCCATTGTCTGACTGGGAATTCAAAGAGTATATTGGGGTTATAAATACCCTCATTTCTTGCTACTGCCATATAGTGCCAGTTTCTGACTGGGAATTCAAAGAATATATTGGGGTTACGTGCACCCACAATTTTTACTACTGGTATACAGTGCCATTGTCTGACTGGGAATTCAAAGAATATATTGGGGTTACGTGCACCCACAATTTTTACTACTGGTATACAGTGCCATTGTCTGACTGGGAATTCAAAGAGTATATTGGGAATACAAATACCCTCATTTCTTGCTACTGCCATATAGTGCCAGTTTCTGACTGGGAATTCAAAGAATATATTGGGGTTACGTGCACCCACAATTTTTACTACTGGTATACAGTGCCATTGTCTGACTGGGAATTCAAAGAGTATATTGGGAATACAAATACCCTCATTTCTTGCTACTGCCATATAGTGCCAGTTTCTGACTGGGAATTCAAAGAATATATTGGGGTTACGTGCACCCACAATTTTTACTACTGGTATACAGTGCCATTGTCTGACTGGGAATTCAAAGAGTATATTGGGAATACAAATACCCTCATTTCTTGCTACTGCCATATAGTGCCAGTGTCTGACTGGGAATTCAAAGAATATATTGGGGTTACGTGCACCCACAATTTTTACTACTGGTATACAGTGCCAATTTCTAACTAGGATTTCAAAATGCGCAAGGCTCCCGGAAAGGGACGTGGACGAGGCCGTGGGCGAGGTCGGGGGAATGGTTCTGGGGAGCAAGGTAGCAGTGAAGCCACAGGGCGTCCCGTGCCTACTCCTGTGGGGCAGCAAGCATTGCGCCACTCCACAGTGCCAGGGTTGCTTGCCACATTAACTAAACTGCAGGGTACAAACCTTAGTAGGCCCGAGAACCAGGAACAGGTCTTGCAATGGCTGTCAGAGAACGCTTACAGCACATTGTCCAGCAGCCAGTCAGACTCTGCCTCCTCTCCTCCTATTACCCAACAGTCTTGTCTTCCTTCCTCCCAAAATTCCGAAGCTTTACAGAACAATAACCCAAACTGTCCCTGCTCCCCAGAGCTGTTCTCCGCTCCTTTCATTGTCCCTCAACCTGCCTCTCCACGTCACGATTCCACGAACCTAACAGAGGAGCATCTGTGTCCAGATGCTCAAACACTAGAGTCTCCTCCATCTCCGTTCGATTTGGTGGTGGATGACCAGCAACCCACCCTCATCGACGATGATGTGACGCAGTTGCCGTCAGGGCATCCAGTTGACCGGCGCATTGTGCGGGAGGAGGAGATGAGACAGGAGTTGGAAGAGGAAGTGGTGGATGATGAGGACACTGACCCGACCTGGACAGGGGGGATGTCAAGCGGGGAAAGTAGTGTGGCTGTTGAGGCAGGTGCAGCACCAAAAAGGGTAGCTAGAGGCAGAGGCAGAGGTCAGCAGCTTAGGCGAAGCCAGGCCACACCCGGAATCTCCCAAGATGTTCCAGTTCGTACCCAGCCCCGAAAAACTCCCACCTCGAGGGCACGTTTCTCGAAGGTGTGGAGTTTTTTCAAGGAATGCGCCGAGGACAGATATAGTGTTGTCTGCACAATTTGCCTCTCGAAATTGATTAGGGGCTCTGAGAAGAGCAACCTGTCCACCACTTCAATGCGCCGTCATTTGGAATCCAAGCACTGGAATCAGTGGCAGGCAGCAACGGCAGGACAAAGGCCGCCTGCCGTTCACGCCACTGCCACTGCCTCTGCCACTGCCTCTGCCACTGCCACTGCTGACTGTGCTGGCGATGCACTCCAGAGGACGAGCCAGGACACCACTTCATCTGCCTCCGCCACTTTGTTGACTTCTACCTCATCCTCCCCTGGTCCTGTCTTATCTCCTTCTCCTGCACCATCAAAGGCACCATCAGGCGTTTCTTTACAACAACCCACCATCTCTCAGACATTGGAGCGGCGGCAGAAATACACTGCTAACCACCCACACGCGCAAGCCTTGAACGCCAACATCGCTAAACTGCTGGCCCAGGAGATGTTGGCGTTCCGGCTTGTTGAAACTCCCGCCTTCCTGGACCTGATGGCAACTGCGGCACCTCGCTATGCCGTCCCTAGCCGTCACTACTTCTCCCGGTGTGCCGTCCCCGCCTTGCACCAGCACGTGTCACTCAACATCAGGCGGGCCCTTAGTTCCGCGCTTTGCACAAAGGTCCACTTGACCACCGACGCGTGGACAAGTGCATGCGGACAGGGACGCTACATTTCACTGACGGCACACTGGGTGAATGTAGTTGAGGCTGGGACTGCTTCCCAAACTGGCCCGGTGTACCTCGTCTCCCCGCCTAACATTCCTGGCAGGGACACGAGAAGAACACCCCCCTCCTCCTCCTCCTCTACCGCCTCCTCCTCCGCCACCGCCTCCTCCTCCGCCACCGCCTCCTCCTCCGCTGTTAGATTGACCCCAGCTACGAGTTGGAAACGTTGCAGCACTGGCGTTGGTAGACGTCAGCAGGCTGTGCTGAAGCTGATCAGCTTGGGGGACAGACAGCACACTGCCTCCGAGGTGAGGGATGCCCTCCTCGATGAGACGGCAATATGGTTTGAGCCGCTGCACCTGGGCCCAGGCATGGTCGTTTGTGATAACGGCCGGAACCTGGTAGCAGCTCTGGAGCTTGCCGGACTCCAACATGTTCCATGCCTGGCCCACGTCTTCAACCTAGTGGTGCAACGTTTCCTAAAGAGCTACCCCAATGTTCCAGAGCTACTGGTGAAAGTGCGGCGCATGTGCGCCCACTTTCGCAAGTCGACAGTAGCCGCTGCTAGCTTAAAATCTCTCCAGCAACGCCTGCATGTGCCACAACACCGGCTTTTGTGCGACGTCCCCACACGCTGGAACTCAACGTTTCAGATGTTGAATAGAGTGGTTGAGCAGCAGAGACCTTTGATGGAATACCAGCTACAAAACCCTAGGGTGCCACAAAGTCAGCTGCCTCAGTTTCACATCCATGAGTGGCCATGGATGAGAGACCTTTGTGACATCCTACGGGTCTTTGAGGAGTCCACAAGGAGGGTGAGCTCTGAGGATGCGATGGTGAGCCTTACAATCCCGCTCTTGTGTGTTCTGAGAGAATCCCTGATTGACATCAGGGATAACTCAGATCACACAGAGGAGTTAGGGATAGCATCCGATCCGTCACAGCTGGAGAGTAGGTCCACACATCTGTCCGCTTCACTGCGTTTAATGGAGGAGGAGGAGGAGGAAGAAGAGTTGTCCGATGATGTGATGGTGATACAGGAGGCTTCCGGGCAACTTCGAATCGTCCCATTGTTGCAGCGCGGATGGGTAGACATGGAGGATGAGGAGGAAATGGAGATTGAACTTTCCGGTGGGGCCAGAGGAGTCATGCCAACTAACACTGTGGCAGACATGGCTGAGTTCATGTTGGGGTGCTTTACAACCGACAAGCGTATTGTCAAAATCATGGAGGACAACCAGTACTGGATCTTTGCTATCCTTGACCCCCGGTATAAAAACAACATCTTGTCTTTTATTCCGGTAGAGGGGAGGGCCAATCGCATCAATGCTTGCCACAGGCAATTGGTGCAGAATATGATGGAGATGTTTCCAGCATGTGACGTTGGCGGCAGGGAGGGCAGTTCCTCCAGTAGGCAACCAAGTTCTCACCGGTCCACACAAACGAGGGGCACACTGTCTAAGGTCTGGGACACCTTGATGGCACCCCCTCGCCAAAGTGCCGCCACGGAGGGTCCTAGTGTCACCAGGCGTGAGAAGTATAGGCGCATGTTGCGGGAATACCTTTCCGACCACAGCCCTGTCCTCTCCGACCCCTCTGCGCCCTACACGTATTGGGTGTCGAAGTTGGACCTGTGGCTTGAACTTGCCCTATATGCCTTGGAGGTGCTGTCCTGTCCTGCCGCCAGCGTCCTATCTGAGAGGGTGTTCAGTGCAGCCGGTGGCATCATCACTGACAAGCGCACCTGTCTGTCAGCTGAGAGTGCCGACCGGCTCAATTTGATAAAAATGAACCACCACTGGGTAGAGCCGTCATTTTTGTGCCCACCTGTGTAAAGCACCCCAACATGAAACTCCATGTCTGTACTCAACCTCTCCAATTCCTCCGCATCCTCATACTCATCCACCATAAGCGTTGCACAATTCTGCTAATACTAGGCTCCCTCCACCCTGATTTCCCCCAACTCTGCTGGTTAGAGGCTCCCTCCACCCTGATTTCCACCAACTCTGCTGGTTAGAGGCTCCCTCCACCATGAATTTGCCCAAACTGGGCTGTTTAGAGGCTCCCTCCACCATGAATTTGCCCAAACTGGGCTGTTTAGAGGCTCCCTCCACCATGAATTGGTCCAAACTGGGTTTTTTAGAGGCTCCCTCCACCATGAATTGGTCCAAACTGGGCTGGTTAGAGGCTCCCTCCACCATGAATTTGCCCAAACTGGGCTGTTTAGAGGCTCCCTCCACCATGAATTGGTCCAAACTGGGCTGGTTAGAGGCTCCCTCCACCATTAATTGGTCCAAACTGGGCTGGTTAGAGGCTCCCTCCACCATTAATTGGTCCAAACTGTGCTGGTTAGAGGCTCCCTCCACCATGAATTGGTCCAAACTGGGTTTTTTAGAGGCTCCCTCCACCATGAATTGGTCCAAACTTGGCTGTTTAGAGGCTCCCTCCACCATGAATTGGTCCAAACTGGGCTGGTTAGAGGCTCCCTCCACCATTAATTGGTCCAAACTGGGCTGGTTAGAGGCTCCCTCCACCATGAATTTGCCCAAACTGGGCTGTTTAGAGGCTCCCTCCACCATGAATTTGCCCAAACTGGGCTGTTTAGAGGCTCCCTCCACCATGAATTGGTCCAAACTGGGTTTTTTAGAGGCTCCCTCCACCATGAATTGGTCCAAACTGGGCTGGTTAGAGGCTCCCTCCACCATTAATTGGTCCAAACTGGGGTGGTTAGAGGCTCCCTCCACCATTAATTGGTCCAAACTGGGCTGGTTAGAGGCTCCCTCCACCATTAATTGGTCCAAACTGGGCTGGTTAGAGGCTCCCTCCACCATTAATTGGTCCAAACTGGGCTGTTTAGAGGCTCCCTCCACCATTAATTGGTCCAAACTGGGCTGGTTAGAGGCTCCCTCCACCATGAATTTGCCCAAACTGGGCTGTTTAGAGGCTCCCTCCACCATGAATTGGTCCAAACTGGGTTTTTTAGAGGCTCCCTCCACCATGAATTTGCCCAAACTGGGCTGGTTAGAGGCTCCCTCCACCATGAATTGGTCCAAGCTGGGTTTTTTAGAGGCTCCCTCCACCATGAATTTGCCCAAACTGGGCTGGTTAGAGGCTCCCTCCACCATGAATTGGTCCAAGCTGGGTTTTTTAGAGGCTCCCTCCACCATGAATTTGCCCAAACTGGGCTGGTTAGAGGCTCCCTCCACCATGAATTGGTCCAAGCTGGGTTTTTTAGAGGCTCCCTCCACCATGAATTTGCCCAAACTGGGCTGGTTAGAGGCTCCCTCCACCATGAATTGGTCCAAACTGGGCTGGTTAGAGGCTCCCTCCACCATGAATTTGCCCAAACTGGGCTGTTTAGAGGCTCCCTCCACCATTAATTGGTCCAAACTGGGCTGGTTAGAGGCTTCCTCCACCATGAATTTGCCCAAACTGAGCTGTTTAGAGGCTCCCTCCACCATGAATTGGTCCAAACTGGGTTTTTTAGAGGCTCCCTCCACCATGAATTTGCCCAAACTGGGCTGGTTAGAGGCTCCCTCCACCATGAATTGGTCCAAACTGGGCTGGTTAGAGGCTCCCTCCACCATTAATTGGTCCAAACTGGGCTGGTTAGAGGCTCCCTCCACCATGAATTGGTCCAAACTGGGTTTTTTAGAGGCTCCCTCCACCATGAATTTGCCCAAACTGGGCTGTTTAGAGGCTCCCTCCACCATGAATTGGTCCAAACTGGGCTGGTTAGAGGCTCCCTCCACCATTAATTGGTCCAAACTGGGCTGGTTAGAGGCTCCCTCCACCATGAATTGGTCCAAACTGGGCTGGTTAGAGGCTCCCTCCACCATGAATTTGCCCAAACTGGGCTGTTTAGAGGCTCCCTCCACCATTAATTGGTCCAAACTGGGCTGGTTAGAGGCTCCCTCCACCATGAATTTGCCCAAACTGGGCTGTTTAGAGGCTCCCTCCACCATGAATTGGTCCAAACTGGGTTTTTTAGAGGCTCCCTCCACCATTAATTGGTCCAAACTGGGCTGGTTAGAGGCTCCCTCCACCATGAATTGGTCCAAACTGGGCTGGTTAGAGGCTCCCTCCACCATGAATTTGCCCAAACTGGGCTGTTTAGAGGCTCCCTCCACCATTAATTGGTCCAAACTGGGCTGGTTAGAGGCTCCCTCCACCATGAATTTGCCCAAACTGGGCTGTTTAGCGGCTCCCTCCACCATGAATTGGTCCAAACTGGGTTTTTTAGAGGCTCCCTCCACCATTAATTGGTCCAAACTGGGCTGTTTAGAGGCTCCCTCCACCATTAATTGGTCCAAACTGGGCTGGTTAGAGGCTCCCTCCACCATGAATTTGCCCAAACTGGGCTGTTTAGAGGCTCCCTCCACCATGAATTGGTCCAAACTGGGTTTTTTAGAGGCTCCCTCCACCATGAATTTGCCCAAACTGGGCTGGTTAGAGGCTCCCTCCACCATGAATTGGTCCAAGCTGGGTTTTTTAGAGGCTCCCTCCACCATGAATTTGCCCAAACTGGGCTGGTTAGAGGCTCCCTCCACCATGAATTGGTCCAAGCTGGGTTTTTTAGAGGCTCCCTCCACCATGAATTTGCCCAAACTGGGCTGGTTAGAGGCTCCCTCCACCATGAATTGGTCCAAACTGGGCTGGTTAGAGGCTCCCTCCACCATGAATTTGCCCAAACTGGGCTGTTTAGAGGCTCCCTCCACCATTAATTGGTCCAAACTGGGCTGGTTAGAGGCTTCCTCCACCATGAATTTGCCCAAACTGGGCTGTTTAGAGGCTCCCTCCACCATGAATTGGTCCAAACTGGGTTTTTTAGAGGCTCCCTCCACCATGAATTTGCCCAAACTGGGCTGGTTAGAGGCTCCCTCCACCATGAATTGGTCCAAACTGGGCTGGTTAGAGGCTCCCTCCACCATTAATTGGTCCAAACTGGGCTGGTTAGAGGCTCCCTCCACCATGAATTGGTCCAAACTGGGTTTTTTAGAGGCTCCCTCCACCATGAATTTGCCCAAACTGGGCTGTTTAGAGGCTCCCTCCACCATGAATTGGTCCAAACTGGGCTGGTTAGAGGCTCCCTCCACCATTAATTGGTCCAAACTGGGCTGGTTAGAGGCTCCCTCCACCATGAATTGGTCCAAACTGGGCTGGTTAGAGGCTCCCTCCACCATGAATTTGCCCAAACTGGGCTGTTTAGAGGCTCCCTCCACCATTAATTGGTCCAAACTGGGCTGGTTAGAGGCTCCCTCCACCATGAATTTGCCCAAACTGGGCTGTTTAGAGGCTCCCTCCACCATGAATTGGTCCAAACTGGGCTGGTTAGAGGCTCCCTCCACCATGAATTGGTCCAAACTGGGCTGGTTAGAGGCTCCCTCCACCATGAATTTGCCCAAACTGGGCTGTTTAGAGGCTCCCTCCACCATTAATTGGTCCAAACTGGGCTGGTTAGAGGCTCCCTCCACCATGAATTTGCCCAAACTGGGCTGTTTAGCGGCTCCCTCCACCATGAATTGGTCCAAACTGGGTTTTTTAGAGGCTCCCTCCACCATGAATTGGTCCAAACTGGGCTGGTTAGAGGCTCCCTCCACCATGAATTTCCCAAAACTTGGCTGTTTAGAGGCTCCCTCCACCATGAATTGGTCCAAACTGGGCTGGTTAGAGGCTCCCTCCACCATGAATTTCCCAAAACTTGGCTGTTTAGAGGCTCCCTCCACCATGAATTGGTCCAAACTGGGCTGGTTAGAGGCTCCCTCCACCATGAATTGGTCCAAACTGGGTTTTTTAGAGGCTCCCTCCACCATGAATTTGCCCAAACTGGGCTGTTTAGAGGCTCCCTCCACCATGAATTGGTCCAAACTGGGCTGGTTAGAGGCTCCCTCCACCATTAATTGGTCCAAACTGGGCTGGTTAGAGGCTCCCTCCACCATGAATTTGCCCAAACTGGGCTGGTTAGAGGCTCCCTCCACCATGAATTGGTCCAAACTGGGTTTTTTAGAGGCTCCCTCCACCATGAATTTGCCCAAACTGGGCTGGTTAGAGGCTCCCTCCACCATGAATTGGTCCAAACTGGGGTTTTTAGAGGCTCCCTCCACCATGAATTTGCCCAAACTCTGCTGGTTAGAGGCTCAATCCACCCTGATTTTCAAAACAAATGTTGGTGCCAACCTCAACTTACTACAAGGGCCAAATTCACTGCTGGTGACAAGCTCTCCTCACTGCAAGTGCCAAATACACATGTTTCAAGGTGTTTTCCTACTGTCAGAGAGGTGGTATTGAGTGTGTAAAGTGTGTAGTTGTTAGGCTGTGATGTTGGGGTAATAGAGGGTCTTTGGTGTGTTAGATGCCCCCAGACATGCTTCCCCTGCTGTCCCAGTGTCATTCCAGAGGTGTTGGCATCATTTCCTGGGGTGTCATAGTGGACTTGGTGACCCTCCAGACACGGATTTGGGTTTCCCCCTTAACGAGTATCTGTTCCCCATAGACTATAATGGGGTTCGAAACCCGTTCGAACACACGAACATTGAGCGGCTGTTCGAATCGAATTTCGAACCTCGAACATTTTAGTGTTCGCTCATCTCTAGTAGCAGGGAAAAAAAAATGCCATCTCAGCCAGGATGGCATCCCTGACCTCGGAGGCACTGTGCTGTCTGTCCCCCAAGCTGATGAGCTTCAGCACCGCCTGCTGATGTCTCCCCACACCAGTGTTTTAGCGTTTGCCGCTAGTAGCTGTGGTGGAGGTTGCAGCGTCGTAGGGTTTCAGTCTACTCCTGCCATGAATTTTGGCCTGGGAGAGGAGATAGGCCACCCCAGTTTGCACCCGGGGAACAGACTCCACCACATTCACCCTGCCTGTCATTAAAGATAAGCACTGCAGCATCCCTGACCACAGGCGCTTGTCCAAGTGTCGGTGGTCAAGTGGACCTTGCAGCAAAGCGCGGAACTAAGGGCCCACCTGATGTTGAGTGACACGTGCTGGTGCAAGGCGGGGACGCCACACCGGGAGAAGTTGAGACGGCTAGGGACGGCATAGTGAGGTGCCACAGTTGCCATCAGGTCCGGGAAGGCGGGAGTTTCAACAAGCCGGAACGCCAACCTCTCCTGGGCCAGCAGTTTAGCGATGTTGGCGTTCTAGGCTTGCGTGGGTGGGTGGTTAGCGGTGTATTTCTGCCGGCGCTCCAATGTCTGAGAGATGGTGGGTTGTTGTAAAGAAGCGCCTGATGGTGCCTTTGATGGTGCAGGAGAAGGAGATAAGACAGAAACAGGGGAGGATGAGGGAGAAGTCAACAAAGTGGCGGAGGCAGATGAAGTGATGTCCTGGCTCGTCCTCTGGAGTGCATCGCCAGCACTGTGAGCAGAGGCAGTGGCATGAACGGCGGGCGACGTTTGTCCTGCCGTTGCTGCCTGCCACTGATTCCATTGCTTGGATTCCAAATGACGGTGCATTGAAGTGGTGGACAGGTTGCTCTTCTCAGGGCCCCTACTCGATTTCGAGAGGCAAATTGTGTAGACGACACTATATCTGTCCTCGGCGCATTCCTTGAAAAAACTCTACACCTTCAAGAAACGTGCCCTCGATGGGGGAGTTTTTCTGGGCTGGGTACAAAAGGGAACATCTTCGGACATTCCGGGTCTGGCCTGGCTTCGGCAAAGCAGCTGACCTCTGCCTCTGGACATGTCTCTGCCTCTAGCTACCCTTTTTGGTGCTGCACCTGCCTCAACATCCACACTACTTTCCCAGCTTGACATCTGCCTTGTCCAGGTGGGGTCGGTGTCCTCGTCGTCCACCACCTCCTCTTCCAACTCCTGTCTCGCCTCCTCCTCCTGCACAATGCGCATGTCAACTGGCTGCCCTGACAGCAACTGTGTCTCATCGTCGTCGATGAGGGTGGGTTGCTGGTCATCCGCCACCAAATCGACCGGAGATGGAATGGAGGAGACTCTAGTGTTTGAGCATCTGGACACAGATACTCGTCTGTTAGGTCCGTGGAATCGCGAAATGGAGGGGCAGGTTGCGGTACAGTCAAAGGAAGGGAGAACAGCTCTGGGGAGCAGGGACAGTTGGGGTTATTGTTCTGGGAAGATTGGGAATTTTGGGTGGAAGGAGGACAAGACTGTTGGGTAAGAGGAGGTAGAGGCTGACTGGCTGGTGGACAATGTGCTTTAAGCGTTATCCGACAGCCATTGCAAGACCTGTTCCTGGTTCTCGGGCCTACTAATCTTTGTACCATTCAGCCTAGTTAATGTGGAACTTTTGTGCAAAGCGCAGAACTTAGGGCCCGCCTGATGTTAAGGGACACACGCTGGTACAAGGCTCAACTCACCCTAAGTGCCAAAAACACTGCTGGTGCAAGGCTCTACTCATGCCAAGGGCCTCAATCTCTGCTGGTAGCTCAGCTTAAGGTCATGTAACTTTGTTTGGAAGGGCTCATGTTAAGGGCTAGAAAAGTGAATTTTGGAAGGTCTTACCACATCACACACACACACACACACACACACACACACACACACACTCAAAATGACAGTTAAGGGTGAGGGCTTTTGGAATTCCCATTGCCTATTCCATTTGTGGTTGTCATGGGGAACGTGATTTAAAGGGGTGGTTGTTACTGTTTGTTGAGCTTAAATTGGGGTTTGTGTCCATCCATTTGGGGAGTAAAGAAGGTTTCCAGGTATTTTCCCACTTTGATAGAGGTTTTTTTGAATGTGGAAAGTGCGTAGTTGTTAGGCAGTGATGTTGAGGTAATAGAGGGTCTTTGGTGTGTTAGATGCCCCCAGACATGCTTCCCCTGCTGTCCCAGTGTCATTCCAGAGGTGTTGGCATCATTTCCTGTGGTGTCATAGTGGACTTGGTGACCCTCCAGACACGGATTTGGGTTTCCCCCTTAACGAGTATCTGTTCCCCATAGACTATAATGGGGTTCGAAACCCGTTCGAACACACGAACATTGAGCGGCTGTTCGAATCGAATTTCGAACCTCGAACATTTTAGTGTTCGCTCATCTCTAGTCTTTATGTATTTTTTCTCTTAGGTTATACCTTGTATGTCAGATACACAGCCATATACGCATGCATATAACAGTTAACAACAGTTGTGTTATGGCCATTTTCAGAGCAACAGTCTATGGCTGTATTCACATGTTGGCTGTCAGGAGTCTTAGCTGAGCTGTCATTCCTTTAAAGGGATCCTTTCTTAGTAACACGTCGGAATAGCCTTAAGAAAGGCTATTCATCTCCTACGCGCCGCCATTCCATAGGAATCCCGATTCTTGTCATTATGCAAATTAGTTCTCTCGCAGCACCTGGGGGTGGGCCCAAGCGCTCTAACAGCACTGGGGGTGTCCCCAATTCTGCCAGAGAACTCGCTCCAGCGACGCCTCCATCTTCATCAGGAACGTCCTCTTCATCAACTTCCTACTTCCTGGCGCCCTTAGTGGCTGCCTCGATACAGGGCTCCAAGCTGGGAGCAATCTCTATCTTTCCTTTCTCACTCTTTTCCTCTGTATCTTCAAGAATCGTGTAACTAAGCAATCTAGCACTATGAATTAGCAACTATAAATCGAATGGAAGACCCTGTGGAGTATTTTGTTTCTATTGTAAAGCATGGACAATGACAAGACCTGGTTCAGCTGGTTTCCACATGTGCCTGTTACCATCCCCCCAGCTAGGACAGCATGGCTCACCATGCGGCAAGGAGGAGAAACCTACATGGAAATGCGGACTTCTTCCTTCAAGGATATGTTTTTTGGAGTCTATTGCTGGTGTGTGAAGATGCTACAGCTGACTGGTATTTATTTCTATTACTGTGGACATGTGGGACTCTGTTACAGCCTGGGAGCCTACCATCACCCACCTATCCCCAGGAGTTATGGAAGCTTGGCAAGAGAGCAGCACCATGTATACCTGGATGGTCTCTGACTTCTTTGGGGAAGTAGAACACAGTGGTAAGGAGGAGGGCTTGTGATGAAGGACATTTGGGGCATTTTTTGTGGTTAATGGACAATAGTGCTGATACAAGATACCAAACTATCAGCTGTGAGCAGGAGATCTCACCACCTACCAAAGGAACTGCCACATGTTATCATGATAGCTGCATATGTCCCCCACCTCTGCAAAAATGTTTTCTGCTTGTTATATCCACATGCTGTGACCCCTCCTCATGTCCTCCAACCACGGTCGGGCTGTATTATTATTATTATTAACAACACTCCACACAGAGAACTAAATGATCCTGCAGTGTGTCTGTGTTTCTTTCCTTTTTAGTTGCTCTGATTCCTAGGATTTCTCTATCTGCCATGAGCTTGTATGTGTTTCTCTCTTGTTATATACTACTGTACCATCTATGAAACTGTATCACTAAAATTTCCCCATTGTGGGACTATTAAAGGATTATCTTATCTTATCTTATCTTATCCTCTTCTTCCGGCGCAGGCTTCAGACTTCTAGGCCTCGGGCAGAGCAGACTGCGCATGCCCACAGGCCACGAGAAAATGGCTGCTTACCCAGTATTGTAAGAGACCATTTTCTCATGGCCTGTGGACATGTGCAGTCTGCCCAAGGCTTACAAGTCTGAGACCTATGCTGGAAGAAGAGGATCGTGAAGACCAGAGGTTCGTGTTGAAATTGGAAGTCTGCGTTCACTGGTAAAGGAATGATGTGGTGACTGGAGTATCCAATGTGGAGTAGATTTATTGAAGAAGAGTAAAACAGCACAAAAAACACCACAATGCATTTCAGAAGAAGAGGACGTTCCTGGTGAAGATGGAGGCAGCGCTGAAGAGAACTAATTTGCATACCGACAAGAACTGGGATTCCTACGCAACTGCGGTGCGGAGAAGACAACGAAAGGTAGAAGTTGAATAGCCTTTCTTAAGGCTATTCCGACGTGTTACCAAGAAAAAAATCTGTTTCTATGATAGGATCCCTTTAAGGTTATTGTGCTGACATGTGAAGCTTCTGCAGTATCAAAAATTCTCTGGGATTATTCAATTATTAGCTGAAGAGATCTATATAAACTCCTTTCCTCCTGAACCCGGTGCCTGCTAATTTAGCTGTACTCTAGTTTGGCTCTGAACCCAAATTGTGTTTTTTGGACAGCTTTATTCAGATCTTTGCTTGTTTCTTGGTATTCATTTGTCTCCTGATTCTGTCTCTGACATAACCTCTCAGAACAACCTTAGATTTATACTAGATATTGGTTTGTCTCATGATTCTGCCTCTGATGTGACCTCCTGATACTGACCATTGGCCTGGACATTTATTCTCCTGATTCTGATCTACCCTGTAAGTTAATCATGGTTTCTGGTTTTGCTTTTAGTTAGTGGAGCATTTATTTCTTGTATGGTTTCTGGTGTTGGACCTCAAAGTCAGCAAAGTCCATCTGGCCTTGCAACAGGCACTGGTGAATGTGTTTGGACCTATCTCTCAGCATGTAGCCTAAACCTTCTGTTCTGGAGGTTCTGTTGAGGTAGGCTGAATATATACTCATGTCATGTTTTATACCTTATCCCCCTAATCACAAAATATCTTGCGATGTTCAATCTGGCCACTGAACACCATAACAGACGGACACTTCCTATTCTGTAGAGATCACTTTAAATGCCCAATTTACAATCAGAAAATTAAAAAATAAATAACATAAAATGTGTTAGTATGTGGCTTTATGTAGTAATAGCATATCGTAGGGGCTAGAAAGAGCGGCTAGTTTGATAAGTTCAATGAGCTTTATACACCTACACACAGATCAGCCAACTATTATACGATGGATGGAAGATTTATGTTTTCAGATAAGATTCTTAGATACATTTATGTGTCTTATCCCTTTTACTGAAGAATAACCAATGAATATGCCAATCATAATATACCAAGGGATGGGATTCACTCAACCAAGAAGCTGAAAAATATGTGAACGATGGAAAATAATCATGTTATATGGACATCAATGAGCACAGATATTAAAGTACCCAAAGTCAGTTCATCCTATGACTTGGGGATCAAATAAGGGAATGGTTTTACATATTTTGCTGTATAAATCTCTAAAGTGCCCATAGTTCATACTGTACTATGTAATATACAGTATATATACTTTAATATACAGTATATATATACAGTACCAGGAGGTCAAGTGCCCATAATCCATGCTGTGCTATGTAATATACAGTATATATATGTACACAGTACCAGGAGGTCAAGTGCCCATAGTCCATGCTGTGCTATGTAATATACAGTATTGG
Source organism: Leptodactylus fuscus (assembly GCF_031893055.1). Lineage (NCBI taxonomy): Eukaryota > Metazoa > Chordata > Amphibia > Anura > Leptodactylidae > Leptodactylus > Leptodactylus fuscus. The sequence continues at coordinate 155,518,943 of NC_134270.1, read as the reverse complement.
GCAGTAATTTCATAGTTCGATCACTAGAAGAATAGGAAAATGGACAGAAATGGATTTATTCTATGACGGACACAAACAGACCCTGAAGAACCCCATTGCCTGGTGATTTCTGACAGATCTGTTCTGGTGACTCTGGTGGACTCTATTCTTCAGGATGTGATTAGGAGAACAGTGCCTCTGTATGCTGCCCTCTAGGGACAGCCCCCTTAACATCATGCATGACTCAGTTAATAAGCCTACTGACATGATGCAGATTTAATTTCCAAATAAGTATTTCTATTCCTAAAGGAACAGATTCCCAGCTATGGACAGCGCTGTTTCGGTCTTTTGGACCTCTTCAGCATAGCGTAGGGATACTGATTTGGCAGAGTGAGAGACTATAGACCAGGGTCAGGGGATAATCGTACACATTAAGGAGAGTGTGTGCCTACATAGGCGTACGGAGACTTACAAGTCATTCCTGCTCCGCTAGGGATTCTGGGTAAAAAATATGCAAATCTATTCTCCTGGATGTAATTAGGAGAACAGTGCGCTCTGTACTGATTTGGCAGAGTGAACGACTCTCTAATGTGTATGATTATCGCCTGACCCTAGATTGAGAAAAGACACATGTCCATCAGGTTTACCGTTTCCCAAGAATTATAAGGGCTAGTTCACACGTGGGCAAATGGGAGTTTTTTGACAGCGGATTTCGCTTCAAAAACCGCCCCTTTACAATAGTGGTCTATGTAGACTGCTAGCTTTATTTTTTCCTCCTAGCGGTTTATCGCCGCTAGCGGAAAAAAGAAGCGACATGACCTTTCTTCAGGCGGAAAACGCCTGAAGAAATCCATAGGAGTGAATGGGAGGTAAAAACCCCCGCGGTTTCTATAGCACATATAGGAAAAAAAAACCCTAGCGAAAACCACGCGGAATGCAAAAAAACGCGGCGAAAAAACTCCCCGCGGTTTTTAACCTCGCACAAATAAGCTAGGCGGTTTTCACGTGTGAACTAGCCCTAAATCTATTATTAATTTCTAGATTAAGTAAAACCATCAGCCATCTGGACGCAGCTGTGTTCTGTATTACCGATGATGACATAATACCTGCCATTGCTACCTCTTGGATTGGGCATCCATCGTGTGGTCAATGAAGATTCTGCGTATTTTCTACATGGATTTACATAGAAACGTTACAATACAGTACTAGCTGTGCGGATGCTGAAAAACTTTGTTCTTTCTTGTTAATTTATGTTGAGGATCTTGACCACAAATTTCACTACTTTTGTTGTAGAAGGCTGAAATCCGCGGCACCTACTCTAAATATAGGCTTTTTAGATGTGCAGAATCTTACAGATCATGCATACTGTGCTGGAAATTCTGGGAAAGAATTTGCAAATAATTGTCTGAAGGTAGCTCCCTATAGATCAATCCTTGGCTTTCAAGAAGCCTAGTGACGGGGCCTGGGAAAAAAGCTAAACCAGAAGGGGTTGTTGTCCCCTAACACTGCAAAGCAGGCACAATCTCTAAGACTCTGCACATTTAAAGAGCCTTTCATGTCCTCGGGCACATACGGTTTTATATACTGCTAGAAAGCTGATAGTGCATTGAATTCAGCGCACTCTTGGCTTTCCTGTTATGTGCCCCCGGGGCCGTTATCCATCTTAGACCAATGTAAGAAGGCCATTTCTGACAGTCTAGGTGGGCATGGTAATGGCACCAATATCTCCAGTCCTGGGGCACATAAGGGGAAAGCCAACAGTGTGCTGAATTCAATGCACTATCAGCTTTTTAGCGGTATATAAAATCATATGTGCCCGAGACCATGAAAAGTCCTCTTCAAAGGGAATCCGTCAGGGCAATTTCAACCACACTAAACCACCTGCAGGTCCTTATGGACCGGAAGTTTAGTGTCCCAAATCACCCTGTTATAAAGCCATCTGTGCCCAAAATAAAGATAATAAACCTTTATACCGCCGCCGCTGTACTCCTCACACCAGTGCAGTTCTTCACTGAAGCCAGAATAGTACACCTTGGCTTCAGTGCACATGCCCTGTACCTCCAGCACTTGCACAGTGAAGCCTGGTACCAAATCGATATCATAGGTTCCCTTTAAAAAGGTGGCATGCCGAGACAGTCTCCTTAAGGAGACACATTACCCTTCCTGACCCATATCTATGACCCCTCACAACCAATACCCTGCTTCATATGTAATGTCCCGGTGCTGCTCGTCCAATTCCCCTTAATAGTCCTTGCAGACTGACATGGTATGGACATTGGCATATAAGGTAAAGAGTCCCCCCCCCTTCACTCATTCTGTATATTACCAGAGCCAGCAAACAGGGGGTCTAGGATGTTGTTGTGAACTACATCTGCCTATACTTTGCCATTTGAATTTGAGTTGTCATTGTGAAGGTGTGTCCATTATAATCAGGTGGCCTCCAGGATCAATCAAGCTCCCTTGATTTGGCCTGGAGGAGGGGTCGAGTTACAACCCCCTCTAGGGGGTTGGGAGCTTTGCTTTGGGCTTTTGGTGTAAAAACAGCTAGCAGACTGAGCACATGGAGATCTGAGAAATGGCCGCCAGCTCCCGCAGCACTGCAAGCAGAGATGGCTTCTCCTCTGTTCTCAAGATTCCCCTCCGAGATGTCTTTTCCTCTGAAGCCCTAACCTACAAGCACTAAAAGTTGATGAACCTGGTTATCCATACATCTGGGAAGTCTACACGTATCTCTCTATTCAAGTAAGTCTTTGGGACAAATCTATATTTAAGAAGCCCATAGCTAGTCTGGCAGAATTCGAGGGTCTCCCTCTGCTGGCACATTCTAGATCCTTTCTTACATACGTGTACCCAGTTTTGTTGAGGACTAACCCCCTGGATACAGGCCATCTTTACAAGTATATACAAGTTAACTACCAAGCAACTACTATCCAAAGCATTCTGCCCCATCCTCTGCTAATTGGACACTACCTACAAAGATCGCTGTATTGTATGTGAAGAATTACTCCATATGTACATTTGGATTACCTTGTCCTGCTAGAAAAAGAGCAACGATTACCCCCAAAGCCTGGTTGTCTGTTGTTATTGTCAGATATCAGAGTGGGGGCGGGTAGTCGGGGACATCAAAAAGGAAATTTTGTGCACTTTCGGGACCCAGGGACCCACTGAAATCCGGCCACATCTGATATTACCCGTGATACCAGCCCTGGCCTTCCTGAGTGTTGCACACACTCAATACCTTGGTTCACTATCTATCAGCTGTAGATAAGTCTCTCTTCTTTTTGTATGAGATGTTCTAGGACACTAACCTCTTGGTCCATAAGGACCTGTGGATGGCTTAGTGTCCCAAATCTCACTGTCAGATTCCCTTTAAATTCCCACCTGCTTTCCTATATCCTTTTTACATTGTGGAGCCTAAAACTGAATGCCATATATGAGATATAATCCTACAAGGGATTTATAGAGGGATAATATAATATTGGAATCCCTGTTTTGTATCGTTATACACGCTAACATTCTATTGCTTTTGCGGCTGCTGCTTGACATTGAGTATCATCGGTTAGGTTTCTCGTGCTTCGTATTTTACATGGTGATACAGTAAAAGGAGGTATGAATCATTGAGAAGAAAATATCTATCATGTTTTATTGCATGCTTCATTATACAGATATTCTGTGCAACGCAACCATGGGAGAAGACCTCATTGAGGAACCATATGGTAACACACAACCCCCCAGAAGCTCCATGTGTAGCGGCAGGAGGTCCATGCATATAGCTTTGCCTTGAGCGTGAGCCTTTATAAAAAAGAAGATTCCCATCAAAAACTGAAATTTACGCCTTGGCAGGATTTTTCAGTAATCTCTCACCTCCAAAAGCTTTCTTAGAAGTTTCCTAAAACACAAATTGATGGTGCAGAAAGTCTACTGAGAAGTCATATTAATCATCTCGAAGTGACAGGGTTGTCAAGGAGCTGCTCCCTAAAACATCTTGTCTAAAAATATCACCATCTCTAAAGGACGCATCAATATTTTGTAAAGCGATGAGTGACAGTGACAAAGAATATATCCTGTCACTTCTATGTAGCTAAGTGTGTTTTGGAAGGGGATTCCAGCAAACAGAGGTGCTCCGATGGATCTCTGTTCTATGTAACCATGGTTCCGGGATGTTGCGAGAATGACGATTAAGTGAGAAGAGAACTTTCGGTTCTGCGTGAAGTTTTGCTTATTGGGGAAGATTATTTTGGAATAGTTATAAATTCTTAAAAGTAGGGGCACTGTAGTTCTGTACTGTTTGAAGTTGGCGGTCATGGTGGTTTGGTGTGGTGTATACCCTGCCGAGAAACTGCAGACGCAAGATAGCACAAATAATTCTTCTTTTTACTCACAGAGAGGAACCAATCTTTCTTTGGCTGTCTCTTTCGGTGTCTCACTTCAATGGGAGCACCATCCACCACCAGCCATGCCCACATTTGGCCTACTAGCAGTCAGGCTGAATGCGCAGTGGGGGGAAAGGACCCCTGCCATGTGTTTGGAATCAGTGGACTTAGGATGAGACCCTGGGATGTCACAGGTAGTGACATCACGTTCCCTTTGCTGAGGCCGTTGATTGGCCTCAGTGGTCACGTGTGGTCAGGAATTATGCCGGAAGATAACAATGGACCGGAAGGACTGGACCACGCTGGGAGAAACCAGAGCACAAGAGAAAGATGAGTATATGGCTGTTATACCCCAAACCACCCACCCCACCCCACCTCCCCATATAGCGGTCACCAACTAAGAGGAAGATGAGAGTCCATGGACTGTTATACCCCAACCCCCCCCATACCCACCACTCACCCACCCGAATCCAACTCCCCCCCCACTTTACTAGCTTTGGCAATGCCAAATATCTATTCGGACATGCCAATAAAGCTTGTTTGATTTGATTTGTATACTTTTTTTTTCACCTCCCCTGGCCTATTTAAAATATAAAAAAATTTCCTTGGCAACCCCTTTAAGGTTTCTACTTGTACCCTTACTGGATGAGTAGGACTCCTTATGTGGTCATGCTCTGCTGCTTCCACTCTATACAGCCTTTCTCACTGGTTCTCGATGGCCACCTCTATAATGGTCTGGATGTTGACGCCCTGTCCGCTAAGCTGAGAACTCACTACCTTCATTATACTAAGGTGGTCATCACTTCTGCAAAGACCCACTTCTTTGGCAGTTCCAGACTGAACAGTTGAGCATAGGCTTGGCTGTCTTGGCCCTGGTCAACCCCTATATTCTATATTATCTATATTATGGACTGGAGGCTGAGCCCTACAACCAGTCACCGAGGATGACCCTTTGATCAGGGAGAGCACCACCAAAACCATTTTTACATTACAAAAAAATAATTTGCACACCATAAAACAACTGGAAACAGTGGAATAACTAAGAATGGCTGGGCACCAAGGCGATCATTTGACATGGGACCCCCGATACCCTAACCGCATAAACCGCATTCCTGCACACACTATTATGCCCCACAGTGACCCCTGCACATATTTTTATGCCCCATAATGGCCCCTACACACAGTATTATGTCCCATAGTGGCCCCTGCACACAGTATTATCCCCCATAGTGGCCTCTGCACACACTATCATAATAGTGTCCCATTGTGGACCACCCATGAACAATTATTATACTTTGGGTTCTTTTCAGACCCCAGAGTATAATGATTAGAGACCATGGGGAGTAACAGAACACTGTTATTTACCTCTCCCTGGCTCCGGCGTGCTACCCACTACTTTCAGCCATTGTCAATGTTGGACCAGACATCACAATGAGCCAGGCCCACATTGGGACGCATAAGGATGCTGGCCTGGCCTCCATGATGTCTATGACGCCACTGAAAAGGCCCGCAGGCTGCAGGAGAGGTAAGTAATAGTCTTTTTTATGTTCCCTTGACTCCCCTAGGCCTTGAAACTTTATACTTGGGGATCTGAAAAGACCCCCGGGTTTAATGATAGTAGTGTTTATGGAGTTTGTGGGCCCATGGCCTAATTTACGTAACCCCATGGGGTTACTCCAGCAGGTAACAGCTTATTAAAAACAAAAACAAAACATCAGGAGTCCGCCAGACCCGCCATTGTTCCGGTCCCTGTGGCAGCCATTACCGCTGCTACCCCCGGTATTTACGCCACTGATCACAGCATAGTCATAGTCACTCATAAACATAACACTCAGAAGACAAAAACTATAGAAAGAAGTCTCTCCATGAGGCATACTATTACAAAGTTATATGGATATGCTACCAATGAAATCCATGCTGATATAAACCTCCGCTGAATAGAAGCATTTACATAAGAAAACAAAAAGATAACAACCTTGATATTACAGATAATTGTTTATTTACCAGGAAATTACCTCAATACAAAGTCTGTTGGAATCGATCACATGTTGCTTTGCTACCGCTACACAAATAGGATTAAAATCATCACCTTCTCCTTGTTCAATCCTTGAAAACTCTTCTTGCGGGAAGCTCATGCACTTTACAATTGAGCTGTCTCTTCACATAGTGTGACACTTATAAGATCTGATTCATCTGCTGATTCCGAATATCATGCACGCAATATTTTCCAAACTCTTTAGATTGAGAGATCCCAGTTCTTTACACAAATTGTACGACCAGCACAATGGCATCAACGCAACTTGAAAGACGGATGGTCCCAAGAGACATTAGGAAATACATATGCAAAGAAGCAACTAAAACGCGGTGAATGTTACCGATGTAATAATGTTTAACTTTAGGGAGCCTGAACCTGAGCCCAACATAACCCAGCCCCGCAGATAGATAAGGTAGGGTCACATAGATCAAAGGGTTTTTCCCTTTGTGAATTATTGCCTCCTTTACCCACATATAACTGTTTTTGTCAATGTCCAAATAAGCTCTTTGGATCAACCAGGGCATTGACGTTACCTCTTTGGAGTGTTAGGCGAACCTTACAAAATTTGTCTTTTGAATATTTCAAGGTGCATTTTGGTCCAAACCAGGACTACAATGATTATTCTTTCAATGGGGTCTCTTCGGAGGTGGTGAGTAAGGTGATGCCCAGAGGAGGTGGGTAAATATAACAAACATTTATACTGACCTCTCCTGGGCATCCACTGTGGGTTTCCATCCTCTTTCGACTCCTTCCAGCCTACTGAATCATATCAGTGACATTGGTAGACCTTTGAGACCTGTGATTGGGTCATGCGGGGCACCCTGATGTCACCGCATCTTTTTCCGGGGCGGTGGCTTCTAACTTCTAGGCCTCAGGCCTAGGGCAAGCTGATTGCACATACCCACCGGCCACGAGAAAATGGCTGCTTGCAATACTGTGTAAGCGACAATTTTTCTTGTGGCCACGAGCATGCGCAGTCGGCTTTGCCCTAGACCCGAGGCCTAGAAGTTAGAAGCCACCTCCGGAAGAAGACTTGGTGAAGACCTCATTCCAGAAGAAGATGGAGGCGGCGCTGGAGATTTCTCTCGCAGCATTGGGGACGCCCCCAGTGCTGTTTGAGCACTGGGGTCCGCCCCCAGTGCTGCGAAAGAACTCATTTACATACCAACAAAAAACGGGATTTCAAGAAAACGGCTGCGCAGAGAAGACAACGAAACGTAGAAGAAGAATAGCCTTTCTTAAGGCTATTCCAACATGTTAGAAAAAAAAGTGTTTGAAAGATAGGATCCCTTTAACAACCCTGTGGCACAAAGTCAACAATTTCAATGATTTTTTTTGTCGTCAATTGAAACTTTGTACCTGCACCATTGTCCACCGGGTCTTACGCTAAGTAGAGAACCTGCTAGTTTTGGCTAGACCTTGGTCATCATTCACGTTGCCTTCACCTCCTCTGGTGCGTTGATTTACCCCATTGAACTTTGGATACTTTTCCTCCACCATGCTAAGCTTTATATTGCAGATTGATTTTCAGGTTATAGATGTAGCTCTGCAGCACTTTATTATTGATTTACAATTTACGCTAATAATTTAGTTCTTCCATGCTCTATTAATTTTTGGTTTTCCTTGTGCTAGGTGTAAGCAATTTTCAGCATATTCATTGGTTTTGTGTATTGGTATCTTTGTGACCTGATTTTGGATATGTAAGTAGAATTATGTATTATACATTGATTGTTACAGTTATAGCTTGTATATTCCATAAAATCCTTTCCATGGTATGTTGATGTATGCCATATATGTATGTCATGTAATAATTCATCCTTAGGGCCCATTGACATGCTAAAGCCATATACAATACGTGGCTCCTGTAGAGGTTGGTGAGTTTATTAACCATCTTAGTGTCTTCATAACCTCCATGATAGAGCATGACAAAATTCTAGCATGACATGGTTCCATATAACATGAGGTGTGATCATAGATGAAGATATGGCTACTCCAGACCACAACTGGCTTGGCGCTAGCTAGAATTCCGAGTTTAACTTATGTTCTTGTTCTTCGCTATTAACCCCCCGATAAAGAGGTATAGATTTTCTTCTTCGGATTCATAGGTCCGTAGAATAATCTTCGATTGGTGGCAGTAGTACAATAGAGCTGTAGCAAATTTAGGAAGAGAGCCAAGAGCCATCACCAAGAACACAGTCAAGATGTCATAGACCAAATAATAGGATAAGAGTATGGTCAGGTGTTAGTCAAGGGTCAGAACGAAGGGTACAACTTGTCTACTTCGATGTTTAATTTCATCTTAATCTTTGTTACTATCACTGTTCACAGAAAACATATCATCAATAAGGTCGGATAGGTTATATTAGTGAAGTAATTGTTAAGAGATAGACTCTCGGAGCAAGTAAATGGCTCCTAATTCAGCTGTATATGGGGTTGTCTTCTGCTAGTTCTTATAGGGTCTATACTTTGTAATAAGAACCAAGACCCACCAAAGGATTGTATGGTAATCTTATGGACCAATTTGACATTGTTGAGATCTAAGCTTTCTGGTTCTTATGTATTATCCAAGAACCACTAAGACTCGTGACATATATTACCATATTATAGTGTTTGTATATTGTTATATTAAAGGCGTTATGTAGGGAGAATTTTTTTTTTTTTGGCAGTGTATATACTATCTCAGAAGGGTCAGCTTACTAGTATAGATAGATGCCTGTCCTTGTTGTGCCGAGTCTAGGCTTTTCATAGGACACTGGAAGTCTTCAGCCAGCTCTCCTGATTCTCCAACTCTTCATCACAGCTTTTCTCCAAGTACAAGGATCAGGAATAGAGCAGGGTCAGTCATGGGTGGAAGAGCCAAAGTGTCAGGAAAGTAGGCTGAAATAAAATGGTCTCATGGTGGAGCTGAGAAAATCTTGAAAACCACACAATGGGGGACAGGAATCTATATTGATAAGCTAACCCTTGTGGTGCAGTGTATAACCCCTTTAAAGAAGACCTTTCATGTCCTCTAGCACTGGCAGTATTATATACTAGTAGAATACTAGAGTCCCATTAGTTTTGGCACCGATATCCCTCCACTGTCAGAAGGGCAGGCCTTACAGCCTATTGTCATCGCCACCACCTACTGAAGACACTGAGAAGTAAGGTCCACCTTTCTGACAGTGAATGGATATCGGTGACGTAAGTTTTTTTATATCACTGGTGCCCGGGTGCATACCATTAAATCTATCATCTTTCTAGTGGTATATAATACCGCTGGTGCCAGAGTACGTGAAAGGTCCTCTTTAAGTGGACATTGTTTTTTAACACATATGGATTCTCCATAGAAACACACAGGGACATATTCTTGACTGTAATTTTATACTTGTTCTTTTTTGTTTTTTGGTGTCACTATAGTGTCACTGTCATCTACCCTGCTATTGCCCAAGGTAACTTTGTATCAATAAAATCTTATACAGGCAAGAAAGAATATAATTGTGCCCATGGTCTTTGGAGGTTTGCCTGCCGTCAGTGGTTGTCACCTTTGAAAATCTACAATTTGGAGAACTTGGGAAAAGCTCAATAAAATATTTAAAAAGCTTCATGGAAACAGACAACTCAGATATGATAAGTAGATGCAAATGGTGTGTGCTGATGTTCTCCATGGTATTGGTTCACATAAAGTTTACCACAACTGTACAATATCTAATGTTGTTCAATGATATGATGAGAACATAAATCAGACTTGCTCATCTTCTAGGTCTGCCCCCTGTCTTTGTTCAGTTCCATCTACTCACCACGTTGCAAAACTTTTATGTGCCTGACGGATTGCCAGAATTCATAGCAGGTCTAGAGGTTTAGGCATTCGCTATTCGACCTGGTAAATAAACAATGGAGAGGATGAGGGTCAAAGCTAAGTTCATCTTCTTGGATTTTAGCTGTAAGCACAATGTAATACATTTTACTATAGTTCTCACCCCCATCTTCCTCTGGCCAACGTTGCGTTCTGAGTCATAAGTTTGAAGGCGGAAAAACATTCTTTGTTTCTTATTTTCTTAGGTTACGGTGAAGAGCCGGAGGTAAGTAATATAGATGACAGAGATTTTCTGTTGGGAAATGTTTGGAGGATAAGTATTCTTTAATATTGCTTTGCAGGCAGCACTTTATTATGTAGATCCCATGAATTTTATGGAAAAAATGGGCCTGAAGCCGTACTGGTGAATAATGTGAGATACGAAACAGTCGTGGCATCTGGGTCTTCTTCACTAGACTGGGGCGTCCCATTACCAGAAAAAATGTATCCACGTGGATATCTTACGGCGCATTTTCTCTATCATCGGGGTAACATTTACGGGTACATGGTCATTGACTTCTCTAGTTATCAGATTGCTCAAATACTTGAACTTATCTACTATTGAGAAAAACATAGCACCAGCCTGGGGAACATCCATATTCAGAGTAAGGGGTACCAGGGCAGATTTATGCTCCTTGTCGTTCCAACCATGGCTAAGAGTTTTCTCCCATTCCCTGTGTCGAAGATATGATGAAGGGAATGGCTGTTCTAGTTCATTAGCTAAGCCAGCCATCTTTTCAGAAATGGTTTATATAGAGACAGAGAGGGAGGTGGGCCTATCTAATAAACTGGGTGTGATATCTTGTCCAAGTGGAGTCTACTTGACCATGGGAGCCTTAAATGGTTTGAGACTTCCTGTGTCCTGGAGATGGGCCATGAGCCATAGACACAATAGTCTGGAGCAAATCTTATTGACTCCAATAGAAGAGTTTTCTAGGCATGCTCCGTGACCTGTGCAGGGTTTATTACACAGAGACAGGAGTAGATAAGCTGTAACTATACCCTACTGGGTTTGGTGTTTTCTGTGTCTTATCTACATATACACAATAGCTGTGATCATCATCTCCTACTGAAAACCTTGTCCCAGCATATTATTTGGCTTAGTAGACAAAGTCAGAACATAGGGATTTTTAGCAATTTTTTGAAAAATATAGCTAATTTCATGGAAAAATTTTGAATACCTCACCCAAAAGTCTAAAAAAAATTTTAACATAAAATTTCTGGAGACACATTGCCTTTAATATATCAATATATATGTCACAAGAAAACATGGATGGTGTTGTTGGTAACAAACTGTAATTCTGAGTATTATATAGACCAAACTAGTCCTTATACCTTAAAGGGGTTTCCCATGAACATATTTTAATTCATAGGCATTTTAAAGTTAAACATTTTTGGAAATATAAATATTTAAAACATTTTTAGAGTATCAAAGATTTTCCCTAACCATCTTAGTGGTGACATCTGTTGTCTTGACCAGTTGCCAATGGATATGATAGTCTCGAACTTGTCAAAATCCTAACCATCTCCTTATTGTTTCCAGGTTATCAGGCAGGAGTACTACATGTATGAGAAGATAACCTGGACACAATAAGGACATCATGGCTGGTTATCAGAAGGACACTACATGTATGGGAAGATAACCTGGACACAATAAGGACATCATGGCTGGTTATCAGGAGGACACTACATGTATGAGAAGATAACCCGACCACAATAAGGACATCATGGCTGGCTATCAGGAGGACACTACATGTATGAGAAGATAACCCGACCACAATAAGGACATCATAGCTAGCTCTCAGGCAGGAGTACTACATGTATGAGTAGATAACCCGGACACAATAAGGACATCATGGCTGGTTATCAGAAGGACACTACATGTATGAGAAGATAACCTGGACACAATAAGGACATCATGGCTGGTTATCAGGAGGACACTACATGTACGAGAAGATAACCCGACCACAATAAGGACAACATGGCTGGTTATCAGAAGGACACTACATGTATGAGAAGATAACCCGACCACAATAAGGACATCATGGCTGGTTATCAGGAGGACAGTACATAATAACACAATAAGGACTTCAAGGCCAGGTGTCACAGCATAGAAAGTTCCTACAGTCGTGGTCATATCAATTGGTAACTGATAAAGACAACATATATCACCACTAAGATGTTTTGAGAAAATCTATAAAATTCTGCAAAATTTTGAATTATTTATATTTTCTAAATGTTTGATTTGTAATTGTCTCCATATTTATATATGGTTATTTTCACCGGAATCCACTTTAAGTCTTTGTGCATATAGCAGAACCGTCCCATATCTGAGAAATATTTTCCTCCAGAAACAATACTTCTAGGTCAGTAAATCTCAATAATATGACAACCAATGGTGCATGCCGCAACTTTATTCTTTGTTGTATGCCTCTGTATAAAAAGGCTGCTCAATTACAATTCTGTACAGCATAGGGATCAAAGCTAAGTTCACAAATTGAGGATTTGACATAGAATTTGCATAGTTTCCATACTGAAATACGAGTCAGATCTGATGATAATCCATATGCCTGTTCAGCATGTGAATGGAGTTCCTGCAACACTGCTCACATGGATGTTATGTCCCCATGGAGCAAGGAATATCAGGTATGGTAGGGGATAGAGTTGAATCGTCACGGTAAGCAATATAAGGCTGAGGCCCCACGTTGCAGAAAACTGCTTTTTTTGGTGCGTTTTTTTGTGGCAAAGCCAGGAGTGGATTGAGTAGAAGGGAGAAGTATAAGAACCTCCTACCGTATATATTTCCCATTACTTTTGTTGCCACTATAAGGTTTGGTTCAACAAAAGGCAGCAAAATCTGCAAAAATAATCAACTTTTTTGCAACGTCGGGTCTCAACCTAAGGCCCCTTTCAGACAAGCGTGGTGTGAGTCAATGTGCTATCCTTTTTTTTTTTTTCCTGGATAACACACTTACATAGTTACACAGTAGATGAGGTTGGATAAAGACATTAGTCCATCAAGTCTAGAAATGAGCGAGTAGTACTCGATCGAGTAGGTATTCGATTGAATACTATGGTATTCAAAATACTCATACTCGATCGAGTACCACTCGCTATTCGAATGGAAAAGTTCGATGCAGAACCAGCATTGATTGGCTGAATGCTATACAGTTGGCCAATCAACGCTGCTTCTTCTCCTACCTTTAGAAGTCTTCTTGGTGCAGCTTCCCCGCAGCATCTTCCGGCTCTGAATTCACTCTGCCAGGCATCGGGCCTGGGCTTGTAGTGCGGACATGCGCAGTCAGCTCTGCCCAGGCTCGATGCCTGGCAGAGTGAATTCAGAGCCGGAAGATGGTGCGGGGACACTGCACCAAGAAGACTTTTTGGAGGATCCAGCCCGACCATCACTCGTGGACTTGGTAAGTATAATTTGATCGAATGTTGCCTACCCCTGAAACGAGCATTTTCCCCCCATAGACTATAATAGGGTTCGATATTCGATTCGAGTAGTCGAATATTGAGGGGCAACTCGAAACGAATATCGAATCTCGAACATTTTACTGTTCGCTCATCTCTAGACATTAGTCCATCAAGTCCAACCTATACCCCTACAATCCCTACAGTGTTGATCCAGGGGAAGGCAAAAAACCTCATGACCCATTCCTTTGTCGGTCCACGCACATGACTTTGAATTGTACGGTCTTGTGGTTGGGCTGACATTATGGGCTGCAAAACTTAGGAAGGCCCTATTCCTGTCCGGTTTCACGACTGTGCTTCCGCAGCTTCGTTGACTGTGCTTCGTTGAATGAATGGAGCCGCGGAAGCCTGGCCAGTGCAAGGGTGGCAAATGGATCATGGTCATGTGCAACCGGTCTTAAAGGGATTTCTCAGGCTGATGACTTATCCTTAGGACGTGTTATCAATTAAAGTTTGTCTGCCTTATTCTACAATAGGTGCGCCACTGAGCTGTCCCCAAACTCCTGTATACCCAGCACCATAGCAGCTAACTGTAGGTTAGTAATTGTAGACTAGATGTACTGTGCTAATTTTCTATGATACATGCAATATTGTTTAGACTGCAGAGCCATAAAGGGGCCCTTGAGGTGAATATCCGCTTTAATATGTATAGATGGGGGATTGTATGTTTATAGTTTTTAATAATGCTTAATGGCCGACAATAAAGTAATGTATTTTCCGTTTCTTAGTAATGTGGTATATGAGCTCAGTAGTGTAGTTATGCTTTAATGGACTGTATGAACAGATTTCTTTTTATTTCTAATGGGACCTCATATTCATTTGATTTTCCTAGAGTTTGCTGAGGGTTGTCTACTCCTGATACCCTGCGTATAAAACGCATGATCGTTCATTTTATAATAATATTCCCTGAAATCTTTTAGGCAGCTGGTTTACCAATTTTGCTGTGCCGTAAAAAAAATTAACATTTAAAGGGTTTGTTTTGCATTAGAGAAAAAAAAAGCAATCCTGTCTATTGCATTTAAAGGGTCATCTTGGACTATGCTATCGAGCTCCATTTCCTTTTCTTAGTCTAGTGACATCATGTCCATTGGTCACACAGTCCTTTTCAAATGAATAGGGTTGAGCTGCAATACCAAGAACAGCCACTGTACAATGTATGGCGCTGTGTTTGGTAAGTAGTGACTCTCAATATCACACCTGAGCTTCAATACTATAGGTATTGTTCAGTTTCTGGACAAAAAAAAAAAAAAAAATAAGGCAACACCAGAAAGCTCCATAAAGTTTGAGTTTGACAACCTGTTGTGTAATATTAGACCAGATTCCATGATGTTGTCAAGCCATTGGTCCACTTTACATTTCCTATTTTCTCTTCACCTCATATAGCCCCTAAACATACAAAATGAGAAGCAGGAACAGCTCTCAAAAGAGAAGCAAGGGAAAGAGTGAAAAAATGCTGTATTTCACACAAAGGAGGCAAAATTTATTAAGCATATTACTTCATTTATTAATGGTACAAAAACTGGCAGAAAATTGAAAGTGTCATTATGCTTTAAAACTGATAAAACTAAAAAAACAAACAAAAAAAAAATTATACTTTAAAGCATTTCCAGTGGTAATTAGAGATGAGCGAGTAGTATTCGATTGAATAGGTATTTGAACGAATACTACGGTATTTGAAATATTCGTACTCTATCGAATACTACTCCTATTCGCAGTAAAGAATTGATTCAGAACCAGCGTTGATTGGCCAAATGCTATACAGTGTATAGCACTCGGCCATTCAATGCTGGTTGTGCAGCAGGCTCGTCTTTGCTAGTCGGGAGAGCTGGCAGCTTGCTGTTATGCGGGAGCTGACCTTTTCTCATAGGAATGCATTGACCAGCGTTGATTGGCCGAATGCTATACAATGTACAGCATTCGGCCAATCAACGCTGGTTCTGCTGGAGGCTCGTCTGTGACATGGCGGAGTCTAAGATCGGACCAGAATGGAGACTGCTGTGGTCAATGCATTCCTTTGAGAAAAAGTCAGCTCCTTGCTGGTCAATGCAATCCTATGAGAAAAAGTCAGCTCCCGCATAACCGCAAGCTGACAGCTCTCCCGACTAGCTAAGACGAGCCTGCTGCACAACCAGCGTTGATTTGCCGAATGCTATACACTGTATAGCATTCGACCAATCAATGCTGGTTCACATTAGCGCTTGCCTCCCGTCCAGAAGGAGTCCACAGGAGGACCCCCACGAATGGAATATCAGCGCAAATGCAAGCAATGGACAGTTAAGCACACGGACCCTATAGCATATAATGGGCTCCGTGTGCTTGCCGCCTACTGCCCACATGAATCATTCATGCGGGCAGTGTGCTGCAAGCACACAGAGCCCATTATATGCTATGGGGTTTGTGTGCTTAACTGTCCAGCACTTGCAGTTGCACTGATATTCTGTTCGGGGAGGTTCTCCTGCAGATTCCTTCCGGATGGGAGGCAAGCGCTAATGTGAACTGGCTCATAGTCTATGGGGTCTGTGCACTTTAACTACACTTCGCTCCTCCTAAACACTCTTCTCCTGCTACTCGTGGACTTGGTGACTCTCCTTTAGTCGAATAGTGTTTTCCCCTGAAACAAGCGTTTTTTCCTATAGACTATAATGGGATTCGATATTCGATCGAGTAGTTGAATATTGAGGCTCTACTTGAAACGAATATCGAATCTCGAATATTTCACTACTCGCTCATCTCTAATGGTAATATATTAAACTGTCCGCAAAGGCACAGACAACTGTCCTCCCTAAGGGTTCAAGCCTGTTCACCACAAAAGTCCATGACACAGCCAAAGTAGCCGGATGTACCAATAATCACTAACCTACACACTTTGTCATATAGTGAGAAATGGGAAGGTCTTACCAAGTCGGTATAAATATGGATAAGTTGATTTCAGACCCAATTTAAGGATCAACCTCTTAGGCTCTCCAGCAGGTGAAAGGCAGAGAACTATCCCTTAAAGTTCACCCTAGGTCCCGTCAAAGCATAGCTCCCACCAAACTACATATTGCAATATAGTCAACTGGCACTTGTTATGGACAATATACTGTATCTGCCCATGTAAAGGAACTTAGAGCCTCCACCAGATATCTCCTGTGTGACTAGAAGGATCAGCCATTTTAAATTCATCATACCCAATCAGTCCTTACCTCTACATCATCTGTAGGGCGAAACCCTGAAGCACATAACAAGGACAGCTGATCCAACTAAAATTGTCAGGTTCGAATGACTTCTCTCTGATGCGTTTTGGGGTCCTTAAAGGGATGTTCCAGTTCTTACTTTTAAACTTCTCCCAAAGCTTAAAATACCAAACATTATATACTTACCTTTCCTTTCAGTTGACAATCCAATAGATAGTCCCTGTTTAAGTCATGCTCTTGGTTGAGGTACTTCTTTGAACAGAGAATTGCTGCTTGGCCACTGATTGCTCCACCAATACATTGCTCATGTCTCAAATATCTGTAACACAGGGCACCTGAATGCAAAATCTCCACTGTATCCCCTGGAACCTAAACTCTTAGATTTTACTATCTGCTGTAAGCCGATGGCTGATCAGGTAATGGAGGGGGTGTACATCTCTTCCAGACTACTCAGGTCGGTGAGATGAGAAAACTCCAGAAGGAATGTTTGTTCTCAGCAGACAATTTTTGTCTGCTGAGCAGTTTGGTAAATACTCAGTATAGGGCTGGATTTTTAGGAATGGCAGGTAGGTTGGTAGTGGGACCTGTCATTCCACCCCCCTCCAGTCCACACTTTGGGGATGTTCTGGCAGTAACTCATCTGCAGAGAGTCTGCTCAAGGGAGCTAAGAAGCCAGCTCCAGCAGCAGACTGTGGGCAGAGCTTGGCTGGAGAACAAACAGAGAGGTCATATTTTTGGAGCTGTGTCCTGGGTGATTCTACTGGCTTGTGGATTTCTGTTATTCTAGGTGAGGTAACCTATTCTATGTTTAGTTAGAGCCTAGCCGGGCAGGGATTTATTTTTGTATTATTTCCTTTTGTTGCTGCACTACCTTTTTGAGTGAAAATAAACTCTACCTTTGTTTTGGACTAAAGAATCTGGACTTGTGAGTCTATGCCACCCCACCTAGCAACCCCAGACCCTGACACTGCCTAAGGCTATTGTTATTGAATGGGAGCATTGCTCTGGTCTCACTTACCCTGTATTCACACTGTAGCCCTATACTGGGTCCAGGAGAGGTAGATCTGTTTAGTTTAAGGTTCCATCTCAATGGGGTTGACTTGTCAGGACAGATGAGCTTTTACTATTTGATCTAATATGTACAACAAAGAATTTTTAATTTATATGGGCAGATAACAGGTAATAGCAGTATTTTATTTTATATGTCCTGTGCTGCTGCATTTTCTGTATTTGTATTACTGCCATAGCAGCTCACACCTGTTCACAGTAGGATGTGCTGGATTTTCTGTTTTTTTTTTTTTTTTTTTTTTTTTTGTTAAAGATAGATAGATTCTTTACTGAACTTTATTCTTTATTGATTTCAGGTGGCTCACAGCCACAAATGTGTCCCCTAAATAAGAGCAACCCTGTAACACTCACAAGTCATCAAAATAGGCACTTTTTTTTTTTGAAAAACCATTGCTGTTTGCAAAATAATTTCCATAATAAAAACCATGGACAAGCACCTTTACCTAACAAAAGGGTCATTTTTGGAGTGTTTTAAATGCTAAAATGCTAAAAGTGATAACTTCAGTTGTGTTAGCCTTAAAGAACTCAACATTGGATAGATTGGTTACTAGAAGTCCTGACAGTATTCTACACTATGTTTTATAGATAGGTTCCTAGGAGTCCTGACAGTGTTCTACATTATGATTTATAGATAGGTTTCTAGGAGCCCTGACAGTGTTCTACACTATGTTTTATAGATAGGTTCCTAGGAGCCCTGACAGTGTTCTACACTATGTTTTATAGATAGGTTCCTAGGAGCCCTGACAGTATTCTACACTATGTTTTATAGATAGGTTCCTAGGAGCCCTGACAGTATTCTACACTATGTTTTATATATAGGTTCCTAGGAACACTGACAGTGTCCTACACTATGTTTTATAGATATGTTCCTAGGAGTCCTGACAGTATTCTACACTATGTTTTATAGATAGGTTCCTAGGAGCCCTGACAGTGTTTTATACAGTTTTATGGATAGGTTTTGTAGGAGCCCTGACGATCTTCTATACTGTTTTAAGCCAGTTTAAGGTGCAGTTTGTACCAAACTTCTTTGACCCAAAACAAATCTCGGAGCTACCCAAAACACAAAACAAACCATATCTTGGGAGTTTGATCCAAATCTAGTATTAATACAATAATGGGGGACTCAGTAAGAAGATTCCAACATCACCCTTACCTTAGCATTAACGTTGATATTGTACATTATGTATGTTTAGTATTAATAACATAGCTGAATAATTGCCAGTGGAATATTCCCCATAAACAGGACATTTACAGCTAGACATAGTAATATTTGTGTTTTCATTTATTAAAACTGCCATTTTAGCATAGAATTATCCCGTTTGCTCGCTTTTGTCAGTAATGGCCATCGAGGCGCTGCCTGCTCCACAGTGGCGAGTTGTATTTCCATTTACCAGCTGCCTCTGTGTTTCTCGACAGTTAAAGACTTTGGAGATTCACCTCTACAAATGAATAGTGACACTCAGAATGGCCTGACATAGTCGCCATATGATCAGTAATTTACTGTCCTGGCCACTAAAAATGGGATTGAGTGCCAATGTTTTCATTACAACATACACCATGTAAGGGCTGACCGGTTAACCCACAGATGGCCCCGGTGTATGTTTGCTAACTTGTTCTGACTAAGCTCTCTGTATATAATTATCATGTTGGATGTTGGAATGTTTAGTTATTGAGTGCCGGATGATATGCAGGCTCTTTGTTGGAACTTGCTCCAGTTTCGTGAGCAGGTACTTGGCTTATAAAGGGATTTGAGCAACGTGCTCTCTTTATCTGCTTTCCCTGCAATTACATGGACAGGTATAGAACATAAGATTTTTTTCTTTTTTACTTTAACCCCTTCCTGACAACTGTCAGATCTATACATGCTATCACCCCTGTTCTCACAATTGGATGAGGTCTGAATGGTGACTGAGCTATTTCCTATTTATCCTTTATCCTATCGGTATAGGGTACATATGTTTCATGGTATAACCCCTTTAAAGGCATCCTATCATTAAAACTAAATTTTTTCTGCCTACCACGTAGGAATAGCCTTAAGAAAGGCTATTCTTCTCCTACCTTTAGATGTCTTCTCTGCGCCACGGTTCAATAGAAATTCCAGTTTTCATCTGTATGCAAATGAGTTCTCTCGTAGCACTGGGGGCAGGCCTCAGCACTCAAACAGCACTGGGGGTGTCCCCAATGCTGTGAGAGAAATCTCCAGTGCCTCCTCCATCTTCTTCAAGAACGGCCTCTCTGCGCGTCTTCTTCCAGAGCTGGGTTCAAACTTCTAGGCCTCAGGCTTTGCGCAGAGCCGACTGCGCATGCCCACAGGCCACAAGAACATGGCCTACTTACTGTGTAAGTGGCCATTTTTCTTGTGGCCTCAGGTGTGCGCAGTCTGCTCTGCTCGAGGCCTAGAAGTTTGAACCCAGCTCCGGAAGAACCAGGATTTCTACCAAACGGCGGCGCGGAGAAGACTTCTAAAGATAGGAGAAGAATAGCTTTTCTTAAGGCTATTCCTACGTGATCCGAGAAAAAAAATGTGATTTTAACGATAGAATCCCTTTAGCTATTTTTCCATTGCAAAAGTTTTTTATTTATTAAGCCCTTTCTTTCTGGAAAAAAAAAAAATCTTTTTGATGCATTACATATGGTTTATAACTGCGGCATTAAAAAATACAACTCAGTTTGCAAAAAAAAAGATCTCATACAGGTATAATGAAAGATATAGACAAAATTGTATGCAGTGTTAAGGGGTTAAATGATTTTGGCAGTAGTCATCCCATGTGCCCATGGCCAACAGTATTATGTCGCTAAGAACCCGTTTAATATTCAGGGGAATTAGAATTGTTTACTATATTGCCGCTTAAGTCGACCTCTAGAGTCCTTACAACTAATGCAAATGCAATCCCTCACTGTGCTGTGTTCTTGCCCAAATCGAGCTGCCTTCCAGGCTTATAGGATGGCATTTGGCTGGGTCTGCTATGAAAATTTGATTATTACAGTCTTTGCTGCCATGTCTCCCACTGTCACATTGTAATTGCTGAGTGGTTGCTAAAGATATTAGAAAAGAGCACAGCAGTAACGTGTGGCGGCTATATTATTGGCCTGGTGTGCTGATTGTACAAGTACCAGTAGGTTACTTCACTTTCATTTGTACTTTTATCCAATAAGTGCCACCTAGTTATAATGGAAAGACTTAGGACTTAGAAACAAATGTCACATTCTACCCCTATTAGATCCTAGAAACATATCCCGTATCAGAAAATGCACAATATTCTTATAACAATATAATACAGTTTGTCAGTTATGGTAACAATATACATGATACCAAGTATGTTAAAGAGGACCCTTGACCACCTCCACCAACTTCAGTTCTCTTCACCTTCTATTAGTCTCTGCCTGACTGATTCCAGCACCGTTAGAATTTTTCCTCTAGTTCACACCGTTCCTGAGGAATCAATGTGACTAGTTGGGACGCCTTTTCGGCTTTACTGTCAAGTGGCGGCCAGAACAAAAATAAGACCGAGATTCTAAACTCTGACACTGTCCAATCAATGTAGGACAAGAGCCATAGATCAGAATCACACCCGCTTGCCTACAACAGCCAGAGACCACCCACTTGACAAGAGAGAAACTGATTGCCACATTGGGCACAGAAAGTAAGAGAGCCAATTGCTCAGGAATGATGGGGGGCTAGAGAAACAATTCCAACAGGATCAAAATCAGTGGAGAGGCAAAGAGTTGGAGTTGATGGAGGTGGTGGACAGTCTGGAGTAAAACACATATATTGTAATATAGTGATAACCCACTGCAATCCTTAACTGGGATTAGGAAAGCCAAACTCTGCAGAAGGTTCAACCAAATCAAGTTGTGAATGTAGGCGACCTGTTCTACTGTGCTAATCTGATCCTCTAGGCTACTAAGGGGCATAGTTATAGGGGGTGCAGAGGTAGCAATTGCCCTGTGAGGGCCCAAAGGCCTCTTTACAACATAAAACCGACAACAGTATTATAGACTAGAGGTGAGAGAATAGTATTCGAAACTCTAGTTTTGAATACCTCGCTCCCATAGGAATAAATGGGAGCGGGGCGAACTGCAAGGGGTTAAGCGCTGTGGGCACTCCCATTCATTCCTATGGAGCGAGGTATTCTAAACTGTAGTTTCGAATACTATTCGCTCATCTCTATTATAGACAGCACATGGTTAGTACAGATTTTGCAATGTGGCTAGGATCTTTAAGTTACGCCTCAGAGGCTTCCCTTTGCCAACTTTATGTCACTCATATGGATCCTTGTAGCCATTACACCAGTACCTTTCTTTGGAATGTGACCTCCCATGGGTGACACTTGTTCATCACTTGGTTTGTAATTTTCAATCAGGAGAATTAGGCAATTTCAGTTTTAGTTCAAGTTCACACAATTGAAGATATTGACTTCAAGTGGGGCCTTTCACCATCTCTACCAAATGTAGCTGTTTGCATCATTTAATAGGTGGTGTTCCAATGTTTCCAACACAGTTGGATTTTTTTTAGTAGCCCCCCACCATCAATGAGCAATTAGTTCAATTAGTTTTGATGCCTGCTGTGATCTACTGTCAAGTGGGTGGTTGCTATCCTATTGGAGGTAGACAATGTCAGAACTCTCAATTACTTACCCTTGCTGTTCCTGCCTGACACCACACACTTGACACTAGAAGCCTAATTATCAAACCAGGTACCAAAACTAACTGCATTGTTCAGGAGTGGTGGAAACTATAGAAGAAATTTTATTTCTCCCGGAAGCCGTTGAGCGGAAAAGAACTGGAATTGGTGGAAATGGTTAAAGGTTCTTTAAGGACTCTTTAACTTAGTTGCAATATAACACATTATATTCTGTAACATCACAACGATAATTTGTAGTTGCACAACACTTGGAAGATTACAAGAGTTAACTTTTTAACACATCTTTCAACACTCAGGTGGAGAAGGAAGTGTTTTGGGAATCGTCTTTGTGACTCACCAGCCCAGTCGCTCTCCGAGTTTCCTCCGGAGAGGAGCCTCGTAAACAGTTCCCAAGACAGGTGTCTTCTCCGTCTGATGACCTCAGTTCTGAAATCTCTTTCTTGCCGTCCCATCCATCTGGCGTTTGTATCAAGTGACTATATTTATCCTCATAATTTTTTCTATCATGTTTTAGAGCCGTTGGATGAATGAGAGTTCCTCTGACAGATATTGCAGGTGTACGGCCACCTTTACAGCCCTATAATTACCTGCGGAGGACATAGGCTCATTACTGAGTCTATAGATTCGATACGGTCTTGTGGCATTACGTCAGCCATTAGCTAGTCTGCGAATGGTTGAAAGTGGTGGATCCAGAAATTAGAGAACAGGGCTCTTTGGTGTATTCCATCTGGTCTAGGTGCATTGCCACCATTACTTTTACTTGAGGTCACATGACAGAGCTTAGGCTGATCCTTGTGGTTCAATAGTACACAACTCCTTAGACTACGGGTGAGACATTCACCCCTAAAAACAATGCTTTCAGTGTAGAGAACCCCTTATAGGGCATGCAATGGAACATGCAACATTTTTCTACTGATGAAATTCACATAGAATTGGACATGAATAGCCTTCATATGAAGTCAGAGACTAGAGATGAGCGAACACTGTTCGGATCAGCTGTTCTGAACAGCACGCTCCCATAGAAATTAATGGAAGCACCTGGCACGTACACTTTGCCGGCGGCCGGTCGCCATGCCAGGTGCTTCCATTCATTTCTATGGGAGCGTGCTGTTCGGAATGGCTGATCCGAACAGTGTTCGCTCTTCTCTATCAGAGACATATTGAGGTAAGCTAAGGTCACGTTTGTAGGTGCCCTTTAACAGCTTGGTAACATAACCGTGTATATGAAGCTATAATACAGCTGTCTAGACCATAAATATTTTGCGGTATATTTCTAGCATTGCTAAAACCATATAAGAGCATAAATTATTTCCATTCCTTCTTTTTTACCAATGGATCTTAAACATTGTATAATTCTACCTTTATTTCCTGTAACCGGCTCAGCTTTGTGATTTTCAGGTTTCCCACATGCTCAGATCTTGACTTTTTGATATTTACATGTAAGATTTGCTTGGATTTGTGCTACTTGATCCCTTCGACAACAGCCTGTCATTCTGTATATTAAGCGTACCTATAGGCTAGGCTGACATTTACTTTTTAGAGATGTTATAATTTACAATTCTCAAAGACTTATGTTAAGAATTATATAACACAAAATGGATCCCGTGACATGTAGACTGCGACGTTGCTTTAAAATAGTTATTTAAAAACAAAAAACTTGAGAGTCTTCGGTAGGTGATACCTTTTTTAATGACTAACTAATAATGATGACAGATTACAACGTTTCGAAGCTCTCGGCTTCTTCTTCGGGTTTATCTAAAAACAATTTCTGAAGGATGCATGAGAATTTATGAGTACAAGTTTATGACTCTGCTTCAAACATTGCAGAAAGGGATGAATCTGTCACATGGGTTCATGGCATCCTACAGAAATCACTGAACTGGAACAGCCATAAAAGACACTCTGTGAACTGATGAATTGTTTATTTGTATGTAACAATAACCAATAACCTTCTTCCACCCTCCCTCCTAGAATTCTATTCCTATATGTCCCTCTGTATATAAATATGTATCCTTCATAGATTGTTTTTAGATATACCTGAAGAAGAAGCCAAGAGCTTCGAAACGTTATATTCTGTCATCATTATTAGTTAGCCATTAAAAAAGGTATCAACTACTGAAGGCTCAAGATTTTTGTTTTTATATTTTCTACCCACTGGCTAACATGGTACAAAAACAAATATCTCATGGATTAACAGGTGCCGTTAATTACACAAATTAGAGAAGTATCACATGATTTTTCAAACAGTGCCAATACTTTTGTCCACCCCTTTTTTTTGTTTGGTGTTGAATTATATCCAATTCTGGAAGAAAATTTGTATTATCTGACAGAATTGCAGGGGTGCCAATACTTTTGGCCAACGCTGTAACTATACACAATACTATCTTGCTACAGGAGGGTATGCCATGGGTATGTAAAGGTTATATTGCAAGTATCTAAGACACACCTACCCTATTGGTATACATAATTTACAATCTCAGACATCGAGGCCCATATGAACAACAATCTTTTGGTTTGGGGAAGGGTCCCGGACCTCTAACATGACATTTCAAGATGGACACATGACAAGTGACAACTGATGCATCTATTCTAAAATATTACGGGTTATGAATTCTAGATTTTGTTAAGGACACGTTGATCCAGGGTTTTACACTGATTGTCAGATTGGAGTTGGGTAGGAATTTTTTCCTCTAAATTGGCATGAGCCTTGTGGGGTTCTTTGCCTTCCTCTGGATCAACACTGTAGGGGATTGCAGGATTATAGGTTGGACTTGATGGACTGCTGTCTTCATCCAACCTCATCTACTATGTAACTATTCGATATTGTTCTTGTATCTAACTTTATGAAGACCAATACATTTCCAGTTTTTTTTTTAAGAAACTATGAATTCTCCTAATATACCCCCTATTTCACATGTAGGTAAGAATTAATTTTTTGCACCAATCTGACCCTCTTCACCAACCCTATTCACTTCCTGCTCCTATATCCCTACTTGGAACTGGGTGAGGTAGGTGGGAGCCCTGACGCCTCTATCCTATGGGTAACTAGGGGATTCCTTTTCATGTCCCAATAGAAAGTGACACATCCATCAAAATTTGAAAATGCAATGCAGTGACAGTAAATGGTTAATGTCTCTTTTTTGTTACATACCATATTTCCCGAAAATAAGCCCTACCTGAAAATAAGCCCTAGCACGAGTATGCTTGAAATATAAGCCTTACTCCAAAAATAAACCCTAGTTACAGTTCATTATTAATAGTGTCCAGGCAGATATACATGTAAAAAGCGAAATAGAATACAGCAGAACTGATATAGTAGACACTTCATCAGGGAAAACGGACACCCCCAAAAGAAAACAGACACCTTCAAAAGAATCAGCATTGACTTTAATGGAGCTATCCATACAAGATGGCACTAGTAAGGTGGTTCTCCACCACAAGGGTTGACTACTTGTAGTACTGGACTCTCACACACAGATTGAGTAGTCCTGCTGGGGTCACTGCACTCCCTTGCCCAAGAGTTATGACTGCTTCACCAGGTGGAGCCAACCTCTACACTTGGCTGCAGTGGAACACTGCTGCAATGGCAAGGGACCAGACAAGGACAGACTTTGACAGTAGTAACACAGATCTGTGTGTGAGAGACCATCTACCACTGCCACTGGCCCACTCTAATTATTTTGGGTCTACGGAAGGTCTGCTGAGTGGATTGTAAATGGAAACAAATAGACATCCCCTGAAAATAAACCCTAACCCATCTTTCGGAGCAAAAAATAATATAAGACCCTGTCTTATTTTTTGGGAAAAATGGTATATCCATTATTATTTACTAATTGACTAAGTAATGTAGTTTTTGCTTATTTGCTTAATACTTCTTGCATATAGGAATACATTCCTTAAGGTTAGGTTCACACTTGCTCTGGGTCATTTTTGGCCTGCTGGGGGACCCAAATGGCGAAGATCCAGACTGCTAAAACGGCGGTTACCTGCAGACCCCATAGACTGTCCATCAGGTTTTTGAAAATTTTATACTGAAGAGAAAAGTCATCTGTGCAGGATTTTTTCTCTCCAATTACCAATTTTTGACAGTTTTGACCATGGGGTCTCCAACAGAGATATGACCTAGCCTTACAGGTGTACAGTATACCCCACTGAAATTTAGTATTTTTGTTATTTCAGCGTGTACTTGATTTTTACAGATTGTTTAAGAAATTAATTTATCTCACTTTTGCTATTATCGAGATTTTCCTTAATCTTCATTTTTCTTATAAATTGTGTGTTGCTTTATATTACCAGATTCAGCCGAGCATCACATCCACTAGGAGCTTTCACAGATGATCCTTCAGTTAGCTGAAAAATTACTTTTTAATTCTTTTAGCTGTTGTAATTGTTTTTCCCCCCTTTTCAGTAGGAACCAGACCATGTTTAGAGATGGGTGAACCTCACGTGGCTCGTTTCAACAAATATTCGTGAGGTTGGTTTTGGGCCAAACTTGTTTACAATGAACCGGAATTGCTATTATTATAGTCTGGTGTTTTCTCAGGGACCCGGGTATAATAAGCGGCAGCCCAGCGTGAAAATAACAAAAAGTTGTACTCAGTTTGCCTCATCCTTGTGGCATTCAACGGTCCTCCAGTGTTCAGACCTCCTCCAACCTTGCAGTCACATCTTTGACCTAATAACAGGCACAGTGATGTAATAATGCTATGACCCAGCGTCATTGTGTCAGAGTGACACACATGACTGAGCCACGACAGTAACCTCAGTGCATGTGACGTCGGTCAGAGGTCATAGAAGGCCTAAAGAGAAACCTGTGGGTCCGATGGATGCCTGTCAAAGTTGTGTCAATGCCCAAGCAACCATATACTGAATGCTGTTTGCACCTCTATGGAACAGGGGTAGGAAAACTTTCCCTGGCGCTGACGGCTGACTAGGCCCTGGCTGAGGGTGTTGGTCAGCTGTACCCAAGCTAAACTTGGGCCCCGACAACTTCTGGCTCTCTCAACGCAGAGACCTAAGAGACAGGTGGGGTGAGAGCTGAAAGAGGCTAGGGACTGGGTTACTAATGGCGGTCACCCCTAGCGAAGAATAGGTGCCGCTGCAAACAGAAACAACTAGGAAGGGACTTGCTCGAAAACAAACATGCAACACAATCATAAACATACAACAGGAGATTGAGGAGAGGAACTGTAACGATGCTAGTTATCAGATTTGGAGTCCAATTGGTGGGGCAAGTGGTACAGTACTTAAATATTAATAAATGAAGGATAAGTACCTCAGAAGTAGAAGAAACCGTGGTCAGGCGTTAGCAAGGTTCGGTACACAGGAGCAGCAGATCAATCGTAGTCAGGCGTTAGCAAGGTTCGGTACACAGGAGCAGCAGATCAATCGTAGTCAGGCGTTAGCAAGGTTCGGTACACAGGAGCAGCAGATCAATCGTAGTCAGGCGTTAGCAAGGTTCGGTACACAGGAGCAGCAGATCAATCGTAGTCAGGCGTTAGCAAGGTTGGGTACACAGGAGCAGCAGATCAATCGTAGTCAGGCGTTAGCAAGGTTCGGTACACAGGAGCAGCAAGGTAGTGGTGAGGTTCAGGGCAACAGGAAGCAGACAGCCAGAATAATCAGGCACAGGATGGAGTAAGCTGTGAGTTTATATAGGACAGGCTAAACTGTGATTGGCCACAGAACAGGTGATCTTAATAACCCAATTACTCCAACAGAAAAGACCAGACAAGGTGAAGCACAGAACAAAACAGGATTCCAAATAGTACTATGGTTAAGGCCGCAGAACATAGCCAGGAAGTCATGGGTTCAAGACCCAGTGAATTCAGTTCGTGACAGGAACAGTGGAGTAGTGAGGAAAGGGTATCACAGGACAGGGGTAAAATAAACCTGAAGCCCTAAACCAAAGCTCACTAATACCAAAACTGTGTCAGGCAACCAGAAAATGTAGGACAGGGGTTGAGAAGAAATGTTGAGGATTAAACAGACTCTCACACAGAACGGACTCACACCACTTCCAGATTAGCTTCCTGAGACCAAACAACTTTCACAAAACACTCCTCCTACTGAATCAAGAATCCTGGTTGGTAACAACGAAAACGGACCAGGAGTGAAAAGACGGCCCATAGTGATGAGCGAGTAGTATTCGATCGAATACCTCGCCAGCATAGGAATGTGTGTAATCGGCCGAACACCAAGGGGTTAAACGCTTTGAATATTTGATGCATTTAACCCCTTGGTGTTCGGCCGATTACACACATTCCTATGCCGGCGAGGTATTCAATCGAATACTACTTGCTCATCACTAACAACCCATCTTAAATAGAGCCTATCAACACCTGAATGGATAATGCAAATGAACACACCTGGGACCTCCAAACTCCAGCAGGAAATCAAGAAGCACATGCAACAGAAAGACAGAGCCCAAACACAAACAGGCAGATAGCCATGAGGCAGAGAATCAACCAGAAAAACCACAAGACCCCCAGTTCAAATCCTGACAATGCCCAGGGGAGGTGACACAAAGCAAGTATAACTCTTTTTACTAAACTTCCATCGGCTTCCACTGATTGTCTCCTCAGACCCTAGAGTACAATAGTGTTTATTGGGTTTTGAACCCCAAAATATTTGAGATTTGGGTCGAACATAAAACTTCGATTGCTGATTGGAATCCAATCTTTTCTGATCCTGATCGCTTGAGATTTCAAAATCTGATTTCCGATCATTTTCCAGCTGATCCCGATCGTGAAATTTGCTTAATCGCCGATCGGAATCCGATCTTTTCCAATCCAGATCTCTCAACCCTACACAGGGGGCATCCCCTGTGCTCCCGTAGACTCATAAGCAACACCTCTGTCTTGTTCCACCGACTCCTCTCTGCAGTGTCATCATACGCATCATCAGCCGGCAGAGCTAACTGCGCAAGTCAGTTTGGCCATTTTATTGTGGCCTCTTACACGTGCGTCCGTTTGACCGAACTGACATTCGCAGTTGGCTTTACCGGCTGATGACGCTTGTGATGTGGAACAAGACAGAGGCGTCACTGGAGAGTCTTTGGCAGAGTGAAGGAGACATCACCTGTGCTTTCTGGAGACTCATTTACATAAGGAAGAAATAAGAAATTTCTCAGGAACGGTGGCACAGATAAAAATAACAAAGGTAGGAGAAGAATAGCTTTTTTAAAAGCTATTCTGACGTGAATCCCTTTAAGTTTGGTCAAGCATTCATGTGTTGCCAGCAGAGGGAGAGATGTAAGTACATGCAGACACCTCCTTTATCTTTGGTGGTGGTCTGTCGCCTTTGAGAGCATAGGACCAAGCATGTTGAAATTCAGCACAACTGATCATTCTTTTCCCTAAGGACATACTGATAAGAGAATCCATTCCCCATACGTCCAACACAGCAGCACAACAGATGGGGTATTCCTGCCCCTGCGTGCAATCAGGACAGGTGGAACTTTTACTCAATCAAAGAACCTCCCCTATAAGAGGTCACCAGACCTCCCCCTCCTCGTGTTTTTTTCTGTCCTGCGGACAGGGACAGGTGGTGAGGAGGCCTGTGGCCTCCTCCGGGATCGGAAGAAGGTGGCTGTTAGCTCCTTCTTCTTTCCCTTTCTTTCCTTCTCTTTCTTTCCTTCTGAGAGAAAGATTTAGGTTTTGTCTTACCTGCTTTGCAGGGTGTCTGATGTTCAGCTGTGCGCAGCTCATTCACTGCCCAGTAAGGTAAGCTGAGTCCTAGCTTTCCTCTGTGTTTACTGAAAACTAAAAGCACTGATACTTTTTGCTATGGGCACTCTATTATGTCTATGGTATGTCTATTGCAATGGCCTGTATGTACCTGTCTGTGTTACAGTCAGGCATGGAATTTGTGTGGAGCCTTGCTTCCCTTCATGCTTAGTGCATAGTGTGAGCACTCATTTCTATTGCAATGGCCTGTCTGTGTAACAGTCAGGCATGGAATTTGTGTGGAGTCTTTGCTCCCTTCATGCTTAGTGCATAGTGTAGCACTTATGTCTATTGCAGTGGTGTGTATGTACCTGTCTGTGTTACAGGCAGGCATGGAATTTGTGTGAGAGCCTTGCTTCCCTTCATGCTTAGTGCATAGTGTAGCACTTATGTCTATTGCAGTGGTGTGTATGTACCTGTCTGTGTTACAGTCTGGCATGGAATTTGTGTGGAAGCCTTGCTTCCCTTCATGCCTGGTGCATAGTGTGAGCACTCATTTCTATTGCAATGGCCTGTCTGTGTAACAGTCAGGCATGGAATTTGTGTGGAGTCTTTGCTCCCTTCATGCTTAGTGCATAGTGTGAGCACTTATGTCTATTACTGTGGCCTGTAGGTGCCTAGCTGTGTTACAGTTCACAGGCATGGAATTTGTGTGTCAGCTTCTGCTCCCTTCTTGCTTAGTGCATAGTTGTGCATGTCTATTGCGATGCCCTGTGCGATTGTTATGGCTTTACCGCACCTATCTGGCCGGGTCTTCCCGCTGCCCTAAAGCGCAGCTAATGGGAACTGCAGCCTATGAGATGGCAGTGAGTTGTCCAGCAACTCCCACAGCTCTGGTGAGGTAAGCTAAGGTGCACCAAGACTACTTTTGTGAGTGAACAAGTCCCTTAAAAAAAAAAAAAAAAAAAAAAAAAAAAAAAAAAAAAGGGAGTTTTTTTTCGTATTGCTGTCTGTAAGGAAACAGACTTTTATGTTAAGTGCACCGGGTCTAGAGTTCTATACTGTTCGTACTCTACCCGAAGGCTAGATCTGCCTTCTCCATCTGTGCCATCTGCCTGTGGGCTGCCTGACTAATGCCTACTGTGTCGGCGTCACTACAAATTTGATCGTTGGGGTCGTCCCCCAAGAGTCGATATGGCTGTCTCTAAATTATCGAGGCGCACTTTAGTGCCATCAGAAGATGGCTCAAATCTCCAGGATGCGATATACAGGCGTGCAGAGGGTTCTCTGCACCGAATTTATACTGCAGCATCTGCGCAGGCCACCGTGGGAGTTCAACAGGAGAAGTCGTTCAGTTCCTGCGAGGTAATATATCTACTCTGTGTAGAGATATCTATACAGGTGTTCCCTGTGATGATCTTCTGGCGTTCCTATCCTCCACCTCCGTAGCAGTGGATTATTTGGCAGAAGCAGGTTTGTATCAAGTGAAGATTGCGGCGAAGGCTATCTCATTAGCCACGGCTGCAAAACGCCCCCTGTGGATGAAGCCCTGGAGGGCAGATAGTACTTCCAAATACTACTTGTGCGCACTTCCGTTTGAGCCGGGCAGGCTCTTTTGGAAAGAGCTGGATACCATTATGGAGGAATAAATTGACGCACCATCCGGGAGCCTGAGAAGGAGAAAACTACCTTCTGACGTCTACTCCCCCCTCCCCTTGTATCCGCTTTGCCAGTGGAAGGTCGACTTTCCCACTTCTCGGTGGCATGGAGCCGTCACATTCAGGACCCATGGGGCCTCCAGCTCGTGTATTCGAGCTACAAAATAAAGTTCACATCTCACCCACCCGACAAATTTGTGTAAACCCGCGTTTTGTGTTCAAAAGCAGATCCTTCTGGAGAACGCTGTTCAGGGATACCTGGACAAAGGCGCTCTAGAGCCAGTGCCTGGCAGAGCAATCAACCGGATTTTACTCTCCAGTGTTTTTGGGACCCAAAACATCGGGAGTCAGAGAATGGTGGTCGATTTAAGATTTCTCAACCAATACGTCCTCAAGACCCGTTTCCGGATGGGAACTATCAGGTCAGTGACACCTTTTCTGCACCGAGGAGACAGGTTTGTCACCCTAGATTTAAGGGACGCATATTTACACGTCCCGATATTTCCGCCACACAGAAGGTTCTTGAGGATCGGGGTTGTGCTGAACGGTACTCTGTGTCATCTGCAGTTCACAGCTCTTCCGTTTGGAATATCCTCGGCCCCCCACACCTTTACAAAGGTCGTGGCCCCGGTCGTTGCAGCTCTTCGGCTCCAAGGTATATTCATCATACCGTACCTAGACGATTGGCTGTTAAAGGCCCACTCAACAGAGGTTCTCGCGGCCCACCTAAGGATCACTATCGCCTTCCTAGAAGAGTTAGGCGGGCTGATCAATGGTCAAAACTCGGCAGTCGTCCCCACCACCAGAATCCAGTTCTTGGGTTCATTGTGGACTCTCAGAGGATGGAGATATCTCTCCCTCACAGTCAGAAGGAGTAGATTTGTCGGGCGTTGCAACATCTGGCGGATACGCGGGAGGTTCGGGTAAGAACCTCAATGAAGGTCCTAGGTTTAATGTCAGCAGCTGCAGATGCAGTTCCATGGGCACTAGAGCATATGCGTCCACTACAGAGCGAGATCCTCAAGGTTTGGAGCCGCAGCCCCTCAGGGCTGAAGAAGCCTATCCAGTTGTCCATCAGTACCCGTCGATCACTGCAATGGTGGTCCCTATTGAAGGACGGGATGTCCACGGTCCAGCCCGACTGGACCCTGTTGACAACGGATGCCTCCTTCCATGGCTGGGGAGCGCATCGGGGGGAGACCCTGGCACAAGGGACATGGAGCCGACTGGAGACTGCTCAGTCATCGAAGTGGCGCGAGTCTGCGCAGTGAATTGAACCCTGCTATACTTCACCCAGGATCTACGCGGCAAGGCGGTCAGAGTCAGGACGAACAACGTCACGGTGGTCCTCTACCTGAACAAGCAGGGAGGGATGAGGTCCCCTCCCTCTTCAAGCTAACAGATCAGATTTTTTTCCTGGGCTGAGGAAAATCTAAGCCACCTCAGTGCGGTGCACATAAGGGGACATCTGAACGTGCTGGCAGACCAGCTCAGCAGGGGAGAAGCAGTGTCGGGCGAGTGGTCCCTCAACCAGGAGGTCTTTCGTCAGTTGACTCGGATGAGGGGTCTCCCCGAGGTGGATCTGATGGCCACCCAGTACAATGCCAAGGTGGAGAGGGTCTGTTCCCTCTACCAGGAGGACAACCCCTTGGCAGTAGATGCCCTATCAATACCTTGGAGGTTCAGGCTGGCATACATCTTCCCTCCACTTCCCATGGTTTCGAAGGTATTGGCCAAGATCAGTCAAGACCAGGTATGGGTGATTGCCATCATACCGTTCTGGCCAAAAAGGGCATGATTTACCCACCTCATACAGATGAGTCGAGGGAATTACTGGAGGCTTCCACTTCTTCACAACCTGGTAACCCGAAACAAGTGGCTATGCCAGGATCTGAAGAGGTTCAACCTGACAGCCTGGAGGTTGACTGCACCCTATACGGACATGGGGGATTGTCACAGGCCATGCGGACAACACTGGCCTGCTCAAGGGCAGATTCTATGAATAGAAGCTACATGAGGATTGGCAGAATTTACCAGCAATGGTGCACAGAGAATCAACGTGCAATACCAGTTATGGAGACGGTATTGGAGTTTTGGTAAAGCGGGCTGGAGAAAGCCCTCACCCCGGTGACATTAAAAGTGCATGTAGCTGCCCTTTCAGCCATATTAGGGATAAGATTGTCTCAAGATTCGTTGGTAAGTTAATCCTTAAGAGGGGCCGGTGGCTCCGACCCGCAATCCAAGTCCTAATCCCCCAATGGGATTTAGCTACGGTACTGCAGGGGCTCTGTGGGCCCCCCTTTGAACCACTACAAGACATAGGACTAAAGTTCCTCTTCTGCAAAGTGGAATTCCTCTTAGCCGTCACATCAGCTAAGCGTACTGGAGAACTGCAGACTTTAGCAGCCTCTGAGCCGTATTTACTATTCTTCCAGACAGGGTACAATTAAGATATCTCCCGGGATTTATTCCAAAAAGTCCCGTCGACCCAGAAAACCTTTCTGGTAAGTCTTTTCAGAAAATACAAGGGGTGTAGAGCCTTGAAGGCAACATTGGCGAGATGGATCAAGGAGGCCATCTCTCAAGCATTCAGTACTCAGGGCCTACTTCCGCCTGAGTTTTAAGGGCACATTCTAGTTGTGCAGTTGCCACGACATGTGGGGAGAGATATTCCATCTCCCTGGACCAGATTTGTGCGGCAGCAACCTGGAGTTCTCACTTAACTTTGTGAGACATGATAGGTTGGACGATTTTAGCGCAGAGGCGGCTGCCTTCGGTCGCTCGGTATTGACATCAGTTTGTCAGGAAGTCCCACCCTAGGGGGGGTTTCTTGCTACCTCCCCATCTGTTGTGCTGCTGTGTTGGACGTATGGGGAATGGAGGATTATGTAGATAATCTGTTTTCCCATAGTCCAAACAGCAGCACAAAGCTCCCTCCCTGTATGTTTGGCTTGTTAATTTTCTGAAGGGTTTGGAAATCTCTACTTTAGAACTAACACGAGGAGGGGGAGGTCTGGTGACCTCTTATAGGGGAGGTTCTTTGATTGAGTAAAAGTTCCACCTGTCCTGATTGCACGCAGGGGCAGGAATACCCCATCTGTTGTGCTGCTGTTTGGACTATGGGAAAACAGATTATCTACATAATCCTCCATTAGTGTCAACTAAATGAGAGGGTTCGAACAATTTTAGAACTTCCTCTTTTGAGAAAGTCAGCCATGTTGTGTCCCTGATCTGGGAAAAAGTAGGACTTGCATCTTGGGCGCCTTTTCATGGACCCGATTCACCCATACAAGTACAGGAGTTTTCTTCCAACTGAAAAGTAAACATGAAGGAAGAAAGTGTACATCATGTTTTTTTTTTACATTAGAGTGAATGCAGAAGGATTGGATCTGCATCAGTCCTTCCAAAGCTCATAGGACGAGAACAACAGACTTCATTAACATAAATGTGAACTTAGCCTTAGCCTAACTTCCGTAAAATTTCTTGCTACCAATTTCT
Organism: Leptodactylus fuscus; assembly: GCF_031893055.1. Taxonomy (NCBI): domain Eukaryota; kingdom Metazoa; phylum Chordata; class Amphibia; order Anura; family Leptodactylidae; genus Leptodactylus; species Leptodactylus fuscus. The sequence goes on along the minus strand of NC_134270.1, from coordinate 155,483,532 downwards.
TACCTCCCTCTATCTCCGCGATCCTAGTTCTCTCCTTCTCTTTACTCCAGGAAAGATGAGAAAAATAGAACAATTGGACATTAAGACAAACAATCCGCTCATTTCTTTTGTTAGCAATTTCTTTTTCATCATCTTCCACTCTCTTTTCCATCTCCTGTATTTCACTCCGTCTCAACTAAAAACTTCCATTCCCGGTATATTAGCAATTTCAGCGCACCAGAAATTCATAGAAAGTGTGAACTATTTAGACTAAACCATTTCACCAGAAAATATCTCTTTTCTACAAAAAAGAGCCAAATGAATAACTTGTCCATTACTCTCCATTATCTTTATATAATGTAAGCCCATAGATTGTAAGCCCTCTACCCCACTGTGCCAGCCGATCACTATTAGTATGATATGTACCTGTATATTTTGTGAATTGTATGTAACCCCCAAATGTAAAGCACCATGGAATTAATGGTGCTATATAAATAAACAATAATAATAATAATAATAATAATCTGTATATACTTTATAATCTTCTTGCACCCCAGCGAATAATCTGTCCAGAAAAACACCTACCCGTTATAAGTCAGATCACTGAATTTCCCCATGGTGGGACTATTAAAGGATCTTATCTTATCTAGAGATGAGTGAGTAGTATTCGAACGAATACTACGGTATTCGAAATATTCATACTCGATTGAATACTACTAGAGATGAGCGAACAGTGTTCTATCGAACTCATGTTCGATCGGATATTAGGCTGTTCGGCATGTTCGAATCGAATCGAACACCGCGTGGTAAAGTGCGCCATTACTCGATTCCCCTCCCACCTTCCCTGGCGCCTTTTTTGCTCCAATAACAGCACAGGGTAGGTGGGACAGGAACTACGACACCGGTGACGTTGAAAAAAGTAGGCAAAACCCATTGGCTGCCGAAAACATGTGACCTCTAATTTAAAAGAACAGCGCCGCCCAGCTTCGCGTCATTCTGAGCTTGCAATTCACCGGGGACGGAGGTTTCCGTCCAGCTAGCTAGGGCTTAGATTCTGGGTAGGCAGGGACAGGCTAGGATAGGAAGGAGAAGACAACCAACAGCTCTTATAAGAGCTAAATTCCAGGGAGAAGCTTGTCAGTGTAACGTGGCACTGACGGGCTCAATCGCCGCAACCCAGCTTTCCCAGGATCCTGAATGGAATACACTGTCAGTGTATTCCCGTATACCCGATATATACCCCCGATACCCGTTCCAACGGTGTGCCCCCCCACCTTCACCCCAGAAATACCCTGCAAGTCCCCTAGCAATAGGATTGGGGCTATATACACCCACTATTTTTGCTACTGCCATATGGTGCCATTGTCTCACTGGGAATTCAAAGAATATATTGGGCTTACATATAACTTCAATTCCAGGGAGAAGCTTGTCAGTGTAACGTGGCACAGACGGGCTCAATCGCCGCAACCCAGCTTTCCCAGGATCCTGAATGGAACACACTGACAGTGTATTCCCGTATACCCCATATATACACCCCAAATCCCCGTTCCAACGGTGTGCCCCCCCACCTTCACCTCAGAAATACCCTGCAAGTCCCCTAGCAATAGAATTGGGGCTATATACACCCACTATTTTTGCTACTGGTATATAGTGCCATTGTCTGACTGGGAATTCAAAGAATATATTGGGGTGACGTGCACCCAAAATTTTTGCTACTGCTATACAGTGCCATTGTCTCACTGGGAATTCAAAGAATATATTGGGGTTATGTGCACCCACAATTTTTACTACTGGTATACAGTGCCATTGTCTGACTGGGAATTCAAAGAATATATGGGGGTTATGTGCACCCACAATTTTTACTACTGGTACATAGTGCCATTGTCTGACTGGGAATTCAAAGAATATATGGGGGTTACGTGCACCCACAATTTTTGCTACTGCTATACAGTGCCATTGTCTCACTGGGAATTCAAAGAATATATTGGGGTTATGTGCACCCACAATTTTTACTACTGGTATACAGTGCCATTGTCTGACTGGGAATTCAAAGAATATATGGGGGTTATGTGCACCCACAATTTTTGCTACTGCTATACAGTGCCATTGTCTGACTGGGAATTCAAAGAATATATGGGGGTTACGTGCACCCACAATTTTTGCTACTGCTATACAGTTCCATTGTCTCACTGGGAATTCAAAGAATATATGGGGGTTATGTGCACCCACAATTTTTACTACTGGTATATAGTGCCATTGTCTGACTGGGAATTCAAAGAATATATGGGGGTTACGTGCACCCACAATTTTTGCTACTGCTATACAGTGCCATTGTCTGACTGGGAATTCAAAGAATATATGGGGGTTACGTGCACCCACAATTTTTGCTACTGCTATACAGTTCCATTGTCTGACTGGGAATTCAAAGAATATATTGGGGTTATGTGCACCCACTATTTTTAATACTGGTATACAGTGCCATTGTCTGACTGGGAATTCAAAGAATATATGGGGGTTATGTGCACCCACAATTTTTACTACTGGTATATAGTGCCATTGTCTGACTGGGAATTCAAAGAATATATGGGGGTTATGTGCACCCACAATTTTTACTACTGGTATATAGTGCCATTGTCTGACTGGGAATTCAAAGAATATATGGGGGTTATGTGCACCCACAATTTTTACTACTGGTATATAGTGCCATTGTCTGACTGGGAATTCAAAGAATATATGGGGGTTATGTGCACCCACAATTTTTACTACTGGTATACAGTGCCATTGTCTGACTGGGAATTCAAAGAATATATGGGGGTTACGTGCACCCACAATTTTTGCTACTGCTATACAGTGCCATTGTCTCACTGGGAATTCAAAGAATATATTGGGGTTATGTGCACCCGCAATTTTTACTACTGGTATATAGTGCCATTGTCTGACTGGGAATTCAAAGAATATATGGGGGTTATGTGCACCCACAATTTTTACTACTGGTATATAGTGCCATTGTCTGACTGGGAATTCAAAGAATATATGGGGGTTACGTGCACCCACAATTTTTGCTACTGGTATACAGTGCCATTGTCTCACTGGGAATTCCACAAATAATTTGGGGATTCATTCACCCTACATCTCAGGCTCTTGCCATATTCACCCAGGTTGTCAGTGCTGCACCAGCTTGTTCCCAGACAGCTCGGCCCGAAAAACACGTTACCTATATAGAGGATTTGGACAATGAAGACAACATGTTCTAAATCTAATGTCTGCACCTTCTCCAGAATTAAAATAAAGGCAGCGTTTAACTTTCAAATAGCACTGCACAAAGGAAGAGCTTATCAGCTTGTCTCATGACATGCTACTGAAAAGTTTCATTTGTGTATCTTAATGTAAATATAGTTGTATAAGCTTTTTGGGTTTTAGGCACTGCCAAGTTATTTATTACCACCCGCTCCCTTATAATGATGATGACGCCAAAGTCACTGTGGGTGTTCAGAGCTCACAGCTTTGGGTGACATTTGTCTTGCTCTCTGTCGGTACCAGCTGTCTTTTTGGATACCGTAAAGTTATGTTGACTTTATCAACAGCTATAGAAGCTTTAGCCAGGTTGTGACGGTGTGTAACCCTAACAACACTAAGTGGGATACACATTAATAGTCAGTCTATGTACGCTAAACGTATCACTGAAGTAATTTTTTTTCCCTCTCCCCTAATATAAGAAAGGAACAGACATTAGACCTAGACCGGGGTTTGAGGCTTGAAAAAATCCAGTATTATTTGTTCTTCATGATGTGAAATATGTGTTGAAAAGCAACCCAAGATGAAGTCAGCCATGTGTGCCAGTGTGTTACTTGGCATGCCTTTGCTGGCCCCAACTGTAAGGGTCACTCTCCATTTCCTCCATTTTCCACTCCCCTTCACACCATTTGTGGTGAAGCAATGGGATGCACTGAAGTGCACCCTCTAGCCTCGTGTGGGATAGGGACATCAGATGCCACTCCAACCCCCTCGTCTTCCTCCGCCAGCCAACGGTGCGAAGATGAGAGGAGTGTGCTCTGAATGTTTTCTGCCTAGCAGAGGCTAGTTCTCACTTACGAAAATGGCCCCACTTTGACCTGTATATCAGGCACAATGGTGTAGGTTTCAAAGAAACATGGCACCAACAAGTTGGAAAACGTGGGCCATGCGTGGACCGTGTTTGAGTCTGGCAAGCTCCAGATCTGCTACCAGGTTCCAGCCATTATCACAGGCGCAAAAATGCCAGGCCCCAGGTGTAGCAGGGAAAAAAAAATGCCATCTCAGCCAGGATGGCATCCCTGACCTCGGAGGCACTGTGCTGTCTGTCCCCCAAGCTGATCAGTTTCAGCACGGCCTACTGACATCTCCCCATGCCAGTGTTACAGTGTTTTCCGCTAGTAGCTGGGGTGGAGGTTGCAGCTTCGTAGGGTTTCAGTCTACTCCTGCCATGAATTTTGGCCTGGGAGAGGAGATAGGCCACCCCAGTTTGCACCCGGGGAACAGACTCCACCACATTCACCCTGCCTGTCATTAAAGATAAGCACTGCAGCATCCCTGACCACAGGCGCTTGTCCATGTGTCGGTGGTCAAGTGGACCTTGCAGCAAAGCGCAGAGCTCTGGGCCCGACTGATGTTATGGGACACATGCAGGCGCAAGGCAGAGACAGCACACCAAGAGAAGTAGTAACGGCTAGGCCCAGCATAGGGAGGTGCCCCAGCTGCCATCTGCTGACGGAAGGCCTGGGTCTCCAGAAGCATAAACAAACACCAACATCTCCAGGGCCAGCAGTTTATCGATGAGGCTGTTACAGGCTTGGGCATGGGGGTGGGTTGTATTGTACTTCTGCCTGCAATGAAAAGCTTGGGAAATGTGGAGTGGCTGGGAAGAGGCGCATGATGGTGCGGGCAAAAGGAGAAATGGCAGGAAAAGGTGAGGATAAGGGTGAACTCCCCAAAGTGTCAGAGGCAGATGTGGAGGTGTCCTGGCTCCTGGTCTGGACTGCAGCGCCAGCCCTGTCAACAGTGGAAGAGGCAGTGGCCGCCAGGCCAAACGACGATTATCCTGCGCTTGCTCTCACCCACTGAGCCCAGGGCTTGCCTTCCAAATGATGGCACCTGCAAGAGGTGGTGAGATTCCTCTCCGCAGATCTCCAAACCATCTTGGACTTGCAAATTGCACTAAATTTGTCATGTAACTGACATGTATATGATGAGTCTATCCATTGTCTGTTCATTTTGGTGAAAGTCAGCCTGTCAGCTGACAGACAGCTGTGCTTGTCAGTGATGATGTCACCGGCTGCTTGTACCCCCAGTTTTTGCTGCTTAGCTTGCCTCCACATCCACACTGCTTTTGCCCCTACACATCACCCCTATCCATGCCTGTGCCTCTAGCCATAAGTCTGCCACCCATGGAAACTCATGGTGCAGAAAGTGAGGGAGCTGACTCTGAGGAACCCTTGGGTTTTGTAGCTGGTACTCCATCAAAGGTCTCTGCTGCTCACACACCCTGCTGAACATACGGTATCTAGGGTTAGAGCGTGTGGTGACCTCGCACAACAGTAGGTGCTTCAGGCAGATGTAGGCCTTGCTGGAGTGTATTGCGGCTAGCTCCAGGTACTGTAGACTTGGGAAAGTGGGTGTCCAAGTGCCGCACTTTCACCCTTAGCTCAGCTAATTTGGGGTAAGTTTTTAAAAATCATTGCACCACTACATTGAACATGTGGGCCAGGCATGGAACGTGTTGGAGGCTGGCAAGCTCCAGAGCCCTCCAACAAGCTAAAAAACCTGGCCCCAGGGGCAGCGGGGATAAACAAATTGCCATCTCATCCAGGATGGCATCCCTGACCTCAGAGGCAGTGTGCTGTCCGTCTCCCAAGCTGATGAGCTTTAGCCCAGCCTGCTGACATCTCCCCACACCAGTGTTGCAGCGTTTTCAGCTCGTAGCTGGGGTCAATCTAACAGCGGAGGAGGAGGAGGGTGGTGTTTCAGCCCTCCTCCCAGGAATGTTTTGTGGGGAAACAAGTCAGGAAAATTCTTGAAACGGGAGAGTTTTGCATCTTTGCCCTTGCTGCCTATGGACATCCCTTTGCCTCTAGCCACCATTTTCCCTGCTTTGCTTGCCTCCACATCCACACTGCTTTTGCCCCTAGACATCACCCCAGTCCATGCCTTAGCTTGTACCCCCAGTTTTTCCTGCTTAGCTTGCCTCCACATCCACACTGCTTTTGCCCCTAGACATCACCCCAGTCCATGCCTTAGCTTGTACCCCCAGTTTTTCCTGCTTAGCTTGCCTCCACATCCACACTGCTTTTGCCCCTAGACATCATCCCTATCCATGCCTCTTCCCCTAGCCATAACTCTGCCACCCCTGGAAACTCATGGTGCAGAAACTTTGGTTGCTGACTTTGAGGAACCCTTGGGTTTTGTAGATGGAACTCCATCAAAGGTCTGTGCAGCTCACACACCCTGCTCAAGATATGGTATTGTAGGGTTTCAGCGTGTGTGAATGACGGACAACAGCCTGTGTTTGGACAGATGTAGGCCTTGCTAGAGTGTTTTTAGGCTAGCAGCGACTCCTGTGCACTTGCAAAAGTGGGCGCACAAGCGCCGCATTTTCAACAGTAGCTTCGGTACATTTGGGTATGTTTTTAAAAAACTTTGCACCACTAGGTTAGACGTGGGCCAAACATGGAACGTGTTGGAGGCTGGCAAGCTCCAGAGCCGCTACCAGGTTCCAGCCATTATCACAGGCGTAAAAATGCCAGGCCCCAGGTGTAGCAGGGAAAAAAAAATGCCATCTCAGCCAGGATGGCATCCCTGACCTCGGAGGCACTGTGCTGTCTGTCCCCCAAGCTGATGAGCTTCAGCACCGCCTGCTGACGTCTCCCCACACCAGTGTTTTAGCGTTTGCCGCTAGTAGCTGTGGTGGAGGTTGCAGCGTCGTAGGGTTTCAGTCTACTCCTGCCATGAATTTTGGCCTGGGAGAGGAGATAGGCCACCCCAGTTTGCACCCGGGGAACAGACTCCACCACATTCACCCTGCCTGTCATTAAAGATAAGCACTGCAGCATCCCTGACCACAGGCGCTTGTCCAAGTGTCGGTGGTCAAGTGGACCTTGCAGCAAAGCGCGGAACTAAGGGCCCACCTGATGTTGAGTGACACGTGCTGGTGCAAGGCGGGGACGCCACACCGGGAGAAGTTGAGACGGCTAGGGACGGCATAGTGAGGTGCCACAGTTGCCATCAGGTCCGGGAAGGCGGGAGTTTCAACAAGCCGGAACGCCAACCTCTCCTGGGCCAGCAGTTTAGCGATGTTGGCGTTCTAGGCTTGCGTGGGTGGGTGGTTAGCGGTGTATTTCTGCCGGCGCTCCAATGTCTGAGAGATGGTGGGTTGTTGTAAAGAAGCGCCTGATGGTGCCTTTGATGGTGCAGGAGAAGGAGATAAGACAGAAACAAGGGAGGATGAGGGAGAAGTCAACAAAGTGGCGGAGGCAGATGAAGTGATGTCCTGGCTCGTCCTCTGGAGTGCATCGCCAGCACTGTGAGCAGAGGCAGTGGCATGAACGGCGGGCGACGTTTGTCCTGCCGTTGCTGCCTGCCACTGATTCCATTGCTTGGATTCCAAATGACGGTGCATTGAAGTGGTGGACAGGTTGCTCTTCTCAGGGCCCCTACTCGATTTCGAGAGGCAAATTGTGTAGACGACACTATATCTGTCCTCGGCGCATTCCTTGAAAAAACTCTACACCTTCAAGAAACGTGCCCTCGATGGGGGAGTTTTTCTGGGCTGGGTACAAAAGGGAACATCTTCGGACATTCCGGGTCTGGCCTGGCTTCGGCAAAGCAGCTGACCTCTGCCTCTGGACATGTCTCTGCCTCTAGCTACCCTTTTTGGTGCTGCACCTGCCTCAACATCCACACTACTTTCCCAGCTTGACATCTGCCTTGTCCAGGTGGGGTCGGTGTCCTCGTCGTCCACCACCTCCTCTTCCAACTCCTGTCTCGCCTCCTCCTCCTGCACAATGCGCATGTCAACTGGCTGCCCTGACAGCAACTGCGTCTCATCGTCGTCGATGAGGGTGGGTTGCTGGTCATCCGCCACCAAATCGACCGGAGATGGAATGGAGGAGACTCTAGTGTTTGAGCATCTGGACACAGATACTCGTCTGTTAGGTCCGTGGAATCGCGAAATGGAGGGGCAGGTTGCGGTACGGTCAAAGGAAGGGAGAACAGCTCTGGGGAGCAGGGACAGTTGGGGTTATTGTTCTGGGAAGATTGGGAATTTTGGGTGGAAGGAGGACAAGACTGTTGGGTAAGAGGAGGTAGAGGCTGCCTGGCTGGTGGACAATGTGCTTTAAGCGTTATCCGACAGCCATTGCAAGACCTGTTCCTGGTTCTCGGGCCTACTAATCTTTGTACCATTCAGCCTAGTTAATGTGGAACTTTTGTGCAAAGCGCAGAACTTAGGGCCCGCCTGATGTTAAGGGACACACGCTGGTACAAGGCTCAACTCACCCTAAGTGCCAAAAACACTGCTGGTGCAAGGCTCTACTCATGCCAAGGGCCTCAATCTCTGCTGGTAGCTCAGCTTAAGGTCATGTAACTTTGTTTGGAAGGGCTCATGTTAAGGGCTAGAAAAGTGAATTTTGGAAGGTCTTACCACATATCACACACACACACACACACACACACACACACACACACACACACACACACACACACACACACACACACACACACACACTCAAAATGACAGTTAAGGGTGAGGGCTTTTGGAATTCCCATTGCCTATTCCATTTGTGGTTGTCATGGGGAACGTGATTTAAAGGGGTGGTTGTTACTGTTTGTTGAGCTTAAATTGGGGTTTGTGTCCATCCATTTGGGGAGTAAAGAAGGTTTCCAGGTATTTTCCCACTTTGATAGAGGTTTTTTTGAATGTGGAAAGTGTGTAGTTGTTAGGCAGTGATGTTGGGGTAATAGAGGGTCTTTGGTGTGTTAGATGCCCCCAGACATGCTTCCCCTGCTGTCCCAGTGTCATTCCAGAGGTGTTGGCATCATTTCCTGGGGTGTCATAGTGGACTTGGTGACCCTCCAGACACGGATTTGGGTTTCCCCCTTAACGAGTATCTGTTCCCCATAGACTATAATGGGGTTCGAAACCCGTTCGAACACATGAACATTGAGCGGCTGTTCGAATCGAATTTCGAACCTCGAACATTTTAGTGTTCGCTCATCTCTAAATACTACTACTACTATTCGCAGTAAATATTCGATTCAGAGCCAGAGTTGCTTGGCCGAATGCTATACAGTGTACAGCATTTGGCCAATCAACGCTGGTTCTGCTGGAGGCTTGTCTGTGAGGAGGCGGAGTCTAAGATTGGACCACAGCAGTCTCCATTGTGGTCAGATTTTAGACTCCGCCTCCTCACAGACGAGCCTCCGGCAGAACCAGCGTTGATTGGCTGAATGCTGTACACTGGCCAATCAACGCTGGTCAATGCATTCCTATGAGAAAAAGTAAGGTCCCTCATAACAGCAAGCTGCCAGCTCTCCTGACTAGCAAGGATAAGCCTGCTGCAGAACCAGAGTTGATTTGCCGCAGGCTTGTCTTTGCTAGTTGGGAGAGCTGGCAGCTTGCGGTTACGAGGGAGCTTACTTTTTATCAGCGCAACTGCATAATGGGATCCGTGCGCTTTAACTGCACAGCGCTGCTCCTAAACACTCTACTCCTGCTATTCGTGGACTTGGTGACTCTCCTTTAGTCGAATAGTGGTTTCCCCTGAAACGAGCATTTTTTCCCATAGACTATAATGGGATTTGATATTCGATCGAGTAGTCGAATATTGAGGCTCTACTCGAAACGAATATCGAATCTCAAATATTTCACTGTTCGCTCATCTCTAATCTTATCTTATCATATCATTTAACCCATTATGAGAATAAACAGATATACATTCAATATAAAATATAGATAATAAAAGTAGCCACAAACTGAGCATTTGTCTCAAATCATATAAAGTGGAGTCCCAGAATTCACATCTACCAGCTCTCAGGTTAGGTTTCTGATTCCTGGGGGTCCCATCACAGTCACATATGACAAAAATGAGGGTCCTATGTCCTCTAACTGGGGTAGTGGTCTAACCTGCATACCATCTCTCCATTTAAAGTCTATGTTCAACTGCCCAGGGTGCAACATCGTGGAGTTCTTGCTAACTGGGATAGGTCCAAGATGGCAGCCTCATTGGTCATGGAGGCTATTGTTGGCAAATCTTCTTACAATTTTATAGGTTTGGAGTGAGATGATGACACTGGGTCACCCGGGGTAGTTTCTTCTACTTGTCTCCAGTGTGATGATCTGTTGCATTACCCTTGACATCGGGTTCAGGATGGCGGTTCTGGACAGGCACAGCTTATGGCTTATTGGTATTGGTATATATATATCATCAGTTACAGAGCAACATGACGACACAATTCCCTTACAGTAGGAAATTCCATATGTATACTTTACACACAGAGACTGGAGTGGCCGTTGCTCTTAAACTGAATGGAAGGAGCACTTAGATGACCACATTCTCATTATCGGTAAAAGAACCCATTGTCACTCCTATGGATAGAGTATAAATAATTTTTGGGTTTATTTAAGCTCATTTAATGACAATAACAGTCTCGGAGATGTTATTTAAGCCGAATTACAGTTACTTATTTAGCGAAAATATATTTCTAAACAAATTAGACTTCATTAGAAAGTAAGCTTGTCATCTATCACAAGAACATCAAAGAAGAGCCTATCTGTAACGGTCTGCGGCGGTATTATTATACCTAAATATATACTTATACTAAAATACAAGGAGAATAAAATGATACGGTACATGCTATTTACAGCCCTCGTCTCTTTCAGGAGTATTTCTTACAGAGCATCTTGTACCCTTCTTAATCTTCAATGATTTTTCTTAGTACAATGTGTTTTTCTTGGTTAGCAGGGAAAGGATCCTGTCTATGATATTATTATAATGGAATTTGCAGCTATGGGTTTGTTCGCTGATGTTGGTCTGGTGTATAAGAATTTGACACCTAAGAAGTGGAAGAAGCAGTCTCAGCGATCCTTAACCTGACCTATGGTTTTGTTCTGTGATATCACATTGCATTGAGTTATCGGAGACGGTAAATAATGCTACATCTGTAATTCACAGTGGCAAAAAAAATGGGTTAATGGGATTCTACTAGAGATGAGCGAGTAGTGTTCGATCGAATACTACGGTATTCAAAATACTCGTACTCGATCGAACACTACTAGCTGTTCGAAGTTTAAGGTTCGATGCAGAACCAACATTGATTGGCAGAATGCTATACAGTCGGCCAATCAACGTTGGTTCTTCTCTTACCTTTCCGAAGTCTTCTCCACGCTGCGTCCCCGCGTCTTCTTCTGGCTGGAATTCACTCTGCCTAGGCATCCGTCCTAGGCAGAGCCGACTGCGCATGTGCGGGCCTGCCCTCGCATGTGCAGTCAGCTCTGCTAGGCCCTGATGCCTAGGCTGAGTGAATTCCAGCTGGAAGGCGCCGCAGGGGCACTGCGTCGGGAGAAGACTTCAAGCAGAATCCAGCCCGATCGTCACTGGTGGACTTGGTAAGTATGATTTTATCGAATGCTTCCTACCCCTGAAACGAGCATTTCCGCCCATAGTGTGCGGCTGTTCGAATCGGATTTCAAACCTTGGACATTTTAGTGTTCGCTCATCTCTAGATTCTACCATTAAAAAACTTTTTTCTGTGGATAACATGTCGGAAAAGTCTTTAGAAAGGCTATTCGTCTCTTACCTTAACATGTTATCATTGTAATTCAGTATAAGATAGTAGTCCCATGGGAAGGCAAGGACTTGTATCTTCATAGATGACTTGGAGTCTGGAGTCCCTGCTCATGGAACAGATAAACCTAAGTTAGGCTGGCCTAAAGAAAGCTCAATGATCTACAGTAAATCTATTTTGAAGTATCTACTTAGATTCCACATCTTTACAACCCAAGAACGGAAACCTAATCCACTTAAGAAAAATGGTTACTCGAGGAAACTTGCAGACCCATAGACTATAATGCGGAAAAATGTGGAGAGAAGAGTCCTGCCTGCTTGAATGGAGAATGAGTGCAGGTGTGAACCTAGCCAAAGTTTGGTCTGAAATTAATTTTCCCAAGGAACTTTGCAACTATTTGTGAAACAAATCTCTTGAGATCCACCAGTCCCTAGTCCTTATATATATTATCTCCCTTTGTGATCAACAACTGTTGTTGACTTCGAAAACTGTATTAAACACTTGAACATGTGAATCAGCCATATACCAATAGTCATATACCTGGTTCTTATTCTTAGGCTAGGTTTAAAATACCATTATCTAGAGTCCATTGATCTCATCCGTCTCTGTCTTAGAGTGATGCTTTCCACCATGTCCCAGTAGTCACAACACTGCCTTACCCATGCAGCCCCCTGTGGTTACAGACATGACTTATCCTCTCACCTGTAGTCACAGTGTGGCTTTCACCATTAGTTCCCTTTCACAGTAGAGGTGACCTCTTCACTAGTAGTCACAGCAGAGCTCCAGTACTCTACTGGTGACAACATTGTCTCTCCATACTTTTGGCTAAAACAGAATCCCCCTTTCCTCAATAGTCAAAGAATGGTCATGGCCTTCCCAATATTCTTAGCAGGGCTCCCTCCTGGTCACGCCCTCCCCAATAGTCTTAACAGGGCTCCCTCCTGGTCACGGCCTCCCCAATAGTCTTAGCAGGGCTTCCTCCTGGTCACGGCCTCCCCAATAGTCTTAGCAGGGCTCCCTCCTGCTCATGGCCTCCCCAATAGTCTTAGCAGGGCTCCCTCCTGGTCACGGCATCGCCCAATAGTCTTAGCAGGGCTCCCTCCTGGTCATGGCCTCCCCAATATTCTTAGCAGGGCTCCCTCCTGGTCATGGCCTCCCCAATAGTCTTAACAGGGCTCCCTCCTGGTCACGGCCTCCCCAATAGTCTTAACAGGGCTCCCTCCTGGTCACGGCCTCCCCAATAGTCTTAGCAGGGCTTCCTCCTGCTCATGGCCTCCCCAATAGTCTTAGCAGGGCTCCCTCCTGGTCACGGCATCCCCCAATATTCTTAGCAGGGCTCCCTCCTGGTCATGGCCTCCCCAATATTCTTAGCAGGGCTCCCTCCTGGTCACGGCCTCCCCAATAGTCTTAGCAGGGCTCCCTCCTTTCTCATTCAGCCCCAGCAGTCATATATTGCTTCCTCTTTACCCTAGCGTTTCTTTGTCTTTCCTGACCCACCGCTGAGCTCACATCCCCCTTCTGATCTGAAGTGCCTCCTATCTTGCCATCAGCGCTCACAACAAGACACCCTTACCCTTATATACTCACTTTCTTCATACTACCAGTCTGCTGTCAAGAATCAACCCTAATAGTAAATGATTCCAAAGTGCCGCTAACACAGTATCTTCCTTTCCCGAGATCAACGCAGGAGAAGCACGCAGAGCTGTCATCTTCTGACAACCCCTGTGTATTTTCTCTCTGCATGGTAGGATAGCTTTATGACCTTCTCTCCTGATGGTGGAAGACTGCCTGTACTCGATGACTATAGAAACACACCTACCGTGTCTTATAGAGCGAGTCTAATAACTAAGACCTTCTTAATCCCTTCATCTCTGGCATCTTAATGAATTATCAGACACTTTTTACAGTCAGAATACAATCATGTTTGTGGACCGTTAAAGGGGTTGTGGATGAAATGATAACAGAATGGGTTAATAAAATTAAAGAAACAATATTAACCCTACCAGGCCACTGATGCTCATGTTGTGACTCTTGGTCGCGGGGCAATAAGTGGCCACAGTGTTGACCTTGTTCAATCAATAGTTGGCTGAGCGGTATCAGAAGCACAAACCATGTTGGAGCGGGACTGGTGGGAATCGGTGACTATCGTTTCTCATATTTTTATTAACCCATTCTGAGCCTTTTTGTAAAACCTTTTTGTGTGTCAATAGGGACCAACATGTTGAAAGGATAGGTCATCAATAGGGTTGAGCGATCGGGATCGGAAAAGATCGGATTCCGATCGGCGATCGAGTAAATTTCACGATCGAGATCGGAATTCCGACCCAATCTTTTCCAGTGGGATCGAGATCGGAGGTTATCTCAAGATCGGCTCAACCCTAAAAGTGACTTTTCCCATAGAAAAGCATTGACTAGGGTTGAAGATTGGGATCGGAAAAGATCGGATTCCGATCGGTGATTGAGCAAATTTCACGATCGAGATTGGGATCAAGATCAGCTGGAAAATGATCGGAAATCAGATTTTAAAATCGATCTTGAAATCTCAAGATCGGCTCAACCCTAGTCATCAATACTAGTTTGGTGAAGGCCTGACCCCTGGAATCTGTTCTCAGCACAGAGAATAGATCAGGAAGCAGACAGCGCCGTTCTGTGTAGTGGCTGAACTGAGACATTGCAGCTTACTGCTTATTCAAGTGAATGGGAACTGATCTGTAGTACCTGATCTGGCCACTACACAAAGAATGGAGCTGTCTGCTTCCTGCTCTATTCTCTGTGTAATAGAACTGCTGATCGGTGGGGGTGCTCGGTATCAGACTGATCTTATATTGATGACCTATCCTTAAAAAAAAAATAATAATAATAATTGTAGTCCATGAACTCCTTCAAAAAGAGGAAGAAGGAGAGGAATTGAAGACTTTTTTTAACCAATTTAAGTATTTTTAAACCTATTTTTTACTCCCTTTTTGACAGCTCTTTTATGTTATGTGTAATGTGGAGCTTCACCTTAGTATATTATGGCCAAAGTATATTGAATTTAGAATGTATTAAAGGCTGACAGCGATCCTGTATTCCATTAATATATGATATTCTGGGTAGGACTCGGTTCCCACCCCATTACTAAAAATCACTGAACTGTGGACTGTTTTATCTGTTGTGGATTTTTCCATCATTTTTCGTCTCCAATTTGACACGAGTCTCCCCGTATAGGCGTCCATATCAACCATCCGTCTGCATGCGCCATTAAGAGTTAAACACTGATTGGGAAGTAATACCGAGTTGTGTGTGCAGGATCATCAAAATGCAATTGATTCATTAAAAAGCACTTAAAGTAACCTGGCAATGAGACAAGATTTCATACAGCGTGGCGAAATACCTAGTGTCAATTAAAATCTAATACCCCGAGGACTTCACATGAAATCCAGATCAGATACGCCGTCTCCCAGGGACATGCTGAGATTGGTGGAGGCTTCAAAGTAGTCTGAGCTGTGTGTGGTATTATAGCTCATGTCCTCGGCTTTGTTAACACAGCAGATACAAAGGTTGGTAAAAGACAAAAAGGAACACAGCGCTGGAATATAAAAAAGGGAGGGGGGCACATACTTCTGTAACTGACTAGTACTAACCTGTTCTTCGATTTTCGTCGCTTTAAAGTAAACTGACTGTAAGTTTTCTGCTATGCTAGGGTAAATGAATATTAACTATTTCCTATCACGTTCTAAAAAACTACAGTGTCAATTTTTTGGAACTTTTATTGAATTTTTTTAGACATTTTTAACATTCTTTTTGAATGATGTTGGCTTTGTTTACTGATTTATGGGATGTTCACAGGATAGGCCTTAAAGAGGACCTTTTATGTCCTCGGGCACATGCGGTTTTATATACCGCTAGAAAGCCAATGGTATGCTGTATTCAACAAACTATCGGCTTTCCCGTTCTGTGCGCTGGGGCAAGAAATATCGGTGCCCATACTGATATCTCTTCACTGTCAGAAGAGCGTTCCTGACAGTCTATCCAGGCTGTAAGGAACGCCCCTCCTGACAGTACTGTCCATAGCCCTATACTGTTAGAGGGGGCGTTCCTTACCGCCTAGCCATGAAGCTGAGCAGTGAGGAATGTCCCCCAGTACTAGTCTAAGGGTGAGTACTGTCAGGAGGAGGGGGGCTGTTCCTCACCGCTCAGCGTCATCACTGGGTGGTAAGGAATGCCCCCTCTGACAGTACAGGACTATGGACAGTACAGTCAGGCTGGGCGTTCCTCACAACCCCACTAGACTGTCAGGAACGCCATTCTGAAAGTGAAGAGCTATCGGTAACAACACTGATAGCTCTTCCCCCGGGACACATAACAGGAAAGCCAACAGTGCACTGAATTCAGCGCACTGTTGGTTTTTAGCAGTATATAAAACCAAATGTGCCCAAGGACATGAAAGGTCCTCTGTAAATGTCCAATAGATGCAGGTCCAATAGGGAGACCCATACCTATCTCCTGAATGTGGGATCACTCAGCCCTTACCCTTATTTATTTGCAGTGTATGCGCATGCGCGGTTCTCGCTATTCAAGTGGATTTCTGGGACTATAAAATGGATGACCTATCCTTAGGATAGATCATCAATATAATTTTAGCAGTGGTCTGGCACCTCTCATGATCACTGATCAACTGTTTCAAGAGGACATAGAATTTGGGCAATCACCACTTCCTCTTCTCAGATAGTGACATCACGTCCGTTAGTCACTCTGTCCCATTCAAATGAATGAGATTGAGCTGCAATACCAAGCAGAGCCACTATACCATATATGGCGCTATGTATGGTAAGCAGTGATGAGGCAGCAGTATTTGGATTGGATTAGCACCCCCCCCCACAAGCAGCTCATCGATGGGGTGCTGGCTCCCATGGGTCCATCCAATCTGGTACTGATGTGCCTAATTAATGGGTAAGTCATTTATGAAAGTTCTGCAAAAACGCTTTCACTGAGATGGGAAACACAGAAGCAGACAAGCCTGCTTATTCCAGAAATTCCCATAAAAGTAAATACAAACAGCTATCCAAATGCATGGCCATATTTATTCACCAATTGGAAGAACAGCAAGTGGCTGCCTCACCAGGTGGGATGGAGTTTGGAGGACCTTCATACTGGTCATAGGACCAAACCACACAGGTGGGATCCACAATCACAAGACCTTTATGGCAATAGCCTGTGTCTACTCTATACATGTTCTAGATGATGGTATTTCTTGGTACCCTAGGGTCTAATTGGTACCCTTGTTTTTTAGTCCTTCTGCTACACATCTGCTTGTTCCTGGTTCCTTATCCATCCACCAGGGGCGGATCCTGGGCCGGGCAAGCCGGGCAACCGCCCGGGGCCCCGCGGACGCCGATGAGCTGAATACATAGGTGTTTAAAGCAGGAGCTGTCAGCATTTGTAGCCGCGATGTGATGACGTCATATTGCGCCTACAATATGTGTATGAGGGAGAAAGCTGCGGGGGAGCGAGGGAAGGTGAGTGTGTTTTTTTTGTGTGTGTTAAACATTTAGATGGAAAATAATGTAGGGGGCCCATGAAACTGGGGGCAGATGAGGGAGGGGGGGGGGGAACGGCATGACACTGGGGCAGATGAAGGGGGAGAGAACAGTATGATGCAGGGGCAGATGAATAGAGGGAGAACGGCATGACACTGGGGCAGATGGAGGGGGGGGAGAACAGCATGACACTGGGGCAGATGGAGGGGGGAGAACGGCATGACACTGGGGCAGATGAAGGGGGGAGAATGGCATGACACTGGGGCAGATGAAGGGGGAGAACGGCATGATACTGGGGCAGATGAAGGGGGGAGAGAATGGCATGATACTGGGGCAGATGAAGGGGGAGAGAACAGCATGACATTGGGGCAGATGAAGGGGGGGAGAACGGCATGACACTGGGGCAGATGAAGGGGGGAGAACGGCATGACACTGGGGCAGAGACGGGGGGACATGAAACTGTGGGCAGATAAAGGGGGAGAATGGCATGAAACTGGGGACAGAAATAGAGGGGGGGACATGAAACTAGGGGTAATTTACGTGTGACTGTAGGAGGATTATACTGTGTGGAATCACATGAAAAATTAATGAGAATGGGCGGAGTCAACATAAAAGTGGGCGGGGCCTAATTTGCAGCACATTTTTATTCCCTCTTTTTAGTCTTCAACAGTTGGGAGGTACAGGTTAGAAGTGCAAGACCCCCCGGTAAGTAGGACCCCGCCAAAGTCAATTGCCCAGGGCCCTGCAAACCCTGGATCCGCCACTACCATCCACCTATAATATCCACCTTCGTATCATGACCAATGTGCATCATAGCATCATGCAAGGATTTATCAACTTCCAGTGCAATCTAGTTATTGGCATTACAATAACTCAGATAGCCCCTGTGACATGGAACATGCTACTGGGGTGAGAGATAGGCAAAGTAGGTATCCACCAAGGGCATCATTGAATCTGGGCTCAATATATGGATTTTGAAAAAATCTGCCTCCAGAAACATATTGTTAGTTTGGTGAGGAAAAATGGGAGGAGGAAAAAAGGATTTTAATGAATGATTATTAGAAATTTTTTGGGTTCACCACCCACAAATCATTATAGTGTAGGTTCTCTTCAGTTCCCAGAGTATATTAAGCGGGGGCCCAAGGAAGATGGAAACAAAATAAAGATCAATGGTCAACTTTCATCACCTTTCCCAGGTATTTGGTCTTCTATCCCAGTGTCTAGTCTTGAGACGCAAACTCTTCTGGCCACTTCAAAACATCATGATCTCAGTACGCCTCACATGATCCCATGATGTGTGTGTTCAGTGATGATGGAAGAGGCTGCAAAGAGCCCACAGCTGAAAACTGGATTCTGGGAAAGAAGACTGGTCACCCAAGTGAGGTGAGGAGAGGCGAACATCGGTATTTTTTTTGCTTTATCTGCACCTCCCTTGTACCTACATTTACTGAAGAGTCTTTAGGGAACACAAAGTATAATATTAGTATATTCAGTTTGGATCAAACTTATTTGCGAAACAAAACAGGTGGACAGTTCACAACAAGATGAAGCTCACAAGGTTTTCCCCTCTCGAATGAATAGAACCACGAGGGCTTGGGGCCTTCTCAACCCTCTTCCTTGAGTACCAGAGAGCTCAAAGAAAACAGAAAAAAACACCAAGCGGCCCATAGCATAACTTGGTTAATGTAACTATGTGGGTAAATATATGAGAAGAGAGGTCCTCACCTGGTTGGGAGGTGGACAGACCACAACTCCTTTGATAACATTGGAACCAATTTTTCAAAGGGTCCCTCTCTGGATGGGCTACAGCAGCACGATTCCTGACGCCCCAAAGGTGTAAATAAACAATGCAACACCCCGGACATAGGAATAATGGCTTCATTGGCAAACCCACACGCAACACATTTCAGGAATTTACAAGCCCTTTTTCAAGTGTTGCTGATCCGCTGAGCCAGATGCGTGAGAACCAAGAGAACTTCCTTCATTGTACTTGAAATTAGTTTTACTGTACCCAACCTCATTTCACCCCATCTTCCTCTTCTATTTTTCTGCTTTTTCTTCTTTTCTTGTTATTTGTATTTGTTTTGACAATTGTTGGGTCCAAGACGTAAGTTCTGCAAACAGAGAACAGAGTGTTGTAAAAGTGAGTGATGGGCGCAGCTCCATCTTGTCATTACGACTATGACATTGTCTATTATGTATAGATAAAACTGTAATAAGAAGGCTTACCGCTGGAGGGGAAGGAGAAGAAAGCAGAGAAATATGACATATTTTTATCTTGGAGAGATTTGAAAGGTCGTATGATTATAGTCTGAAGATTTACTTTTTTACAATGGACAGTACTTGAAATGAAAAATCTTCACTCCAGGTTTGCTAAAGATACAACATTCATCATAGTTTTATTTGTAGGTCCAAGACATTGGTTAGGTAACAGTGTCTATGTTTCTAGGACTTATAAGTCCTGCTGGTTCTTAATGGATTTAGCCATTAAAACCACCTTCCTTTATATTATGATGCCACCAAAATAGGTCTTACCCCTCAAAACATGAACCCCTCTTAAAGGTCTTGTATAGAGATGAGCGAGTAGTACTCGATCGAGTAGGTATTCGATTTAATACTACGGTATTCAAAATACTCGTACTCTATCGAATACCACTCGCTATTCAAATGTAAACGTTCGATGCAGAACCAGCATTGATTGGCCGAGTGCTATACAGTCGGTCAGTCAACGCTGTTTCTTCTCCTACCTTTAGAAGTCTTCTCCGTGCAGCTTCCCCGCGGCGTCTTCCGGCTATAATAGGGTTCGATATTCGATTCGAGTAGTCAAATATTGAGGGGCTACTCGAAACGAATATCGAACATTTTACTGTTCGCTCATCTCTAGTCTTGTACAGTCTGCCTATAGATCCTTTAAGACTAAGGAGCCACAGTGCGTAAACATTGCTTTTTTGTAGAATATTTTTCTGAGTGGAATGGGAAATATATAAGAAGTTCTTATACTTCTCCCTTCTGCTAAATCCATTTATGGCTTTGGATCAAAAAATTAAATCTGTAACAGAAAAGCTGCTTTTTTTGCGGGGCTACAGATTTAGTTTTACAGTCCCAGCAAAGTGGATGGGACTCTAGTGAATCCCAATTCCACTTTACAGTAACATATGTGCAGTGGACACGTTGCGATTTCCAAAACTGTTGCAGTTTTGGAAATTGCAGCATATCAATTATACCTACGAAAACATTGGTATTTTCCCTATAGGTATAACTTAAAAAGAAAGTCCGCAAAGGAAGCCTCTGCAAAGTTTCTGTGCAAAGCACTGGATACCACCTGGGGTCTTACCCATAGGCTGAGGCTCCACGTCACGTAAATTCAGTTGTTTTTTGTTGCAGAGTGTGTTGCGGTTTTTTGAGCTAAAGCCAAGAATGACTACAAAAGGAATGGGAATATGTAGGAAGTTCTTATACTTCTCCCTTCTGCTCAATTCCACTCCTGGTTTTGGCTCAAAAACTAGAGATGAGCGAACAGTGTTCTATCGAACTCATGTTCGATCGGATATTAGGCTGTTCGGCATGTTCGAATCGAATCGAACACCGCGTGGTAAAGTGCGCCATTACTCGATTCCCCTCCCACCTTCCCTGGCGCCTTTTTTGCTCCAATAACAGCGCAGGGTAGGTGGGACAGGAACTACGACACCGGTGACGTTGAAAAAAGTAGGCAAAACCCATTGGCTGCCGAAAACATGTGACCTCTAATTTAAAAGAACAGCGACGCCCAGGTTCGCGTCATTCTGAGCTTGCAATTCACCGAGGACGGAGGTTTCCGTCCAGCTAGCTAGGGCTTAGATTCTGGGTAGGCAGGGACAGGCTAGGATAGGAAGGAGAAGACAACCAACAGCTCTTATAAGAGCTAAATTCCAGGGAGAAGCTTGTCAGTGTAACGTGGCACTGACGGGCTCAATCGCCGCAACCCAGCTTTCCCAGGATCCTGAATGGAATACACTGTCAGTGTATTCCCGTATACCCGATATATACCCCCGATACCCGTTCCAACGGTGTGCCCCCCCACCTTCACCCCAGAAATACCCTGCAAGTCCCCTAGCAATAGAATTGGGGCTATATACACCCACAATTTTTACTACTGGTATACAGTGCCATTGTCTGACTGGGAATTCAAAGAATATATTGGGAATACAAATACCCTCATTTCTTGCTACTGCCATATAGTGCCAGTGTCTGACTGGGAATTCAAAGAATATATTGGGGTTACGTGCACCCACAATTTTTACTACTGGTATACAGTGCCATTGTCTGACTGGGAATTCAAAGAATATATTGGGAATACAAATACCCTCATTTCTTGCTACTGCCATATAGTGCCAGTGTCTGACTGGGAAATCAAAGAATATATTGGGGTTACGTGCACCCACAATTTTTACTACTGGTATACAGTGCCATTGTCTGACTGGGAATTCAAAGAATATATTGGGAATACAAATACCCTCATTTCTTGCTACTGCCATATAGTGCCAGTGTCTGACTGGTAATTCAAAGAATATATTGGGGTTACGTGCACCCACAATTTTTACTACTGGTATACAGTGCCATTGTCTGACTGGGAATTCAAAGAATATATTGGGGTTATAAATACCCTCATTTCTTGCTACTGCCATATAGTGCCAGTTTCTGACTGGGAATTCAAAGAATATATTGGGGTTACGTGCACCCACAATTTTTACTACTGGTATACAGTGCCATTGTCTGACTGGGAATTCAAAGAATATATTGGGGTTATAAATACCCTCATTTCTTGCTACTGCCATATAGTGCCAGTTTCTGACTGGTAATTCAAAGAATATATTGGGGTTACGTGCACCCACAATTTTTACTACTGGTATACAGTGCCATTGTCTGACTGGGAATTCAAAGAATATATTGGGAATACAAATACCCTCATTTCTTGCTACTGCCATATAGTGCCAGTGTCTGACTGGGAATTCAAAGAATATATTGGGGTTACGTGCACCCACAATTTTTACTACTGGTATACAGTGCCATTGTCTGACTGGGAATTCAAAGAATATATTGGGAATACAAATACCCTCATTTCTTGCTACTGCCATATAGTGCCAGTGTCTGACTGGGAATTCAAAGAATATATTGGGGTTACGTGCACCCACAATTTTTACTACTGGTATACAGTGCCATTGTCTGACTGGGAATTCAAAGAATATATTGGGAATACAAATACCCTCATTTCTTGCTACTGCCATATAGTGCCAGTGTCTGACTGGGAATTCAAAGAATATATTGGGGTTACGTGCACCCACAATTTTTACTACTGGTATACAGTGCCATTGTCTGACTGGGAATTCAAAGAATATATTGGGGTTATAAATACCCTCATTTCTTGCTACTGCCATATAGTGCCAGTTTCTGACTGGTAATTCAAAGAATATATTGGGGTTACGTGCACCCACAATTTTTACTACTGGTATACAGTGCCATTGTCTGACTGGGAATTCAAAGAATATATTGGGGTTATAAATACCCTCATTTCTTGCTACTGCCATATAGTGCCAGTTTCTGACTGGTAATTCAAAGAATATATTGGGGTTACGTGCACCCACAATTTTTACTACTGGTATACAGTGCCATTGTCTGACTGGGAATTCAAAGAATATATTGGGAATACAAATACCCTCATTTCTTGCTACTGCCATATAGTGCCAGTGTCTGACTGGGAATTCAAAGAATATATTGGGGTTACGTGCACCCACAATTTTTACTACTGGTATACAGTGCCATTGTCTGACTGGGAATTCAAAGAATATATTGGGAATACAAATACCCTCATTTCTTGCTACTGCCATATAGTGCCAGTGTCTGACTGGGAATTCAAAGAATATATTGAGGTTACGTGCACCCACAATTTTTACTACTGGTATACAGTGCCATTGTCTGACTGGGAATTCAAAGAATATATTGGGAATACAAATACCCTCATTTCTTGCTACTGCCATATAGTGCCAGTGTCTGACTGGGAATTCAAAGAATATATTGGGGTTACGTGCACCCACAATTTTTACTACTGGTATACAGTGCCATTGTCTGACTGGGAATTCAAAGAATATATTGGGGTTATAAATACCCTCATTTCTTGCTACTGCCATATAGTGCCAGTTTCTGACTGGTAATTCAAAGAATATATTGGGGTTACGTGCACCCACAATTTTTACTACTGGTATACAGTGCCATTGTCTGACTGGGAATTCAAAGAATATATTGGGGTTACGTGCACCCACAATTTTTACTACTGGTATACAGTGCCATTGTCTGACTGGGAATTCAAAGAATATATTGGGAATACAAATACCCTCATTTCTTGCTACTGCCATATAGTGCCAGTGTCTGACTGGGAAATCAAAGAATATATTGGGGTTACGTGCACCCACAATTTTTACTACTGGTATACAGTGCCAATTTCTAACTAGGAATTCAAAATGCGCAAGGCTCCCGGAAAGGGACGTGGACGAGGCCGTGGGCGAGGTCGGGGGAATGGTTCTGGGGAGCAAGGTAGCAGTGAAGCCACAGGGCGTCCCGTGCCTACTCCTGTGGGGCAGCAAGCATTGCGCCACTCCACAGTGCCAGGGTTGCTTGCCACATTAACTAAACTGCAGGGTACAAACCTTAGTAGGCCCGAGAACCAGGAACAGGTCTTGCAATGGCTGTCAGAGAACGCTTACAGCACATTGTCCAGCAGCCAGTCAGACTCTGCCTCCTCTCCTCCTATTACCCAACAGTCTTGTCTTCCTTCCTCCCAAAATTCCGAAGCTTTACAGAACAATAACCCAAACTGTCCCTGCTCCCCAGAGCTGTTCTCCGCTCCTTTCATTGTCCCTCAACCTGCCTCTCCACGTCACGATTCCACGAACCTAACAGAGGAGCATCTGTGTCCAGATGCTCAAACACTAGAGTCTCCTCCATCTCCGTTCGATTTGGTGGTGGATGACCAGCAACCCACCCTCATCGACGATGATGTGACGCAGTTGCCGTCAGGGCATCCAGTTGACCGGCGCATTGTGCGGGAGGAGGAGATGAGACAGGAGTTGGAAGAGGAAGTGGTGGATGATGAGGACACTGACCCGACCTGGACAGGGGGGATGTCAAGCGGGGAAAGTAGTGTGGATGTTGAGGCAGGTGCAGCACCAAAAAGGGTAGCTAGAGGCAGAGGCAGAGGTCAGCAGCTTAGGCGAAGCCAGGCCACACCCGGAATCTCCCAAGATGTTCCAGTTCGTACCCAGCCCCGAAAAAGTCCCACCTCGAGGGCACGTTTCTCGAAGGTGTGGAGTTTTTTCAAGGAATGCGCCGAGGACAGATATAGTGTTGTCTGCACAATTTGCCTCTCGAAATTGATTAGGGGCTCTGAGAAGAGCAACCTGTCCACCACTTCAATGCGCCGTCATTTGGAATCCAAGCACTGGAATCAGTGGCAGGCAGCAACGGCAGGACAAAGGCCGCCTGCCGTTCACGCCACTGCCACTGCCTCTGCCACTGCCTCTGCCTCTGCCACTGCCACTGCTGACTGTGCTGGCGATGCACTCCAGAGGACGAGCCAGGACACCACTTCATCTGCCTCCGCCACTTTGTTGACTTCTACCTCATCCTCCCCTGGTCCTGTCTTATCTCCTTCTCCTGCACCATCAAAGGCACCATCAGGCGTTTCTTTACAACAACCCACCATCTCTCAGACATTGGAGCGGCGGCAGAAATACACTGCTAACCACCCACACGCGCAAGCCTTGAACGCCAACATCGCTAAACTGCTGGCCCAGGAGATGTTGGCGTTCCGGCTTGTTGAAACTCCCGCCTTCCTGGACCTGATGGCAACTGCGGCACCTCGCTATGCCGTCCCTAGCCGTCACTACTTCTCCCGGTGTGCCGTCCCCGCCTTGCACCAGCACGTGTCACTCAACATCAGGCGGGCCCTTAGTTCCGCGCTTTGCACAAAGGTCCACTTGACCACCGACGCGTGGACAAGTGCATGCGGACAGGGACGCTACATTTCACTGACGGCACACTGGGTGAATGTAGTTGAGGCTGGGACTGCTTCCCAAACTGGCCCGGTGTACCTCGTCTCCCCGCCTAACATTCCTGGCAGGGACACGAGAAGAACACCCCCCTCCTCCTCCTCCTCTACCGCCTCCTCCTCCGCCACCGCCTCCTCCTCCGCCACCGCCTCCTCCTCCGCTGTTAGATTGACCCCAGCTACGAGTTGGAAACGTTGCAGCACTGGCGTTGGTAGACGTCAGCAGGCTGTGCTGAAGCTGATCAGCTTGGGGGACAGACAGCACACTGCCTCCGAGGTGAGGGATGCCCTCCTCGATGAGACGGCAATATGGTTTGAGCCGCTGCACCTGGGCCCAGGCATGGTCGTTTGTGATAACGGCCGGAACCTGGTAGCAGCTCTGGAGCTTGCCGGACTCCAACATGTTCCATGCCTGGCCCACGTCTTCAACCTAGTGGTGCAACGTTTCCTAAAGAGCTACCCCAATGTTCCAGAGCTACTGGTGAAAGTGCGGCGCATGTGCGCCCACTTTCGCAAGTCGACAGTAGCCGCTGCTAGCTTAAAATCTCTCCAGCAACGCCTGCATGTGCCACAACACCGGCTTTTGTGCGACGTCCCCACACGCTGGAACTCAACGTTTCAGATGTTGAATAGAGTGGTTGAGCAGCAGAGACCTTTGATGGAATACCAGCTACAAAACCCTAGGGTGCCACAAAGTCAGCTGCCTCAGTTTCACATCCATGAGTGGCCATGGATGAGAGACCTTTGTGACATCCTACGGGTCTTTGAGGAGTCCACAAGGAGGGTGAGCTCTGAGGATGCGATGGTGAGCCTTACAATCCCGCTCTTGTGTGTTCTGAGAGAATCCCTGATTGACATCAGGGATAACTCAGATCACACAGAGGAGTTAGGGATAGCATCCGATCCGTCACAGCTGGAGAGTAGGTCCACACATCTGTCCGCTTCACTGCGTTTAATGGAGGAGGAGGAGGAGGAGGAGGAGGAAGAAGAGTTGTCCGATGATGTGATGGTGATACAGGAGGCTTCCGGGCAACTTCGAATCGTCCCATTGTTGCAGCGCGGATGGGTAGACATGGAGGATGAGGAGGAAATGGAGATTGAACTTTCCGGTGGGGCCAGAGGAGTCATGCCAACTAACACTGTGGCAGACATGGCTGAGTTCATGTTGGGGTGCTTTACAACCGACAAGCGTATTGTCAAAATCATGGAGGACAACCAGTACTGGATCTTTGCTATCCTTGACCCCCGGTATAAAAACAACATCTCGTCTTTTATTCCGGTAGAGGGGAGGGCCAATCGCATCAATGCTTGCCACAGGCAATTGGTGCAGAATATGATGGAGATGTTTCCAGCATGTGACGTTGGCGGCAGGGAGGGCAGTTCCTCCAGTAGGCAACCAAGTTCTCACCGGTCCACACAAACGAGGGGCACACTGTCTAAGGTCTGGGACACCTTGATGGCACCCCCTCGCCAAAGTGCCGCCACGGAGGGTCCTAGTGTCACCAGGCGTGAGAAGTATAGGCGCATGTTGCGGGAATACCTTTCCGACCACAGCCCTGTCCTCTCCGACCCCTCTGCGCCTTACACGTATTGGGTGTCGAAGTTGGACCTGTGGCTTGAACTTGCCCTATATGCCTTGGAGGTGCTGTCCTGTCCTGCCGCCAGCGTCCTATCTGAGAGGGTGTTCAGTGCAGCCGGTGGCATCATCACTGACAAGCGCACCCGTCTGTCAGCTGAGAGTGCCGACCGGCTCACTTTGATAAAAATGAACCACCACTGGATAGAGCCTTCATTTTTGTGCCCACCTGTGTAAAGCACCCCAACATGAAACTCCATGTCTGTACTCAACCTCTCCAATTCCTCCGCATCCTCATACTCATCCACCATAAGCGTTGCACAATTCTGCTAATACTAGGCTCCCTCCAACATGATTTCCCCCAACTCTGCTGGTTAGAGGCTCCCTCCACCCTGATTTCCACCAACTCTGCTGGTTAGAGGCTCCCTCCACCCTGCTTTCCCACAACTCTGCTGGTTAGAGGCTCCTTCCACCATGAATTTGCCCAAACTGGGCTGTTTAGAGGCTCCCTCCACCATGAATTGGTCCAAACTGGGCTGGTTAGAGGCTCCCTCCACCATTAATTGGTCCAAACTGGGCTGGTTAGAGGCTCCCTCCACCATGAATTTGCCCAAACTGGGCTGTTTAGAGGCTCCCTCCACCATGAATTTGCCCAAACTGGGCTGTTTAGAGGCTCCCTCCACCATGAATTGGTCCAAACTGGGTTTTTTAGAGGCTCCCTCCACCATGAATTGGTCCAAACTGGGCTGGTTAGAGGCTCCCTCCACCATGAATTGGTCCAAACTGGGGTGGTTAGAGGCTCCCTCCACCATTAATTGGTCCAAACTGGGCTGGTTAGAGGCTCCCTCCACCATTAATTGGTCCAAACTGGGCTGGTTAGAGGCTCCCTCCACCATTAATTGGTCCAAACTGGGCTGGTTAGAGGCTCCCTCCACCATGAATTTGCCCAAACTGGGCTGTTTAGAGGCTCCCTCCACCATGAATTTGCCCAAACTGGGCTGGTTAGAGGCTCCCTCCACCATGAATTGGTCCAAACTGGGGTTTTTAGAGGCTCCCTCCACCATGAATTGGTCCAAACTTGGCTGTTTAGAGGCTCCCTCCACCATGAATTGGTCCAAACTGGGGTGGTTAGAGGCTCCCTCCACCATTAATTGGTCCAAACTGGGCTGGTTAGAGGCTCCCTCCACCATTAATTGGTCCAAACTGGGCTGGTTAGAGGCTCCCTCCACCATGAATTGGTCCAAACTGGGTTTTTTAGAGGCTCCCTCCACCATGAATTTGCCCAAACTGGGCTGTTTAGAGGCTCCCTCCACCATGAATTGGTCCAAACTGGGCTGGTTAGAGGCTCCCTCCACCATGAATTTCCCAAAACTTGGCTGTTTAGAGGCTCCCTCCACCATTAATTGGTCCAAACTGGGCTGGTTAGAGGCTCCCTCCACCATGAATTGGTCCAAACTGGGGTTTTTAGAGGCTCCCTCCACCATGAATTGGTCCAAACTTGGCTGTTTAGAGGCTCCCTCCACCATGAATTGGTCCAAACTGGGGTGGTTAGAGGCTCCCTCCACCATTAATTGGTCCAAACTGGGCTGGTTAGAGGCTCCCTCCACCATTAATTGGTCCAAACTGGGCTGGTTAGAGGCTCCCTCCACCATGAATTTGCCCAAACTGGGCTGTTTAGAGGCTCCCTCCACCATGAATTGGTCCAAACGGGTTTTTAGAGGCTCCCTTCACCATGAATTGGTCCAAACTTGGCTGTTTAGAGGCTCCCTCCACCATGAATTGGTCCAAACTGGGGTGGTTAGAGGCTCCCTCCACCATTAATTGGTCCAAACTGGGCTGGTTAGAGGCTCCCTCCACCATTAATTGGTCCAAACTGGGCTGGTTAGAGGCTCCCTCCACCATGAATTGGTCCAAACTGGGTTTTTTAGAGGCTCCCTCCACCATGAATTTGCCCAAACTGGGCTGTTTAGAGGCTCCCTCCACCATGAATTGGTCCAAACTGGGGTGGTTAGAGGCTCCCTCCACCATTAATTGGTCCAAACTGGGCTGGTTAGAGGCTCCCTCCACCAT
This sequence comes from Leptodactylus fuscus, assembly GCF_031893055.1. Lineage (NCBI taxonomy): Eukaryota > Metazoa > Chordata > Amphibia > Anura > Leptodactylidae > Leptodactylus > Leptodactylus fuscus. Next base: position 155,454,491 of record NC_134270.1, on the reverse strand, counting down.
GAATTGGTCCAAACTGGGGTTTTTAGAGGCTCCCTCCACCATGAATTGGTCCAAACTTGGCTGTTTAGAGGCTCCCTCCACCATGAATTGGTCCAAACTGGGGTGGTTAGAGGCTCCCTCCACCATTAATTGGTCCAAACTGGGCTGGTTAGAGGCTCCCTCCACCATTAATTGGTCCAAACTGGGCTGGTTAGAGGCTCCCTCCACCATGAATTTGCCCAAACTGGGCTGTTTAGAGGCTCCCTCCACCATGAATTTGCCCAAACTGGGCTGGTTAGAGGCTCCCTCCACCATGAATTGGTCCAAACGGGTTTTTAGAGGCTCCCTTCACCATGAATTGGTCCAAACTTGGCTGTTTAGAGGCTCCCTCCACCATGAATTGGTCCAAACTGGGGTGGTTAGAGGCTCCCTCCACCATTAATTGGTCCAAACTGGGCTGGTTAGAGGCTCCCTCCACCATTAATTGGTCCAAACTGGGCTGGTTAGAGGCTCCCTCCACCATGAATTGGTCCAAACTGGGGTTTTTAGAGGCTCCCTCCACCATGAATTGGTCCAAACTTGGCTGTTTAGAGGCTCCCTCCACCATGAATTGGTCCAAACTGGGGTGGTTAGAGGCTCCCTCCACCATTAATTGGTCCAAACTGGGCTGGTTAGAGGCTCCCTCCACCATTAATTGGTCCAAACTGGGCTGGTTAGAGGCTCCCTCCACCATTAATTTGCCCAAACTGGGCTGTTTAGAGGCTCCCTCCACCATGAATTTGCCCAAACTGGGCTGGTTAGAGGCTCCCTCCACCATGAATTGGTCCAAACGGGTTTTTAGAGGCTCCCTTCACCATGAATTGGTCCAAACTTGGCTGTTTAGAGGCTCCCTCCACCATGAATTGGTCCAAACTGGGGTGGTTAGAGGCTCCCTCCACCATTAATTGGTCCAAACTGGGCTGGTTAGAGGCTCCCTCCACCATTAATTGGTCCAAACTGGGCTGGTTAGAGGCTCCCTCCACCATGAATTGGTCCAAACTTGGCTGTTTAGAGTCTCCCTCCACCATTAATTGGTCCAAACTGGGCTGGTTAGAGGCTCCCTCCACCATGAATTGGTCCAAACTGGGGTGGTTAGAGGCTCCCTCCACCATGAATTTGCCCAAACTGGGCTGTTTAGAGGCTCCCTCCACCATGAATTGGTCCAAACTGGGTTTTTTAGAGGCTCCCTCCACCATGAATTGGTCCAAACTGGGCTGGTTAGAGGCTCCCTCCACCATGAATTGGTCCAAACTGGGGTGGTTAGAGGCTCCCTCCACCATTAATTGGTCCAAACTGGGCTGGTTAGAGGCTCCCTCCACCATTAATTGGTCCAAACTGGGCTGGTTAGAGGCTCCCTCCACCATTAATTGGTCCAAACTGGGCTGGTTAGAGGCTCCCTCCACCATGAATTTGCCCAAACTGGGCTGTTTAGAGGCTCCCTCCACCATGAATTTGCCCAAACTGGGCTGGTTAGAGGCTCCCTCCACCATGAATTGGTCCAAACTGGGGTTTTTAGAGGCTCCCTCCACCATGAATTGGTCCAAACTTGGCTGTTTAGAGGCTCCCTCCACCATTAATTGGTCCAAACTGGGCTGGTTAGAGGCTCCCTCCACCATGAATTGGTCCAAACTGGGTTTTTTAGAGGCTCCCTCCACCATGAATTTGCCCAAACTGGGCTGTTTAGAGGCTCCCTCCACCATGAATTGGTCCAAACTGGGGTGGTTAGAGGCTCCCTCCACCATTAATTGGTCCAAACTGGGCTGGTTAGAGGCTCCCTCCACCATTAATTGGTCCAAACTGGGCTGGTTAGAGGCTCCCTCCACCATGAATTTGCCCAAACTGGGCTGGTTAGAGGCTCCCTCCACTATGAATTGGTCCAAACTGGGTTTTTTAGAGGCTCCCTCCACCATGAATTTGCCCAAACTGGGCTGGTTAGAGGCTCCCTCCACCATGAATTGGTCCAAACTGGGGTTTTTAGAGGCTCCCTCCACCATGAATTTGCCCAAACTCTGCTGGTTAGAGGCTCAATCCACCCTGATTTTCAAAACAAATGTTGGTGCCAACCTCAACTTACTACAAGGGCCAAATTCACTGCTGGTGACAAGCTCTCCTCACTGCAAGTGCCAAATACACATGTTTCAAGGTGTTTTCCTACTGTCAGAGAGGTGGTATTGAGTGTGTAAAGTGTGTAGTTGTTAGGCTGTGATGTTGGGGTAATAGAGGGTCTTTGGTGTGTTAGATGCCCCCAGACATGCTTCCCCTGCTGTCCCAGTGTCATTCCAGAGGTGTTGGCATCATTTCCTGGGGTGTCATAGTGGACTTGGTGACCCTCCAGACACGGATTTGGGTTTCCCCCTTAACGAGTATCTGTTCCCCATAGACTATAATGGGGTTCGAAACCCGTTCGAACACACGAACATTGAGCGGCTGTTCGAATCGAATTTCGAACCTCGAACATTTTAGTGTTCGCTCATCTCTATCAAAAACCACAGCAAAATCTGCAACAAAAAAAAAGCTGTGTTTTCACAGCATGGGGCCTCCGCCTTAAACAATTTTCCGGTACCCACCTGCTGAAAACCAATCAATAGAGATGAATTTTCTAAAAATTAATTTTTCAAAAAATTAATTTTTCAAAATTTCAATTGTATCTACTGAACCCAAAATTGATTGAGGTTCACCACTCATGATTCAATATTATACTTTGGGGGCTCTTTCGACTCCGGAGTACAACAAGCAGAGGCCTACACTTTCTTGGCTCCATTGTGGTATCCATCCTCTTGAGCAGACCTGGGCAATGTCCGGCCCGCAGGCCACATCCGGCCCTCTGACTGCTTCTATGCGGCCCGCATAGCTAGTGGAGTTTTTTTCAAGGACCTGTGATGATGTCATCACAGCCTATCACCAGGATAGGCTATGACTCCTTAGTGGGCGGAGCCACACAGGACTGTGTGCTTGATGCAAGCTACTGGCAATGGAGGCTGCTGGATGATAAAGAGAGAAGAGACAGCAGGTGTGAGCAAGAGGGGGGAACTAGGGGCAGATGTAGGGGGGCAGTTAAACTTAATGCACATGTAGGGGGGACATTAAACTCGGGGGCAGATGGAGGGTGATATTAAACCGGGGCAGCTGGAGGAGGATATTAAACCATGGAGGTAGCTGGAGGGGGACATTTCTGCCTCTAGTTGCCCCCAGTTTAATGTCCCCTCCAGCTGCCCCAGGTTAATGTCCCCCTCCAGCTGCCACAGTTTAATGTCCCCTCTAGTTTCTGCTGGTTTATATTGGGGCACCAGGAGAGGGACTTAATACTGTGGGACATTTGGAGGGAAACATTATAATATGGGGGGGATATAATATTAGGGTGACTGTAGGAGAATTTTACTTTGTGGGGCACATGGAAAAATGATTGAGAATGGGCGGAGTCAGCGGAGAATTGGGTGGAGCTAAATCTGCCGCGACGCGCATGGCCCTCTAGAACCGTTACAATTTCTCATGTGGCCCCATGGGAAAATGAATTGCCCAACCCTGCTCTTGAGTGACATGGTGAACCCTAGGGAAGGCTTTCAGCAGTAATGTTGGGGCAGTCATTTGAGACGGGATGAAGCTGAAAGATTATCAGAGATTATCTCAATGGAGAACCCGATGCTGTGACGGAAGATTAGTATAACAGTTTATTTTTTCCTGCAGCTCCCTTGGGCTTATTATGCCATTTAATGATATTGTGGATGAGAGTGAAAACTACTGGATATCGGGATTTTCTTTAGTTTAGATATTGATATGGAGAATAAAACAAATAAAAAAAACCCATTCAATTAACAAAAAAAAACCTTCCACTGGTTGTCTACTTCTATGTGATCTCATGATATTATGGCATATAAAGCAGTTTAGCCTAAATTCACTGAAGTTCCTGAAAGCAAGTAACACCCCCCTTGTATCGCCCGCCTTGTATGTTCTACATTTTTAAATAGCTTAGATCTAAAAATAGTTTTCTCCGAGTAGTAGAATTATAGGAATTATAGGATTTTTTTCCCCACTATTTTTTCTTATTACTACATGAATCAGACGTACAATCTCGCTCTCATAAGTGCAGATTCTTTTCACAGGTTTATTGATCTGCAATCTCTGCATGAATGTTCCTCTGTGAAAACATGTTATCTGTCTCTCCCTTAAGAAAACACGGTGGTTTAGCGATGCTTGGTGGTATTCCTTACTCAGCTTCCTTGGAGTCACCAGGTCATCTCTTACTAACCATGAATCACGGATGCAATCAGTGTCTATTGTTTGTACAATGGATTTCTCATGGTGTTATAATAACACCTTACCTGCTCATCCGCTACCGTATTCCCCTCCCACCTCTATAAACAATACAGACACCACACCTTATCTTCTAAAAGTTTAGGAAATTATTGCAGATGGAAGCACAAACTGGCCAAATAGGTCGTAGAATGTAGTGAGAGCCTAACATGGACAAAGTATATATCTGTCCTTGTTATTCTAAACTCTACTGCAAAAACTAAGTCACTAGAGAATGGGAAACAACATAGAGGCATAGGTGTAAGTATCGGGGTATCAGACAGCATTTGAACTAATATTGGGGACTCTATGGGGTTGGATTGTGTTCAATAGTTAAAGGGATTGTCCAGGATAAACTAAAAACTAATCCGTAAACTAACCCCTCCCCCGTCGAACATCACCATTACTCTCCCCCCCCATGCCCATCAATACTTACCAAGCCTTCTCGTGTCTGAGAACGGCTCCTCCCCTCTTCCTCTCTGCTAATAGTGGGCAGAGTAGGCTAGTTAGGGAGACAAGGGGAAGGTGGGAATGGGCTAGTAATGGGTGGGGTTCCTAGGCTAGGGAGACGGGAGGTTAGGCGGAGCTAGTAATGGGTAGGATTGCCAGAATAGGGAGACAGGGAGGTTGGGAGGGGCTAGTAATTTGTGGAATCGCTAGGCTAGGAAGATGGGGAGAGTAAGAGGGGCTAGTAATTGGTGGGTTAGCGAGGCTAGTGAGACAGGGAGGATGAGTATAATGGAGTGAGAGAGGAGGGGGCTGAGTGAGAGAGATGTAGTGTAGAAGCTACACAGGAAGCTGCACAGCAGGAAGCTAACACCCAGTAAACAAAAGCAGAGGATGCAGCAGCAACCAGAGACACCCACAAATCACTCCAAATAATATCACTCCATGGGTATTATTAACCCATTACTAACAATAACAGACCTTTCTAAAAAAAAATATTTTCTGCCTGGAAAACTCCTTTACTGTAAGTATTTACTCAACATTTTCGAACTGAGAGTTGTCTATTATGTAACCAGCTTCCATACACTACAGAGTTCCTTGCCAAACCATTGGATTGTCCATCATAAGTAACCATCTATAGTCTTCCATAAACTACAAAGTTACCCACCAAACCATTGGCTGGTCCATAATAACGTTTTCAGTCAAGCATGGTGGAGTTATGGCAAGCTCTTGTTGAAGAAAGTGGCAGGTCAATGTAAATATATAATACATCTTATAGGGGTGCTCTGGTTACCACTACTTCATTTTCTCTCTGGGATCATTACAATTTGATTCAATGCTATGTATTCTAAACTAACACTAGAACTGTCTGAATGTGGGGGTCTAATTTCTTGGAACCCACCGTCCATGAAAATAGGGCTTCCTGTTGACCCATATGAAATCAGTTTCAGATTGGGCAGGTGTACTGCCACTCCATTGGACTGATAAAGTCACCAAATACTATGGTTGACTTCTCTTCGTCAGCCCCGTAGAGGTGAATGGAGTGGCAGTGGGCACTTCATTTCTACAGGACATTGGATGGAAGTCTCAATGGTCTCAATGGTCAGATCCAGACTCACAGCTGGATAGAACGAAGAAGTATTGTCAAACGTTTGCCAAACTAAGGTCTTCATGGGGATCTGGTTATGATAGGGGTTAACTCGCAACCAGATACCCATGAAGACCTTGGAGACACTTCTTCGTTGTATGACACCAACAGTCACTATATTTGCTTTTACTACTATAAGTAGCAAAAATAGTACAAAAATGGTTGCAGTTATTATTATTCGGTTTTATTACGCCATGGATCTACGGTACCCCTGTGTTTCCTACATCTCTCTACATGATACATGGTTATAACATAACTAATGTGACCCGTCCAGTGATGAATCATCTAATATCCATTGCTTTTTATCAGATTTGTGTTGTTTTAAGCCTCCATCCTGCGCTATAAACATGTAAAGGGCCCGCGCTGTGCCCCATATATCATAGAATGACTGGTTTTCATAAGGCTCCAGTATACAGAGGGGGGAACAAGCGCTACAGATGAGACCTACAGGACATTAGAAAACATTTTATTTTCAGTTTACTGTGAAAAATTGTTTTCCTTAAAAAATAAACAAGGTAAAGATTGCGGAGCATTGTGTATTCCGCGGCGTAGATGTGATAGATGGCACAGTAAAAGCAGAAATGTGAATCTAATTATATACATTTTATCTCATAAACTGCATTATGATGTTTTACGTGCAGCGCATAACTGGGAGAAGATAAGACATATATATCATTGTTACTTTTTCATAACCAAAAAAAAGGAAAGCTTATTCTGAAACGTCTTTAGCGTACAGGGTCAGCGCAATGTTAAAGGGCAATTTTCAGCTCGTAAAATTGGTAGTGCTGTATCATATGATGTATGGCTAGATTCTAAATCATGGATGTAATACTAGTGGAGGATCCTACTGTCTGCAGCCTGCTCGTCTTAAAGTGGCCTCTCCATACACATGCCATGTGGGGAGAAAGGAATAAGCTACTCTCAGATATATTTGATGGTGGATTATTAAACAGAGAGGTGCTCCGACCCCGGTGGAGATCCAAGGGACATGCATTGAGATAGTCAGGTCCTGTAAGTACCTGGGCGTGCTCCTCAATAATAAACTAGACTGGGCTGATCACCTGGAGGCGCTGCACAGAAAGGGCCACAGCAGGCTCTACCTGCTCAGGAGGCTGAGGGCCTTCGGAGTCCAGGGGACACTTCTTAGGGCCTTCTTCAACTCTGTCATTGCTTCAGCCATCTTTTTCGGTGTGGCCTGCTGGGGGAGCAGTACATCAACCAGGGACAGAAATGACAGGCTGATCAGGAGGGCCAGCTCTGTCCTGGGGAGACCCCTGGACCCAGTACAGGTGGTGGGTGACAGAAGGATACTGTCTGTGGTGATCTCCATGCGGGAGAACAAATCCCACCCCATGTATGGCACCCTGATGGGACTCGGCAGCACTGTAAGTGACCGTCTGCTTCACCCCAAGTGTGAGAAGGAGCTATCGCAGGTCCTTCCTTGCAACCGTGACCAGGCTGTATAATCTACATCAGACCAAGCGAAGATCACTCCGCACAGAGAACTAATGATTATGACGATGGCCATGAAGTCTTCCTCTTTCTCTTCCATTTTTCCTTAGCTGCTATGCACTCCTAGTATATCTTCTCTTCTCAGCATATGTGTGCCTACGTCTGTAATATATTACTGTGTATTATCCTGTATCTGTATTAATATGCTGCTGTAAAATGCTGAAATTTCCCCAATGTGGGACTATTAAAGGATTATCTTATCTTATCTTATTATTACTTACATTGCAGTATCATATTCTACAGTACATATAACCAACAGTGTCCTTAGTAGGACTAACATTCTGAATTCCCTATCAATATGCCCTAGGAGTGTGGGAGGAATCCATGCAAACATGGGGAGAACATACACTCTCTTTGAAGATAGTACCCTTGGGTGAATTTGAACCTAGGACACCAGCGCTACAAGGAACCAATGCCAACCATTATGCTGCCCCAGGAATCTTCATGCCCAAATCTTTTTACGCCCCAAAGTCATCTCCACCTCTGTACACGTTCATTGTTAAATTCCACAGAAATAGTTGGATTTAACTAATTTTAACTTAAATTTTTTTCATGGATCAGGCAAACTTTGCCCGAAGGGTCTGGTAGACTCTACACACTGCAAGGTAGCCTGCAAAGGTGACATCTCCGTAAGAAGACATTATACCCTTTCTGACCCATGTCTAGGACTAAAGAAAAGTGAACTGTTTCAGATCGAATTAGATTCAACCAGAATTTTTTAAACATTTCAGGTTCGACACCTGAACTTCTGGGCTTCTTCATGGCATCCAGCAGTCTCTTTCGGTCCTCTTTGGGACTCCTGGTTGATGTCAGTTGGTCTGTGAATGGTCACATGGGGTTCCTTGACATCATAAAAGTTTCAGCTCGAAAAAAATCCCGTAAACAAAATTACTCATCAGAGATTCGTCCATCTCAATCTATGACTAGAGATGAGTGAGTAGTGTTCGATTGAGTAGGTATTCGATCGAATACTACAATATTCGAAATACTCGTACTCGATCGAATACTACTCACTATTCGAATGGAAAAATTTGATGCAGAACCAGCGTTGATTGGCCGAATGCTATACAGGTGGCCAATCAACGCTGGTTCTTCTCCTACCGCTTTGACTGTAAGCGGCCATTTTCTTGTAATGTGGACATGCGCAGTCGGCTCTGCCCAGGCCCGATGCCTGGCAGAATGAATTCAGAGCTGGAAGACGCTGCAGGGACGCTGCATGGAGAAGACTTCTCAGAGAATCCAGCCCGACCCTCACTCGTGGACTTGGTAAGTTCAATTTGATCGAATGTTGCCTACCCCTGAAACAAGCATTTTTCCCCCATAGAGTATAATAGGATTCGATATTCGATTCGAGTAGTCGAATATTGAGGGGCTACTCGAAACGAATATCGAATCTCGAATATTTCACTACTCGCTCATCTCTATCCATGACCTCTCCATTGGCCAAACCAATTTCTGATTTTCACTTATGGGGGGCATTAACTCCAATAAAGGTGTTTGAAGATGTTTCTCTCTGGTTTGGTTTAATCTCAGTTAATGTGACTAGGTTTAATAGAAATCCAGACATTGATTAATATGGGACTACCTTCCAAAAGGGGGTGTTAGAGCAAGTTTTCCTTTTCCAAAATCTTACTTCAATATTCCAAACCCAGGATTCTTACTAAAGCATATATAGTCTGTTACGCTCCATTATACACAAGGTGGCTTGCAAAGGTCTCTTTTTGGAGGTATGGTACCCCATCTAATGAAAACATCCAGTATTCACTGTTCCAGAGCCACCACTATGGTGCTCTCCCTCGGTCGTCCTATACTTATGGGTAATGAAGAGATGTCATTGTAACCTTGCTGACTTTTGACCAAAGATTCTGCAATGAAAGATTCTGTAATATATCATTATTTGTAGTTTTGAGTCACATAGTTCTTGAGTCCAGTGTATTCATGAGGATAACTTTTACCTGCATATTCCAGACTCTTCTGTCCTCTTCATAGTGACTGATGGGTTACAGTATATGCAGATACAATGTTACTAGCAGTCAATCCTTACTGACAGACGTTGACAGAAGCCATTTCGCTCATGAATACATCGGGCTCAGTGTTTATGTGTCAGTGCAACCTGTGATTGCTCCTATTGACTAAACATAGCAATATTTTTGCCATTTTGGCCTATAGGACATTGACCTTACATCCATACTGATATGACAAATCCATTGTTAGAGTAATACTATGCAGTAAGCATCTAGGTGCCCTAAAGTAGTGTCTTCAGGTTGGAGGAATTATATCATGAGTAGAGATGAGCGAACAGTAAAATGTTCGAGGTTCGATATTCGTTTCGAGTAGCCCCTCAATATTCGACCACTCGAATCAAATATCGAATCCTATTATACTCTATGGGGGGAAAATGCTCGTTTCAGGGGTAGGCAACATTCGATCAAATTATACTTACCAAGTCCACGAGTGAGGGTCGGGCTGGATCCTCCAAGCAGTCTTCTCCGTGCAGCGTCCCTGCAGCGTCTTCCAGCTCTGAATTCACTCTGCCAGGCATCGGGCCTGGGCAGAGCCGACTGCGCACTACAAGCAGACATGCCCAGTCGGCTCTGCCCAGGCCCGATGCCTGGCAGAGTGAATTCAGAGCCGGAAGACGCCGCGGGGAAGCTGCACGGAGAAGACTTCTAAAGGTAGGAAAAGAACCAGCGTTGATTGGCTGACTGTATAGCATTCGGACAATCAATGCTGCTTCTGCATTGAATAACGAGTGGTACTCGATCAAGTACGAGTATTTCGAATACTGAGTATTCGATCGAATACCTACTCAATCGAATACTACTTGCTCATCTCTAATCATGAGTGCTGGTGACTGATGTGCCATTATTAAGAGGCTCTAGCCTAATGATTAATAATTTTGGTGCTACATGGGAGATCTCATGTACCAGAATTGAAATCTATATTTGCATGTGCTGCAATACTGTGCAATACTATCTTTGATTTATTGATCCAATGAATGTGTGCCCAAAGCCGTTGGAATGGATATAGACAAGCTTGATGTAAAACCATAGATACTTGAGGACATACTGGTGGTTTAGTGTTCCCAAATCTAGTGAGGGGGTAACAGGTCTCCTTATCTATAGTGTTGTAGGGTGGATGAATTTTATACGTTAGCAAATAATTCATATTTGATGCAACTCATGGACATGTGAAACAGGTTCCTTCTATTTTGTGTCATGGCTCATGACTTTCATACTCTACACATACTAAGACTAAGACACAGTTCATGTCTTCCATATATAAAATAGATGAAACTTTTTTTTACACTTTTTAAAAATATCAAGAAAGCTAAAAAATGTCTTAAACACAATACTGGTGTATTTTGCTTACTATGAGACTTTTCTTCTTGATGAAGTATATTGAATTCATCCTTGTGATTTGGGGACCATGGCACTGTACATATATATCCACCATGGTTAGACCCTTCAATGTAGAACCTGCTATTGCTTCTTGCAAGTCATTCATTTTGGGTGAGATAAAGTCATGTTATGGACCGCAAATTGGAGACATTCTACAATAAATCTATAGTGTTTGGTGGGTAACTCTCCATTATGAAGGTCACTACGAATAATGGCTTTATGAAGTCTTCTCCACCGTTCTTTCTGATAACCCGAAATCATGATGGCTTTAACACAGAGTGGGTAACAGCGGTAGTAACATGGTAAATCAGTCATTTTAATAGCATTTATTCTGCCAAGTCAGGAAATTTCAACTATGCTCGACTTTTCCAGCTGAGAACATAGGGATTTATAAAGGTCAGGGTAATTGTCATCATATAGTTCAATACAGCGAACTGCCAGTATGACATAATATATCCCGTGCACTTTAGAGCAAAGTCTTCCCCTAGTGAAATGAGATGGGAAACCTCTTAAAGGGGTGTTTGGCGTGAAAGGACTTCCAAATGAAAATCAATTTTCCACATTGGATTTCTTAGAAGAAAAAATTAACCTCTATGGTTCCATCCAACGTCATCATGAATAGCATCTGATGTGGAAAAACTTCTATGGTGTCAGCATCAGCGTCATTGACCGAATTTCAGATCACGGGTCTCGATTTTATTATGTTATATGGAAAAATTTCAGCAATTTCCAAGTGTGTGTTGGTGGTATTTATAATGTAAAGGCTTTGTCGCTAAATTGAAAGACATAAGAATCTGAGAGAATCTTTAGTTTTCTGCCAATATTCTTCTTAAAGGGTGTGATATATATATATATATATATATATATATATATATATATATATATATATATATATATATACAGTGGCGTAACTACCGTGGTAGCAGCAGTAGCAGCTGCCACAGGGCCCGGGCCATTAGGGGGCTCGGTGACAGCCGCTACTGCTGCGGTTTTTTTCAATAGGCAGTTACGGGCCCTATTCACTTGCCGATCCTGGCTGGGCCGGGATCGGCAAGTGACACTGCGGGCCCCACAAAGGCTATCATTATACTCGGGGGTCTTTGCAGACCCCCGAGTATAATGACCGGCGGATCGGGAGAGGTAAGGGAACATAACAAACACTGTTACTTACCTCTCCGCGATCCTGCCAGGCCTCCGTCCTACTGTTGTCTGACGTCTCTGACGTCACATGAACCCGGCATGCTTCCCGGGTCATGTGACGTCCGACGTCATTAACGAAGGACGCGAGCACAAGAAGACAGCACAGCACAGGAGCCGGGGAACAGGTAAGAAGCAACAGTGGTTTGATTTTTTTAATGTTTTTATTCCCCGGGTCTCCGATTATTATACTCTGGGGTCTGAAAAGACCCCAGAGTATAATAATTGTTTATGGGTGTCCACAGAGGGACATAATACTGTGTGCAGGGGCCACTATTGGGGTTAATACTGTGTGCAGGGGCCACTATTGGGGTTAATACTGTGTGCAGGGGACACTATTGGGGTTAATACTGTGTGCAAGGGACACTATTGGGGTTAATACTGTGTGCAAGGGACACTATTGGGGTTAATACTGTGTGCAAGGGACACTATTGGGGTTAATACTGTGTGCAAGGGACACTATTGGGGTTAATACTGTGTGCAAGGGACACTATTGGGGTTAATACTGTGTGCAGGGGACACTATTGGGGTTAATACTGTGTGCAGGGGACACTATTGGGGTTAATACTGTGTGCAGGGGACACTGTTGGGGTTAATACTGTGTGCAGGGGACACTATTGGGGTTAATAGTGTGTGCAGGGGACACTATTGGGGTTAATAGTGTGTGCAGGGGACACTATTGGGGTTAATACTGTGTGCAGGGGCAAGTAAGGGACATAATAGAGTGCGGAGGAGGGGGTCGGTCGAGGTCTTCGGCGTCAGTTGGGATGGGGGGGGGGGCCCATGTCAAAAGTTCGCCACGGGGCCCCGCCATTCCTAGTTACGCCACTGTATATATATATATATATATATATATATATATATATATGTGTGTGTGTGTGTTATTTGGTAATATCACTACTGTAGGTTCCCATTAAATGCTTCCTGAAGAAGGGCTTAATGGAATTTTAGTATTGGCCGGCATGAAAACCTGTAGGAGGCAACTGAACAGGTCTTGTGAGCTCCAAGTCCTCCAATACTTAAAGAACATGTCAGATACTCCTGTAAAAGTAAAATTTTGCTTACTTTTACAAGAGTATCTGAGATGTTGTTTTAGTAGGGGAGGATATCACAGGAGCTGTTCAGTTGCCATTACGGCCTCCTACAGGTTTTCATGCCGGCCAATACTAAAATTCTATTAAGCCCTGATTCAGGAAGCATTTAATGGGAACCTACAGTAGTGATATTACCAAAAAAAACATCACGCATCACGCACTCCCCAAAATTGTATCAATAAAGAGTCCATTCACCTTGCAAAATATCCTTACTAACTATGTAGACAGATATATATATATATATATATATATATATATACAGTCCTATGAAAAAGTTTGGGCACCCCTATTAATCTTAATCATTTTTAGTTCTAAATATTTTGGTGTTTGCAGCAGCCATTTCAGTTTGATATATCTAATAACTGATGGACACAGTAATATTTCAGGATTGAAATGAGGTTTATTGTACTAACAGAAAATGCGCAATATGCATTAAACCAAAATTTGACCGGTGCAAAAATATGGGCACCTCAACAGAAAAGTGACATTAATATTTAGTAGATCCTCCTTTTGCAAAGATAACAGCCTCTAGTCGCTTCCTGTAGCTTTTAATCAGTTCCTGGATCCTGGATGAAGGGATTTTGGACCATTTCTTTCTACAAAACAATTCAAGTTCAGGTAAGTTTGATGGTCGCCGAACATGGACAGCCCGCTCTCAAATGATCTGAAAACAAAGATTGTTCAACATAGTTGTTCAGGGGAAGGATACAAAACGTTGTCTCAGAGATTTAACCTGTCAGTTTCCACTGTGAGGAACATAGTAAGGAAATGGAAGACCACAGGGACAGTTCTTGTTAAGCCCAGAAGTGGCAGGCCAAGAAAAATATCAGAAAGGCAGAGAAGAAGAATGGTGAGAACAGTCAAGGACAATCCACAGACACCTCCAAAGAGCTGCAGCATCATCTTGCTGTAGATGGTGTCACTGTGCATCGGTCAACTATACAGCGCACTTTGCACAAATAGAAGCTGTATGGGAGAGTGATGAGAAAGAAGCCGTTTCTGCACGTACGCCACAAATAGAGTCACCTGAGGTATGAAAAAGCACATTTGGACAAGGCAGCTTCATTTTGGAAACAAAAATTGAGTTGTTTGGTTATAAAAAAAAGGCGTTATGCATGGCGTCCAAAAAGAAACAGCATTCCAAGAAAAACACATGCTACCCACTGTAAAATTTGGTGGAGGTTCCATCATGCTTTGGGGCTGTGTGGCCAATGCCGGCATCGGGAATCTTGTTAAAGTTGAGAGTCGCATGGATTCCACTCAGTATCAGCAGATTCTTGAGAATAATGTTCAAGAATCAGTGACGAAGTTGAAGTTACGCCGGGGATGGATATTTCAGCAAGACAATGATCCAAAACACCGCTCCAAATCCTCAGGCATTCATGCAGAGGAACAATTACAATGTTCTGGAATGGCCATCCCAGTCCCCAGACCTGAATATCATTGAACATCTGTGGGATGATTGGAAGCGGGCTGTCCATGCTCGGCGACCATCTAACTTAACTGAACGCGAATTGTTTGTCCAAAATACCTTTATCCAGGATCCAGGAACTGATTAAAAGCTACAGGAAGCGACTAGAGGCTGTTATCTTTGCAAAAGGAGGATCTACTAAATATTAATGTCACTTTTCTGTTGAGGTGCCCATACTTTTGCACCGGTCAAATTTTGGTTTAATGCATATTGCACATTTTCTGTTAGTACAATAAACCTCATTTCAATCCTGAAATATTACTGTGTCCATCAGTTATTAGATATATCAAACTGAAATGGCTGCTGCTAACACCAAAATATTTAGAACTAAAAATGATTAAGATTAATAGGGGTGCCCAAACGTTTTCATAGGACTGTATATATATATATATATATATATATATATATATATATATATATATATATATATATATATATATAAAAGTTACAGGTCTCAGAATCTGGCAATGCAAATAAATTCTCTTTCCAGTTAAAGTAAAATTTGATAGAATTACATTACCAACAAGTTATGAATAAAAAAGAAGAAAATTACAATTCAGAATTCATCCTCTTAGGTAAAACAGTGTCTGTTTTATATATCCAATAAAACTTCTTTTTTTGCTAAACTTATTCGAAGAAAATTTGCGGCTCCGTTATTGGTATTAACATGATCAACAGGCTGCGAAAAGTTATATCCGAGACATCGGATTTATGATCCAGAAACACATGTATAGCAATAGCAAAGTAGATAGAACCTGTAGAAATGCAATTTCATTTCATTAACTTTGATATCATGGCAAGATAGCGCTTAACGAATTCAAGAGAGACATAGAAGAGTTATTAGATTATGTGTAACACAACTCACA